>NW_027361746.1:1512500-1860000 GCF_039654945.1 Dendrobates tinctorius | reverse complement strand
CCAGAATCCTAGCTTTTTATTGGTTACAATTTTTTTTCTATACGTGGGCGATAGAGGTGGTGTACATTTTCTAAAGAAAAAGAAAGGTAACGTTTTGCATACGTGTTTTACTAGTCCAATTAAAAAACTTTACATTCCACAACTGCATTATAAAAACAGCAAAAACGCAACGTTTGAACATAGCCTTAATCTGATAAATATGTAGCAAAGTTAATAATAATAAATAATAATTTTATTTCTATAGCGCCAACATACTCCGCAGCACTTTACATTAGAGAGAGGACTTGTACAGACAATGGACATTACAGCATAACAATAAACACATAGATCATAACAGATACCGAGGAATGAGGACCCTGCTCGCAAGCTTACAATCTATGAGGAAAAAGGGGAGACACGAAAGGTGGATGGTAACAATTGCTTTTGTTGTTTGGACCAGCCATAGTGTAAGAATTGGGGGTGTTCATGTAATACTGCATGAACCGGTTTTCGGCCTAAGTATGTAACAATACAGACACAGAGGGCTATTAAATGCATAAAGCATGTGAGAACATGATGCGAGGAGCCTTGATATGGTAAAAATTTTGAATGGGTCACACAGGGATAGTTAGGTCAGTGCATTGAGGTGGTAGGCCAGTCTGAAAAAATGCTTAAAACTGTGAGGATTGGGGATTACTCATATTAACCTGGGTAGTGCATTCCAAAGAATTGGTGTAGCATGTATATAGTCTTGGACAGGGCCGGACTGGGACTAAAATTCAGCCCTGGCATTTGAAGTTACACAGGCCCACTAGTCACATGGTGACTATATAATATTTTTGTACAGTTGTAGGTTACAAGCAGTGAGAGGAGATTAACACAACTATATAACATGTAGTCACAGCTGTGCCCAGTATTTCAGCTCAGTCCTATTTATTGCTTTTAGGTACAGTACTCCTCCCAAAGCTCTGTCCCCTTTTGTACACACGGTGACAGAATTCCTGGCAGAACTGCTATCCATTGGGCAACCAGACCCCCTGGTCATAGCTGCCCCTATCATACCTCCCAACTTTTGAGGAAGGGTAAGAGGGACAAAGACTGCAAATTTTAGGCCACGCCCGGCCACACCCATTCCGCAACTAGTCACACCCATGTCCACGCCTAATCGCACCCATTTAGCACTGCTGATCACACTGACTTGTACTGAGGGCACAGTGGCTGGCATTATGGGCACACTGACTGGCACTAAGGAAGAGAGAAAACAGAGAGAGAGAGAGAGAAAAAAGAGAAAAAGAAAGAGGGGAAAAAAGAGAGAAAGAACAGAGAGAGACAGTGAAAGAATAGAGAGAGAAAGAAAGAGGGGAAAGAAAGAACAGAGAGAGACAGAGAAAGAATAGAGAGAGAAAGAAGTAAAGAAAAGAAAGAAAGAACAGAAAGAAAGAAAGAGAGGAAAGAAAAAGAAAGAAAGAGGGGAAAGAAAGAACAGAGAGAGAGAAAGAAAAAAGAAAGATTAGAGAGAGAAAGAAAGAACAGAGAGAGAGAGAGAAAGAAAATGAGGGAAAGACAGAACAGGGAATGAGAAAGAACAGACAAAGAAAGAAAAAGAGAGAAAGAAATAAAGAAAGATTCTATAAAGATACTATAGCAGCCCAGCTCCCATTGTAGTGCCCACCTGAGCCTCCCGATGCAGGACATATCATGATCCGCTCACATGGCCAGCATCCCCGATTCCAAGGCGATCCTGCTGTCTGCGCTGTCGGAGGAGGACACGGTGATGGATCTGAAGCATTCCTGGTTCTGTTACAATCTCCTCAAGAAATTATCTCATTTCCGGTCAGCTTCCAGCACATCACTTCAGGTGGAACATCACGTGTGTGTTTTAAAATGCTCCTTGGGGCTCCGCCGTGTACTCCTGTGTCCGTGGGAAAAGCCCGCTTTGTATGCTACGTACACACTTGGCTCCGCTCCGTACATCCCGTACACATATGGCTCCGCTCCGTATACCCCAAACACAAGCGGCTCCGCTCCGTACACCTTGTACTCACGCGGCTCCGCTCCGTACACCTCGTACTGACGCGGCTCCGCTCCGTACACCTCGTACTCACGCGGCTCCGCTCCGTACACCTCGTACACACGCGGCTCCGCTACGTACACCTCGTACACACGCGGCTCCGCTCCGTACACCTCGTGCACGCGGCTCCGCTCCGTACACCTCGTTCACGCGGCTTCGCTCCGTACACCTCGTACTCACGCGGCTCCGCTCCGTACACCTCGTGCACGCGGCTCCGCTCCATACACCTCGTGCACACGGCACCGCTCCATACACCTCGTGCACGCGGCTCCGCTCCATACACCTCGTGCACGCGGCTCTGCTCCATACACCTCGTGCACACGCGGCTCTGTTCCGTACACCTCATACACACACGGCTCTGCTCAGTACACCCCATACACATACAGCCCTGCTACATCTACCCTGTAAACCCCTCCTGACCCCACACATACTTATCTCATCCAGCACCATGACAACAGCCAACAGCACAGCAGAGTCTTGCAGACACCAAGAGGCAAGGCTGTGCGCAAAGGACCTGAGATGAGGTCACAGAAGGGGCGGAGTCAGGGGTCACATGATCAGGGGTCTGGACAAAGGCTCCTGATCATGTGACCCCTTGACTCCTCCCCTCCTGTGACCTCATCACAGGTCCTGCGAACAGAGAAGGCAAGCGACACTGTGAGTGGCTGCGGGGGGGGTGTCTCATGCTACGGCGAGGATGGGGTGCGTGGGGGGAGGCGTGGTGGCTTATCTCCCTGCAGTGCGGGAGGAACTTGGAAACTATCACCGCCGTGCCCACAGAGGGCCGGCGGCAGGAGCAACAGTGGCCGCAGCAGCTGGCAAGCGGCCAGATGATCGGGCGCTGCCGCCCGCGGCCCACATGACAGCGGCCCAGCGGGAAAATGCCCGGTTGGTTATATTGCCAATCCGGGCCTGGTCTTGGAGACGGGAGTGGGAGGTTCTGATTATTGAGGATGCTAACCTCAGGTCATTAGCAGAATGGAGGGCACGGGTAGGGTGGTAAACTGAGATGAGGGAGGAGGTGTACAGTAGGGTGGTGCTGAGCCATGGAGTGCTTTGTGGGTGAGGGTAATAAGTTTGTATTGGATTCTGGAGTGGATGGATAACCAATGTAATGACTGGCACAAGGTAGACGCATCGGTATAACGTTTGGTGAGGAATATGATCCTGGCTGCAGCATTCAAGACAGATTGGAGAGGGGAGAGTTTGGTAAGAGGGAGACCGATTAGTAGAGAGTTACAATAGTCCAGACAAGAATGAATAAGAGAAACATTAAGAGTTTTTGCAGAGTTGAAAGTAAGAAAAGGTTGAATTCTAGAAATGCTTTTGAGGTGCAGATAACAAGAGCGAGCCAGTGATCGGATGTGGGGGGTGAATGAAAGCTCGGAACAAATTATGACCCCAAGACAGCAGGCATGTTGCTGGGGAGTAATGGTGGAACCTCACACGGAAATGGCAATGACGGGCAAAGGTAGGTTAGTAGAGGGAGGAAACATGAGGAGTTCAGTTTTTGACAGGTTCAGTTTCAGATAGAGGGAGGACATGATGTTAAAGACAGCGGTAAGACAATCACTGATGTTTTCTAAAAAGGCAGCCGTGATCAGGGCCAGCATTAGGGGCAGGCAGACCAGGCAGATGCCTAGGGCCCCCGCTCCCCCTGTGAGGCAGGAGAGTGCGCCTGCCCCCAACGCCGACTCCCCCGGCCGCCGTATTGAACTATACCGGCGTCGGTACAGTTCAAAGCAATGATGGAGGAGAGGGCGTCAGCTGACACTCCATCTTCCATCATTCCCTGCTCTGGCTCTGACACTGTGGGTGTGCGATGATGTCATATCATCGCGCACTCACTGTGTGCCAGGCAGAGCAGGAGACAGGAGCCGGGAGTAGCACGGGCATGAGGAGAAGGTGAGGAGTGTGGGTTTTTTTTAATATATCAGTGTGCGTACTGGACTGTGGAGCCATTCTGGGGGGGCGCTATATACCATGCTGGGCTATATACCATGTGGTGTGCTGGGCTACATACCATGCTGGGCTTTATACCATGTGGTGCTGGGCTATTTACTATGCTGGGCTATATACCATGCTGGGCTATATACCATGTAGTGTGCTGAGCTATATACCATGCTGGGCTATATACCCTGTGGTGCTGGGCTATATACCATGTGCTGCTGGACTATATACCATGCTGGACTATATACCATGTGGTGCTGGGTTATGTACCATGCTCGGCTATATGCTATGCTGGGCTATATACCATATGGTGCTGGGCTATATACCAGGCTGGGCTGTATACTATGCTGGGCTATATACCATGTGGTGCTGGGCTATATACCATTCTGGGCTATATACTATGCTGGGCTATATACCATGTAGTGTGCTGGGCTATATACCATGCTGGGCTATATACCATGTAGTGTGTTGGGCTATATACCATGCTGGGCTATATACCATGTGGAGCTGGACTATATGCCATGCTGGGCTATATACCATGTGGTGCTGGGCTATATACCATGCTGGGCTATATACTATGCTGGGCTATATACCATGTAGTGTGCTGGGCTATATACCATGTAGTGTGTTGGGCTATATACCATGCTGGGCTATATACTATGTGGTGCTGGACTATATACCATGCTGGGCTATATACCATGTGATACTGGACTATATACCATGCTGGGCTGTATACTATGCTGGGCTATATACCATGTGGTGCTGGGCTATATACTATGCTGGGCTATATACCATGTGGTGCTGGGCTATATACTATACTGGGCTATATACCATGAGGTGCTGGGCTATATACCATGCTGGGCTATATACCATGTGGTGCTGGGCTATATACCATGCTGGGCTATATACCATGTAGTGTGTTGGGCTATATACCATGCTGGGCTATATACCATGTGGTGCTGGACTATATACCATGCTGGGCTATATACCATGTGGTGCTGGACTATATACCATGCTGGGCTATATACCATGCGGTGCTGGACTATATACCATGCTGGGCTGTATACTATGCTGGGCTATATACCATGTGGTGCTGGGCTATATACCATGCTGGGCTATATACCATGTAGTGTGTTGGGCTATATACCATGCTGGGCTATATACCATGTGGTGCTGGACTATATACCATGCTGGGCTATATACCATGTGGTGCTGGACTATATACCATGCTGGGCTGTATACCATGCTGGGCTATATACCATGTGGTGCTTGGCTATATACCATGCTGGGCTATGTACCATGTGGTGCTGGGCTATATACTATGCTAGGCTATATACCATGTGGTGCTGGGCTATATACCATGCTGGGCTATATACCATGTGGTGCTGGGTTATATACCATGCTGGGCTATATACTATGCTGGGCTATATACCATGTAGTGTGCTGGGCTATATACCATGCTGGGCTATATACCATGTAATGTGTTGGGCTATATACCATGCTGGGCTATATACCATGTGGTGCTGGACTATATACCATGCTGGGCTATATACCATGCGGTGCTGGACTATATACCATGCTGGGCTGTATACTATGCTGGGCTATATACCATGTGGTGCTGGGCTATATACCATGCTGGACTATATACCATGTAGTGTGTTGGGCTATATACCATGCTGGGCTATATACCATGTGGTGCTGGGCTATATACCATGTGGTATTGGGCTATTTACCATGTTGGGTTATATTTCATGTGGTGCTGGGCTATATACCATGCTGGGCTATATACCATGTGGTGCTGGGCTATATACCATGCTGGGCTATATACCATGTGGTGCTGGGCTATATACCATGCTGGACTATATACCATGTGGTGCTGGGCTATATACCATGCTGGGCTACATACCATGTGATGCTGGGCTATATATCATGTTGTGCTGTGCTATAAGGTGAAGAGTTCTTAGGCAGAGCAGAATTATCTCTTCATGTTACAGAAAGAGAAGAAATTCGAAGTGCACCTGAAGAAACGGAGGAATGGAAACATGTGACCCAGAGAAGCAGGAGGAAGGGGAAGCGCCCATACTGCTAAGGAACCAGTACCAGGCTCTCACGCAGGAGAATGATGAAGAAATACATCAGGATAAGACTTTGCCCACAAACACCAACCTTGTATGCTTCAGAATCCTCCTGGATGGAGAAAGAAAAATGTTATGAAGAAGAAACGGAGAGTGGTGGTAATGGGGGATTCCCTGTTGAGAGGAACAGAGGCCGCTATCTGCAGACCGGCTATAACTTCAAGAGAAATGTGCTGTCTTCCAGGTGCAAAAATTATGTCAGAGACACCGCACTGAACTTGCTCACTGAGCCAGTGCGCGTGCCCCGAGTAAGCGAAAGCGTGCTCAAGGCTACCTGGAGCGGGCAGCAACCGAATAGATGTGTACTTCAGAGCTGCAGGGCCTGAAGCACGTGAAAGCTAGAGGCGTGGCTTAAACTCCACAGAGCTAGGAGCTGCAAGACAATTCCTAGCAGAGTAACTGTGAGACAAAGTTACCAAGGGGCATAGACAGTGAGAATAGTCAGGACGTAGCCAATGAGTCACACACAGAGATAGCTGCAAGGTACCAGAGGGGTGAGCAGAGAGTGGTCAGGTCACAGGCAATGAGTCATACACAGATAGTTGCAAGGTACAAGAGGGGCAAGCAGAGAATAATCAGGTCACAGGCAATGGGTCATACACAGATAATAACGCAGTACAAAATCAACAGGCAAACTCACAACGGGAAACAGAATCGGGTTTCAACAGAGACTTATGGAACACATTAGATATTTTTAAGGAGGCGGGGAGACGCAACCTATATGCCATTTGACACTTTTCATTCTCTACTCAATCCAAGAGTACAGGCCCCAACCACGGAGCTCCGAGCTGACGATCTGGCCAATTACTTCAAAGAAAAAATTGACCAGATCCGACAGGAAATTATCTCCAAATCCACCCATACCATGCACTGTCCTCCCTCCCCCACTGCATCTAACTCACTCTCTGATTTTGAACCAGTCACAGAAGAAGAAGTAAGCAGGCTCCTTGCATCTTCTCGCCCAACTACTTGCACCAGTGACCCATTTCCGTCACATCTCCTCCAGTCCCTTTCCCCTGCTGTCACCCCTCACCTAACTAAAATATTTAACCTCTCTCTCTCTTCTGGTATTTTTCCCTCCTCATTTAAGCATGCCATCATACATCCACTACTTAAAAAACCATCCCTCGACCAAAACTGTGCCGCTAACTATAGACCTGTCTCTAATCTTCCCTTCATCTCTAAACTCCTGGAACGCCTGGTCCACTCCCGTCTTATCCGCTATCTCTCAGAAAACTCTGTTCTCGACCCTCTCCAATCCGGTTTCCGCTCTTTACACTCCACTGAAACTGCCCTCACTAAAGTCTCTAATGATCTGCTAACAGCTAAATCAAATGGTCATTACTCCATGCTAATTCACTTGGATCTCTCTGCAGCATTCGACACTGTGGATCATCAGCTCCTCCTCACTATGCTCCATTCCATTGGCCTCAAGGACACCGTTCTCTCCTGGTTCTCCTCCTATCTCTCCGACCGCTCCTTTACTGTTTCTTTTGCCGGTTCCTCCTCCTCTCACCTTCCCCTTACTGTTGGGGTTCCTCAAGGATCGGTTCTAGGCCCCCTCCTCTTCTCCTTGTACACTGCCCCTATTGGTCAATCAATCAGTAGATTTGGTTTCCAGTACCATCTCTATGCTGATGACACCCAATTATACGCTTCTTCTCCTGACATCACGCCAGCCTTTCTAGAAAACACTGGCGATTGTCTAAACGCTGTGTCTAATATCATGTCCTCACTATATCTGAAACTGAACCTGTCAAAGACTGAACTCCTTGTGTTTCCTCCCGCTACTAATGTACCTACACCCGACATTGCCATTTCCGTGTGTGGTTCCACTATTACTCCCCAGCAACATGCCCGCTGTCTTGTGGTCATTCTTGATTCCGAGCTTTCCTTTGCCCCCCACATTCGATCACTGGCTCGCTCTTGTCATCTGCACCTCAAAAACATTTCTAGAATTCGACCTTTTCTTACTTTTGACTCTGCAAAAACTCTTACTGTTTCTCTTATTCATTCTCGTCTCGACTATTGTAACTCTCTTCTAATCGGTCTCCCTCTTACCAAACTCTCCCCTCTCCAATCTGTCTTGAATGCTGCAGCCAGGATCATATTCCTCACCAATCGTTACACCGATGCCTCTACCTTGTGCCAGTCATTACACTGGCTACCCATCCACTCCAGAATTCAGTATAAACTTATTACCCTCACCCACAAAGCCCTCCATGGCTCAGCACCACCCTACATCTCCTCCCTTGTTTCAGTATACCACCCTACCCGCGCCCTCCGTTCTGCTGATGACCTGAGGTTAGTATCCTCAATAGTCAGAACCTCCCACTCCCGTCTCCAAGACTTTACACGTGCCGCGCCAATTCTTTGGAATGCACTTCCCAGGTCAATACGATTAGTCCCCAATCCCCACAATTTTAAGCGTGTCCTGAAAACGCATTTATTCAGACTGGCCTATCGCCTCAACACATTAACCTAACCTATCCCTGTGTGGCAGAGCCAAAAGTTTTACCATAACCAGGTTCCCAGCATCATGTTCCCACATGCTTTATGCATCCATTAGCCCTCTGTGTCTGTACTGTTACACACTTAACATTATGGCTGGTCCATACAATCAGGGCAACTGTTACCACCCACCTTTCGTGTCTACCTCTTTCCTCATAGACTGTAAGCTTGCGAGCAGGGCCCTCACTCCTCTTGGTATTTGTTATAATCTACTGTATGTGATTATTGTTATGCTGTAATGTCTATTGTCTGTACAAATCCCCTCTGAAATGTAAAGTGCTGCGGAATATGTCGGCGCTATAAAAATAAAATTTATTATTATTATTATTATTATTATTATATGCCACAGGGTTGACTATCTCCATAATCTCGTACGGACCAATGAACTTTGGTCCTAACTTAACTGATGGTACCTTCAAGTTGATGTTACGCGTGGAGAGCCAAACCTTCTCTCCCACCTGAAACATGTCTCCCGAGGCTCTCTTTTTGTCCGCAAAATATTTGTATCTCCCCTGGGCCTGAGAGATATTACGCCGGACTTCAGCCCAGAGGTTTTTTAACCTTTGAACAGACCCCTCTGCTCCTGGTCAACCGGAATCCACCCGAGAAAACTCCCTAAAATGCGGATTAAAGCCATAGTTAATCAGGAATGGGGACATGTTGGTGGACTGACTCACCCGGTTGTTAAAAGCAAATTCAGCCAATGGTAACGCATCACACCAATCCTCCTGTCTGGCGGAGGTCAGACACCTGAGAATTTGTTCCAGGGATTGATTGGTGCGTTCCGTCTGACCATTGCTCTCCGGGTGATATGCCGACGAGAAAGAGAGTGAGATGCCCAATTTCATACAAAACACCCTCCAAAATTTGGCCACAAACTGCACACCTCTGTCAGACACAATATTCAAGGGTACCCCATGCAATCGGACCACATGCTGCACAAACAACCTTGACAATGTTTCTGCTGAAGGTAATGCTGCCAAGGGAATGAAATGGGCCTGTTTAGAAAACCTGTCCACCACCACCCAGATCACGGTATTGCCCCTGGAAGGTGGAAGACCGGTAATAAAATCCATGGAAAGATGAGTCCATGGCCTATCAGGAACCGGTAAAGGTATGAGTTCCCCAGCCGGTCGGTTATGCGAGCTTTTGGAACGGGCACACATGCCACAAGCAGAAACAAATTCCTTGACATCGGCCCTTAATGAAGGCCACCAAAAACCCCTGGTTACTGCCTCTCTAGTGGCCGTGATACCTGGATGAGCACTCAGCCTAGAATCATGAAACTCCTGCAGAAGTCTAGGCCGCAATGAATCTGGAACAAACAGTTTATCGCTTGGCCTGGTTGCCGGAGCTAGGGCCTGAGCCCTTAGGATTTCTTGTTCCAACTCAGTTGAGACCCCCGCCACTACCACCCCTGGGGGAAGAATGGAGGACGGCGGCTCAGGGGGAGACACTGGATCAAAACTTCTGGACAGGGCATCCGCTTTAACATTTTTGGATCCTGGTCGAAAAGTAATTGAGAACTGAAATCGTGAAAAAAAAAGTGACCAAAGGGCCTGTCTAGGAGTAAGCCTCTTAGCAGATTCAAGGTGTGCCAAATTTTTGTGATCCGTGACAACCGTGATAGGGTGAGCCGCCCCTTCCAAAAAGTGCCTCCATTCCTCAAATGCCAGCTTGACCGCAAGAAGTTCTCTATTGCCTACATCATAGTTTTTCTCAGCTGAAGAGAACTTCTTGGAGAAGAAGGCACAGGGTTTGAGATTGGTAAGGGTAGTCGGACCCTGGGACAGCACAGCCCCCACCCCCACTTCAGAAGCATCCACCTCCACAATGAATGGTTTGGACGGATCAGGTTGCACCAACACCGGGGCAGACATAAAACATTTCTTAATTGCTGAGAAGGATTCCTTAGCGAGTACAGACCAATTTTTTACATCAGCTCCCTTCTGGGTAAGATCCGTGAGTGGTTTAACCACTTGTGAGAAACCTTTAATGAATCTCCGGTAATAGTTCACAAATCCTAAGAAGCGCTGGAGCCCCTTGAGATCTCGAGGCTGAACCCAGTCAGCGATCGCCAGCACCTTCTTAGGATCCATACGAAACCCCTCACAGGACACAATCAACCCCAAAAAAGACAACTCCTGTACAAAAAACGAACATTTTTCCAGTTTGGCGAACAATTGGTTCTCCCTGAGTCTCTGGAGAACAGTCTTTAGATGTTGCACGTGAGATTGACTGTCCAGGGAATACACCAAAATATCATCCAAATAAATAATAACAAAACGGCCTATCAGATCAGAAAACACAACATTGATGACATTTTGGAAAATAGCGGGTGCATTAGTTAACCCAAATGGCATTACCAGGTTTTCGAAGAGTCCCTCTGATGTGAGGAATGCCGTTTTCCACTCGTCCCCTTCCCGAACCCTTATCAGATTGTAGGCCCCCCGCAGATCCAACTTGGAGAACCATTGGGCCCCAGCTAACTGGTTACATAAGTCTGGGATGAGGGGAAGTGGGTAAGAGTTCCTAACCGTTATCTTGTTCAGTTCCCGAAAGTCGAGGCATGGCCGCAAACCACCATCTTTTTTCTTCACAAAGAAGAACCCTGCTGCCACAGGTGACACAGAAGGCCTGATATGCCCTTTGCGGAGACTCTCAGCTATGTACTCCTTCATGGCTTGGCGCTCAGGCCCAGACAAATTGAACAATCGAGCCTTAGGTAACTTGGCTCCGGGTACTAAATCAATGGCACAATCATAGGGTCTATGTGGTGGCAGCGCCTCAGCCTCACTTTCGGAAAAAACGTCTTCGAAATCTTTCAGGTACTCCGGAATGCCTTCCAGATCGACAGACGACACAGGCACTGATTTAACAGCGTTAACAAGATGTCCCCGGTTACCACATCTACTATTGCATCCCCATTGAATGATTTCCCCTGTAACCCAATCAATGGTAGGATTATGGCGTTGAAGCCAAGGCATCCCCAGTACCAGTCCTGCAGGCAAGTTATCTACCACCAGACAACTTAGTTTCTCCACATGAGTGGAACCTACTTTTAGAGAAAAAAGTTCAGACCTGCAACAGATACCGTCTTGGGTAAGAGGAGATGAGTCAATTGCCACAAGTTTAACAGGATCGTGAAGCCTGACTGTCCCTATCTTATAAAGAGTCATAACCTTGGTATCAATCAGGTTCACAGCCGAACCGCAGTCAATAAAAGCAGTAGTCTGAACAAGACCATAACCAAGTTCCAGTTCCACCTGCAGCACCATTTTTGCACATGAGGAAAATTGTACCTGAAGGTCTGGGTAGCCTCCTCGATTACTACCCAGACCTAGTTGTTTCCCGCCATCTTGGAGGATGACGGACAGGAGGGGCAGTCCTTCTTCCAATGTCCAGATTTCCCACAATAGAAGCACAACTGCTTTTCCCGGCGGCGTCTTCTTTCCTTTCCCTCACAGGTGACAGCGTTCACCTCCATAGCCATAGGAAGAGCCTGGGTCTCATCTCCACTGAAGAATAAGCGCGTTTTTCGTTGCATAATGCCTCTAGCCCGCAGCCTGTGATCCATGCGAACCGCTTGGACCATGGCATCCTCCAGGGAGTCAGGCGGAGGATGAAGTGCCAAAGCATCCTTCAGACGTTCACACAGGCCTCTGTGGAACAGCCCCCGCAGGGCGGCGTCACTCCAGGAAATTTACGCTGCCCAACGTCTGAATTCAGTACAGAACCATTCGGCCGAGTGCTCCCACTGACAGACACTCATCACTTTGTCCTCAGCCAACCGCACTCTATCAGGCTCATCATAAATAAGCCCTAAGGCGTCAAAAAATGCATCCACAGACATTCTCTCAGGGGCAGAAGAGGAAAGCGAGAATGCCCAGGCTTGTGGGGACCCCCTAAGCAGGGACATCACCACCCCCACCCTCTGTTTCTCATCCCCAGAGGAGCGGGGTCTCAAAGAAAAAAAAAGCTTACAGCCCTCCTTAAATGCCCGGAAATCATCCTTGTTACCAGAAAATATATCTGGCAATTTAACCGGGGATTCAGGTGGGACTAAAATGACATCTCTATTCCCCACCTGCTGGAAGCCAGCGGAAAGTACCCCCTGAACTGAGTCCTCAACCCGCCGTTGGGACTGGGCCAGAGCTTGGTGTTCCAAACTAAGCTTCTGCAGTGACTGAGTCAAGCTTCTCACCTGCTCAGATAAGGCACACATTGGGTCCATGCTGCAGAAGTGAGGAGAAAAAAAAAATCGTAGGCCAGTTATAATGTCAGAGACACCGCACTGAACTTGCTCACTGAGCCAGTGCGCGTGCCCCGAGTAAGCGAAAGCATGCTCAAGGCTACCTGGAGCGGGCAGCAACCGAATAGATGTGTACTTCAGAGCTGCAGGGCCTGAAGCACGTGACTGCTAGAGGCGTGGCTTAAACTCCACAGAGCTAGGAGCTGCAAGACAATTCCTAGCAGAGTAACTGTGAGACAAAGTTACCAAGGGGTATAGACAGTGAGAATAGTCAGGACATAGCCAATGAGTCACACACAGAGATAGCTGCAAGGTACCAGAGGGGTGAGCAGAGAGTGGTCAGGTCACAGGCAATGAGTCATACACAGATAGTTGCAAGGTACAAGAGGGGCAAGCAGAGAATAATCAGGTCACAGGCAATGGGTCATACACAGATAATAACGCAGTACAAAATCAACAGGCAAACTCACAACAGGAAACAGAATCGGGTCAGATCCATATAAACAAGCTATAGCAATAAACAGGCACATGGGGGTCAGCACACTAGACCAAAGGCAAAAGTATAACTGGCAGGGATTGAAGCTACCCAGAGGTTTATGAAGCTCTCCCAGAACCAGAAAGAGGCCACAATCATTAACCTCAAGTGTGCAGGTCAAAACCTGCACAGAGCTCCAGACATTAACCCCCGGTGTGCAGCTCAAAAACCTGCATTGGGATCATGACAAATTAAAGATGTGTCTGACAGGATATCAGGACTCTTCAGACCTACTGATGACTACCCATTCCTGCTAATACATGTGGGGACAAATGACACAGCAAGAAAGGACCTGGAAACCATCTGCAATGACTTTGAAAACTAAGGTAAGAAAGTGAAAGAACTGGGAGCGCAGGTGGTCTTCTCTTCCATCCTCCCAGTGGATGGCCATGGAACAAGGAGGTGGAATAAGATTCTGCAGGTGAACAACTGGCTACGTTGATGGTGCCGTCAGCAAGGATTTGGATTTCTGGATCACGGAGTGAATTACCTATACGATGGACTACTTGCTAGAGATGGGGTGCACCTTACGAAGACTGGAAAACATGTATTTGGAAGTCGCCTTGCTACACTCATCAGGAGAGCTTTAAACTAAAACAATGTGGGAAGGGAAGCAAAAGGCCAGAAAAAGCCATACACCTGACTAATGCTATTGAGAACTCTGCTATTAGAAGTGGAAAGGAAGAACAAAGACAAAAGAATCTAAATAATATAAATATTGGAGAAAGAGAAACCAATCACAAACTAAAATGTTTCTATACTAATGCACAAAGCATGGGCAAAAAACAAGGAGAATTGGAACTACTAATGCAGGAAAAGAAATATGATGAAATTGGAATCACTGAAACTTGGTGGGACAATACGCATAATTGGAATACAAGGCTAAAAGGATACAACTTATTTGCTAGAAACAGACTTGATAAACGAGGAGGAGGTGTCGCATTGTATGTTAGAAACGCGTATATCTGCACAGAGATCCAAGCTTCACAGACTGGGAGTTCTGTGGAAACTGTTTGGGTAAGAATACAAGGACAGAACAATGGATAGGACACCATTGTAGGCATTTACTACAGGCCGCCTGTGCAAGCTGAAGATATGGATGAACTCTTTATGTATCAAATGGCCGAGTTCTCCAAAAAATATGACATAGTTGTCATGGGAGATTTTATCTATCCTGACATTTGTTAGGAATCTCTCTCAGGCAAAACTAACAAGTCAAGGAAATTCTTATCCTCTCTTGCTGACAACTTTGTCTTCAAAAAGGTAGGGGAGAAAACAAGGGGAACTGCTACCTTGGATCTAATCCTTATAAACAGGGAGGAAATGGTTGAGGAGGTAAAAGTGGCTGGGACCCTAGGAGAAAGCGACCATACTATTTTAGAATTTTGGATAACTAGAGGAGGAAGACCTGTGAAGACTCAGACGTCAAGGTTAGATTTCAGAAAGGCATATTTTAAGGGATTCAGAAAGAGAATTGGAGGGATCCAATGGCTGGATATCCTTAAGGACAAAAATGTCCAGGAAGGATGGGAAATCTTGAAAAATGAAATTCTCAAAGCACAATCGATAACAATTCCAAAAAGAGGGAAGAATAGGAAGTGTTTAAGGAAACCAGGATGGATGAACACAGAACTTAAGCACATGCTAAAAAGGAAGAAAGAAATGTTTATAAAATGGAAAGAGGGAGGCATATCTAAAGAAGAATATAATGCTGTCTGCAGAAATTGCAGGGCACAAATCAGATTATTAAAGCTGACCATGAGTTGAGGCTTGCAAGAGATGTCCAAAGCAATAATAAAGGATTTTGGGGATATGTCAAAACTTAAAGAAAAGTCAAAGATGCTATAGGATTTTTACAGGATGAAAATGATGAAATTGTAGGACAAGATGTTGAGAAGGCCGAACTTTTAAATTCCTTTTTTGCATCTGTTTTCTCTCAGAAACGAAATGTAACATCAACGGTTCTTCACTGTCCTATTAAGGGAATAGAAGAATCCAGGATATCTATAAACAGAAAGTTAGTGAGGAAACACTTAGCTAACCTAAATGAATTCAAGTCTCCAGGTCCAGATGAATTACACCCCAGAGTTCTGAAGGAGATAGCAGAAGAAATTTTTGAACCCCTCTCCATAATCTTTGAAAATTCTTGGAGAACAGGAGAAGTCCCAGAAGACTAGAGAAGAGCAAATATTGTTCCTATCTTCAAAAAGGGGAAGAAGGTGGACCCAGGGAACTATAGGCCGGTGAGTTTGACTTCTATTTCAGGAAAGATCTTTGAACAAATTATCAAACAACATGTATGTAAGTACCTGGACAAGAATGAAGTGATTAAACAGAGTCAGCATGGGTTTGTAACTAATAAGTCATGTCAGACTAACTTAATTTCCTTCTATGACAGAATCACTGATTGGGTGGATCAGGGAAATGCTGTAGATGTAGTATATCTTGACTTCAGCAAAGCATTTGACAAAGTATCTCACACAATCCTAATTGAAAAAATGGCTAAGTACGGTATGGACAAGGCAACTGTTAGTGGATTCATAACTGGCTTAGTGATCGGACCCAAAGAGTGGTCATAAATGCCTGCACATCCAGTTGGAAGAATGTCTTAAGTGGGGAACCACAGGGCTCTGTCCTAGGCCTTGTATTGTTCAACATCTTTATCAGTGATTTGGATGAAGGAATTGAGGGTAAACTGATTAAATTTGCTGATGACACAAAGCTAGGAGGGATAGCTAATACTAGAGAAGAGAGAGAGGATTCAAAAAGATATAAATAAACTGGAGCAGTGGGCAGCAACTAACAGAATGTTTTTTAAAAGGGAAAAATGCAAAGTACTACATCTTGGCAATAAAAATGAAAAAAGCATGTACAAAATGGGAGGAATAGGGCTAAGCAACAGCACATGTGAAAATGACTTGGGTATACTAATTGGTCACAGACTGAATATGAGTCAACAGTGTGATACAGCAGCAAAAAAGGCAAATGCAATTCTAGGATGTATAAACAGAAGCATACAGTCTAGATCATGTGAAGTCATTATTGCCCTCTACTCCTCTTTGGTCAGACCTCATCTGGAATACTGTGTCCAGTTTTGGGCGCCAAATTTTAAAAAAGACATCAACAAACTGGAGCAAGTTCAGAAAAGATCGACCAGAATGGTCACCGGTCTGCAAACCGTCTTATGAGGAAAGGTTGCGGGATTTGGGAATGTTTAGCTTGCAGAAGAGAGAACTGAGAGGAGACTTAATAGCTGTCTACAAATATTTCAAGGGCTGTCACATTATAGAAGGATCATCTTTATTCTCATTTGCACTAGGAAAGACTAGAAGCAATGGGATGAAACTGAATGGGAGTAGACACAGATTAGATATTAGAAAAAAACTTTTTGACAGTTAGAGTGATCAATGAGTGGACCAGGCTGCCATGAGAGGTGGAAAGTTCTCCTTCAACAGAAGTCTTCAAACAGAGGCTGGACAGACATCTGTCTGGGATGATTTAGCGAATCCTGCTTTGAGCAGGGGTTGGACCAGATGGCCCAGGATGTCCCTTCCAACTCTATGATTCTATGATTCTATCATTCTATATTCCATGCTGGGCTATATACCATGGTGGGCTGTGCTATATACCATGTGGTACAGTGCTATATGCCATGGTGGTGCTGTGCTATATATACCAAGTGGGGCTGTGCTTTATACCGTGTGGTGCTGTGCTACATACCGTGTTGTACTGTGCTATATACCATGGTGGACTGTGCTATATACCATGGTGTGCTATATGCCTTGTTGGTCTGGGCTATATACCATGTGGTGTTGGGCTATATACCATGTGGTGCTGGGCTATATACCATGTGGGGCTGTGCTATATACCATGTGGAGCTGGGTTATATACTATGCAGCTGTGTTATATACCAAGGGGGGTACATTTTACTTTATATTCTATAGGGGAGGCTGTGTTATATAATTTAGGGGATTACATTATATTCTATGGGGAGGTGGGTTGTATTATATTCTATTTGGGACTACATTATATTCTATGGGGGGCTGTATTATATTTATTATATTTTATGGGGGTTGATTGCATCATAATCTATGAGGGGGCTACATTATACTGTATGAGGAGGCTACATTGTATTCTATGGGGGGCTAGATTATATTGTATGGGGGCTTTATTATATTTTATGAGGGGGCTACATTATACTCTATGGGGGCTGCATTATACTATATGAGGAGGGCTACATTGTATTCTATGGAGGGGCTGCCATATAGTCTATGGAGGGGCTGCATTACATTCTGTGGAGTGGCTGCATTATACTCTGTGGGGTAGTTGCATTATGCTCTAAGGGGTGGCTGCATTATACTATAGGAGGGGGGCTGCATTATATTCTATGGGGGTTACATTATATTGTATGGCGGGGCTGCATTATACTCTGTGGGTGGCTGCATTATGCTGTATGGGGTGGCTGCATTATACTATATGTGGGCTGCATTATACTGTATCGAGGACTATGGGGAAAACGTTATATGAAGAACTATGGGGTGCATTATACTATGAGAAGTGAATTGTACTACATGGATAACTATGGCAGTGCATTATACTATATGGAGCACTATGAGGAGTGTATTATACTATATGGAGGACTGAGCAGTGTATTTTAATATATGGAGGACTATGGGGCACATTATATTATATGGAGGACTATAGGGAGTGTATTATACAATACGGAGGACTATAGGGAGTAGAGTTGAGCGAAACGGGTCGAAAAAACGAAACCCGACCTTAGCGTGAGGTCGGCCACGAGGTCGGCGACCATCACGCCAAAGTCGTGTTTCAAAAGATGCTTTTGCACCCTTTTTCAGCCAATCAGGAAGAACGGACACTGTGGGCAACGCGATGACATAGGCAGCGGTTACCACCATGTTTGTGAAGGGCATGCATGTGATTGGCTTGCTTTGTGTGGCGTCACAGGGGGTATAAAAGGGCGTGCACGCTGACCACCATGTTACTTATGCTGATCTCAGAATAGGGAGAGCTGCTGCTGCTGCTGATTCTGTAGGGAGAACGTTAGGCAGGGAAGAAGATACCAAAAACAACTTCTGCTGCTAGCGATTTTGCCTGTACAACACACCAGTTACTGTGCAGTGCAAGGGGAGGCTATATTTCTGTGCATCAGCTCTGTTGGTTATTAGGCTGCCTTTTAAGGCTCCCTGATAGCTGCATTGCTGTTTTTACACTGCTGAGCAAACTGCTTTTTTCAAAGCAATCCAAATTTTATTGTTTTGTCCTTGTGAGTTACTGAGCGTGCATTTTTTCACACACCGTACAGTGGTGTACGCTCCTCACACAGTACCGTGTACCGGCTGATATCACGGCCAAATTGAAGCTATCTACGTGTGTGACTCTGTAAGGAAGAGTCGAGGAGTTTGTCCATTCCTACAGACCTACACCTTATAGTTTTGTCAGTTTTTCAAACAGTTTAGTATATTTGCTGTTTGATTACATTCAAAACTAGAAGGAGACAGCATGTGTCAGTCCGTATACAAAAACACGGAGCTTGACAATTTTACATACACCATACAGCGCTGTACGTGCACGCTCCTCTCAGAGTACCGTGTAACAGCTATTATCACGGCCAAATTGAAGCTATCTTCGTGTGTGACACTGTAAGGAAGACTCGAGGAGTTTGTCCGTTCTTACAGACCTACACTCTAGGGAGATTCCAATTCTGCCCAATTCTATATACACCTTGTAGTTAGTCATACACTAGGCAATTTCTGCCTGTCACATTGCGGTGTAATCTGTCCTGGACCAGAGACAATAGTTCAGCGTCCTCCAATCTACATTGAGATTCAAATTCTCACCAATACTCTATACAGCTTTTGCCTTCTCATACACCAGCCAATTTCTGCCTGTCACATTGCGGTGTAATCTATACTGGGCCTGAGACAATAGTTCAGCGTCCTCCAATCTACATTGAGATTCAAATTCTCACCAATACTCTATACAGCTTCTTCCTTCTCATACACCAGCCAATTTCTGCCTGTCACATTGCGGTGTAATCTACACTGGGCCTGAGACAATAGTTCAGCTTCCTCCACTCTACAGTGAGATTCAAATTCTCACCAATACTCTATACAGCTTCTTCCTTCTCATACACCGCCTGTCACATAGCGGTGTAATCTCTACTGGGCCTGAGACAATAGTTCAGCGTCCTCTAATCTACATTGAGATTCAAATTCTCACCAATACTCTATACAGCTTCTGCCTTCTCATACACCAGACAATTTCTGCCTGTCACATAGCGGTGTAATCTATACTGGGCCTGAGACAATAGTTCAGCGTCCTCCAATCTACATTGAGATTCAAATTCTCACCAATACTCTATACAGCTTCTTCCTTCTCATACACCAGACAATTTCTGCCTGTCACATAGCGGTGTAATCTCTACTGGGCCTGAGACAATAGTTCAGCGTCCTCCAATCTACATTGAGATTCAAATTCTCACCAATACTCTATACAGCTTTTGCCTTCTCATACACCAGACAATTTCTGCCTGTCACATAGCGGTGTAATCTATACTGGGCCTGAGACAATAGTTCAGCGTCCTCCAATCTACATTGAGATTCAAATTCTCACCAATACTCTATACAGCTTTTGCCTTCTCATACACCAGACAATTTCTGCCTGTCACATAGCGGTGTAATCTATACTGGGCCTGAGACAATAGTTCAGCGTCCTCCAATCTACATTGAGATTCAAATTCTCACCAATACTCTATACAGCTTTTGCCTTCTCATACACCAGACAATTTCTGCCTGTCACATAGCGGTGTAATCTATACTGGGCCTGAGACAATAGTTCAGCGTCCTCCAATCTACATTGAGCTTCAAATTCTCACCAATACTCTATACAGCTTCTTCCTTCTCATACACCAGACAATTTCTGCCTGTCACATAGCGGTGTAATCTCTACTGGGCCTGAGACAATAGTTCAGTGTCCTCCAATCTACAGTGAGATTCAAATTCTCACCAATACTATATACATCTTCTGTCTTCTCATACACCAGACAATTTCTGCCTGTCACATAGCGGTGTAATCTATACTGGGCCTGAGACAATAGTTCAGCATCCTCCAATCTACAGTGAGATTCAAATTCTCACCAATACTCTATACAGCTTTTGCCTTCTCATACACCAGACAATTTCTGCCTGTCACATAGCGGTGTAATCTATACTGGGCCTGAGACAATAGTTCAGCGTCCTCCAATCTACATTGAGATTCAAATTCTCACCAATACTCTATACAGCTTTTGCCTTCTCATACACCAGACAATTTCTGCCTGTCACATAGCGGTGTAATCTATACTGGGCCTGAGACAATAGTTCAGCGTCCTCCAATCTACATTGAGATTCAAATTCTCACCAATACTCTATACAGCTTTTGCCTTCTCATACACCAGACAATTTCTGCCTGTCACATAGCGGTGTAATCTATACTGGGCCTGAGACAATAGTTCAGCGTCCTCCAATCTACATTGAGCTTCAAATTCTCACCAATACTCTATACAGCTTCTTCCTTCTCATACACCAGACAATTTCTGCCTGTCACATAGCGGTGTAATCTCTACTGGGCCTGAGACAATAGTTCAGTGTCCTCCAATCTACAGTGAGATTCAAATTCTCACCAATACTATATACATCTTCTGTCTTCTCATACACCAGACAATTTCTGCCTGTCACATAGCGGTGTAATCTATACTGGGCCTGAGACAATAGTTCAGCATCCTCCAATCTACAGTGAGATTCAAATTCTCACCAATACTCTATACAGCTTTTGCCTTCTCATACACCAGACAATTTCTGCCTGTCACATAGCGGTGTAATCTATACTGGGCCTGAGACAATAGTTCACCGTCCTCCAATCTACATTGAGATTCAAATTCTCACCAATACTCTATAGACCCTTTACCTTGTTTTACAGTACCATATAGCTGTTGTTATTTTGGGTACCTTTTTCAAAAAAATGAAGAAGTATGGTGGAAGAGGCCGTGGAAGTGGGCGGGAGTTGCCAGCTGGTCCTGATGGTGGTGTTGGTGGTGGTGCTTCTGCTGGTTGTGGCAAAAGCACAATAGCACCTAAGGCAGGAGGTGGTGAGCCGGCATCATTGTCTGGCTCCACAAGGCCTCGAAGGTCGGCCACGAGGTCGGCGACCATCACGCCAAAGTCGTGTTTCAAAAGATGCTTTTGCGCCCTTTTTCAGCCAATCAGGAAGAACGGACACTGTGGGCAACGTGATGACATAGGCAGCGGTTACCACCATGTTTGTGAAGGGCATGCATGTGATTGGCTTGCTTTGTGTGGCGTCACAGGGGGTATAAAAGGGCGTGCACGCTGACCACCATGTTACTTATGCTGATCTCAGAATAGGGAGAGCTGCTGCTGCTGCTGATTCTGTAGGGAGAACGTTAGGCAGGGAAGAAGATACCAAAAACAACTTCTGCTGCTAGCGATTTTGCCTGTACAACACACCAGTTACTGTGCAGTGCAAGGGGAGGCTATATTTCTGTGCATCAGCTCTGTTGGTTATTAGGCTGCCTTTTAAGGCTCCCTGATAGCTGCATTGCTGTTTTTACACTGCTGAGCAAACTGCTTTTTTCAAAGCAATCCAAATTTTATTGTTTTGTCCTTGTGAGTTACTGAGCGTGCATTTTTTCACACACCGTACAGTGGTGTACGCTCCTCACACAGTACCGTGTACCGGCTGATATCACGGCCAAATTGAAGCTATCTACGTGTGTGACTATGTAAGGAAAAGTCGAGGAGTTTGTCCATTCCTACAGACCTACACCTTATAGTTTTGTCAGTTTTTCAAACAGTTTAGTATATTTACTGTTTGATTACATTCAAAACTAGAAGGAGACAGCATGTGTCAGTCCGTATACAAAAACACGGAGCTTGACAATTTTACATACACCATACAGCGCTGTACGTGCACGCTCCTCTCTCAGTACCGTGTAACAGCTATTATCACGGCCAAATTGAAGCTATCTACGTGTGTGACACTGTAAGGAAGACTCGAGGAGTTTGTCCGTTCTTACAGACCTACACTCTAGGGAGATTCCAATTCTGCCCAATTCTATATACACCTTGTAGTTAGTCATACACTAGGCAATTTCTGCCTGTCACATTGCGGTGTAATCTGTCCTGGACCAGAGACAATAGTTCAGCGTCCTCCAATCTACATTGAGATTCAAATTCTCACCAATACTCTATACAGCTTTTGCCTTCTCATACACCAGCCAATTTCTGCCTGTCACATTGCGGTGTAATCTATACTGGGCCTGAGACAATAGTTCAGCGTCCTCCAATCTACATTGAGATTCAAATTCTCACCAATACTCTATACAGCTTCTTCCTTCTCATACACCAGCCAATTTCTGCCTGTCACATTGCGGTGTAATCTACACTGGGCCTGAGACAATAGTTCAGCGTCCTCCACTCTACAGTGAGATTCAAATTCTCACCAATACTCTATACAGCTTCTTCCTTCTCATACACCGCCTGTCACATAGCGGTGTAATCTCTACTGGGCCTGAGACAATAGTTCAGCGTCCTCTAATCTACATTGAGATTCAAATTCTCACCAATACTCTATACAGCTTCTGCCTTCTCATACAGCAGACAATTTCTGCCTGTCACATAGCGGTGTAATCTCTACTGGGCCTGAGACAATAGTTCAGCGTCCTCTAATCTACATTGAGATTCAAATTCTCACCAATACTCTATACAGCTTCTGCCTTCTCATACACCAGACAATTTCTGCCTGTCACATAGCGGTGTAATCTATACTGGGCCTGAGACAATAGTTCAGCGTCCTCCAATCTACATTGAGATTCAAATTCTCACCAATACTCTATACAGCTTTTGCCTTCTCATACACCAGACAATTTCTGCCTGTCACATAGCGGTGTAATCTATACTGGGCCTGAGACAATAGTTCAGCGTCCTCCAATCTACATTGAGATTCAAATTCTCACCAATACTCTATACAGCTTCTTCCTTCTCATACACCAGACAATTTCTGCCTGTCACATAGCGGTGTAATCTATACTGGGCCTGAGACAATAGTTCAGTGTCCTCCAATCTACAGTGAGATTCAAATTCTCACCAATATTATATACATCTTCTGTCTTCTCATACACCAGACAATTTCTGCCTGTCACATAGAGGTGTAATCTCTACTGGGCCTGAGACAATAGTTCAGCGTCCTCCAATCTACATTGAGATTCAAATTCTCACCAATACTCTATACAGCTTTTGCCTTCTCATACACCAGACAATTTCTGCCTGTCACATAGCGGTGTAATCTATACTGGGCCTGAGACAATAGTTCAGCGTCCTCCAATCTACATTGAGATTCAAATTCTCACCAATACTCTATACAGCTTTTGCCTTCTCATACACCAGACAATTTCTGCCTGTCACATAGCGGTGTAATCTATACTGGGCCTGAGACAATAGTTCAGCGTCCTCCAATCTACATTGAGATTCAAATTCTCACCAATACTCTATACAGCTTTTGCCTTCTCATACACCAGACAATTTCTGCCTGTCACATAGCGGTGTAATCTATACTGGGCCTGAGACAATAGTTCAGCGTCCTCCAATCTACATTGAGATTCAAATTCTCACCAATACTCTATACAGCTTTTGCCTTCTCATACACCAGACAATTTCTGCCTGTCACATAGCGGTGTAATCTATACTGGGCCTGAGACAATAGTTCAGCGTCCTCCAATCTACATTGAGCTTCAAATTCTCACCAATACTCTATACAGCTTCTTCCTTCTCATACACCAGACAATTTCTGCCTGTCACATAGCGGTGTAATCTCTACTGGGCCTGAGACAATAGTTCAGTGTCCTCCAATCTACAGTGAGATTCAAATTCTCACCAATACTATATACATCTTCTGTCTTCTCATACACCAGACAATTTCTGCCTGTCACATAGCGGTGTAATCTATACTGGGCCTGAGACAATAGTTCAGCATCCTCCAATCTACAGTGAGATTCAAATTCTCACCAATACTCTATACAGCTTTTGCCTTCTCATACACCAGACAATTTCTGCCTGTCACATAGCGGTGTAATCTATACTGGGCCTGAGACAATAGTTCACCGTCCTCCAATCTACATTGAGATTCAAATTCTCACCAATACTCTATAGACCCTTTACCTTGTTTTACAGTACCATATAGCTGTTGTTATTTTGGGTACCTTTTTCAAAAAAATGAAGAAGTATGGTGGAAGAGGCCGTGGAAGTGGGCGGGAGTTGCCAGCTGGTCCTGATGGTGGTGTTGGTGGTGGTGCTTCTGCTGGTTGTGGCAAAAGCACAATAGCACCTAAGGCAGGAGGTGGTGAGCCGGCATCATTGTCTGGCTCCACAAGGCCTCGAAGGCTCCCTTTTCTGGGAGTAGGTAAACCGCTTTTAAAGCCGGAGCTTCTGGAGCAAATTTTGGCTTACATTGCTGACACAGCCTCCAGCTCTATCGCCTCCTCTTCTGAAGTTTCAAAAAATAAAAGCACTGCATCATCAGTGGAGGCTCCTGGTCAGGAACAACACCTTTCCTTGTGTCCTGCACCCCTACAAAAAGTGAAGGATGCGGCAGGCCACACTACAGATTACTCCATGGAGCTCATTTCTCATACCATGCCTGGGTTATCAAGTCAAATCGTGAATTCCCCAGTCCAAGATGAATCAGTCATGGAGTGTGGGTGGCCAGCCAGGGCAGTGGGGTAAATTGGTACCGGGCCGGTGTCTCACAGGGATGTGTATTGGTGGTGGTGACCCATTCCGTGGCCCTGGGCGGCCATGCAAAGGGGTGAATTACGTTTATAGGTGAATGATACATGACGCCACCTGTCGTTTCTGATTAGATTGACCAGCGCTGCAGTGTCGCTTCTCTGGGACAGATGTTGTGGTGCAGCTAAGATGTAGAAGCCCTGCACAGGTAGGGCCATAGTCGCAGGGCAGATGAAAGAGTTGGTAAATGGTGTGCAGTGCAGGATGTAGCAGAGCCATGTGCAAGGCGCAGGAGAAAGATGACAGACACAGTCATGCAGTTCCTTTACCTGTACTTGGTAAGTACCATCCAGGACCCAGAGTACTGATGGAGAAGGAGTTGGTCAGCCTGGAAGCCAATTTCGAATTCTCTCTCTGCAGATAGGAAAGGGGGGAGGAAGACAAAAAACCTTCCAAACGACAATGTAGGCCAAAGTATAAAACTGCTTTATTAGACACAGGGCAAGTGACAATACAAGATATAAAAATATAGCTGATAACTAGTCATATAAATACCAAGGCACTGTGGTTCACACATGCTGCAGCAATATATCCCATATAGGGAAAACATGAAAAGTGAAACCACAATTCAATATAATATGTAGGAACATAACCTGCTCAAAGAAGTAGTAACATAAAATTGGACACAGCAGGTGACCATATTGTAAACAGTAAATTAAATCCTATATTACCTAATATGTGCTTATGCACGCAGACACACATGCTGCAATAATATATCACATGTAGGGAAAACATATAAAGTAAAACCACCGTTCAATATAATGTATGGGAATATAACCTGTTGTGAGTTCATTTTTCCCTTCACCAGTGAGGTCTGATGAACTCCCTCTTCTGGCGAAGGAAGGTAGTGAGGCTGATTACCAAACAGCTGAGCAGGTAGATGATGACTGGGTCACAGGAACTGATGACTGGATATAAGGCAGCCGACGCCCTGCTGCCTGGCTGGTGATTTTCCTGCTGGATTCTTGGAGACCAGTCTGATTTCTGCTTCTCAAAGCTAAGTTTTGCTCTGCCTTTTGTACACTTTAGTTCTGGTTTTGTTTTGCCTTGTTTTTTGGAGTTCAGCCATCCCCGGCCGGTGGTGAGCTGAATTCCATTTTTGTCTCTGATCTGTTGATCTCTTGCTCTGTCTTCAGAATATACCTGAGTGCTGATATAGTCTTTTTGAAGCCTAGCGACTTCAGGGCCTGTTTTTCCTATCAGTCTGTTGGTACTTTTTGGATAGGGTTTTTGCGGATTGCAGACAGCAGCTTTTCTATCCTGTCCTATTTAGTTAGCTTGGGCCCCATCATTTTCTCAAGATATCTTTCTATCTGTGTTAGTGTTTTTCATCTTGCTTCACAGTCATTATATGTTGGGGGCTGCCTATTGCTTTGGGGTCTGCTCTGGGGCAGTTTAGATTTCCCCTTTCTGTCTTTAGGCTAATTTAGTTCTCTGGCTGTGATCAAGGGGTCTAGGGCACCGTAGGAACCCCCCACGGCTACTGCTAGTTGTTGTGGATAGGTTCAGGGGTCTGCAATCCGATAGCTGCCAACTTCTCTCGTTTTCAGGACTTAGCTATTATTTTGTTTTTTCCTCCTTCGGTGACTCATCCATAACAATAACCTACTCAGAAAAGTGGTAGTACATTACAGGACACTGCAGATGACCATATTGCAAAGGGTAAATGAGTCCTACATTACCTAATCTGTGCTTGTGCACGCAGACAAGTGGAAAGACCCGGTGCCCACCCCGACGCGCGTTTCGGCAACCTTCGTCAGGTCATCTGCAGTGTCCTGTTATGTACTACCACTTTTCTGTGTAGGTTATATTCCCATACATTATATTGAATGGTGGCTTTACTTTCTATGTTTTCCCTACATGTGATATATTATTGCAGCATGTGTGTCTGCGTGCATAAGCACATATTAGGTAATATAGGATTTAATTTACTGTTTATAATATGGTCACCTGGTGTGTCCAATTATATGTTACTACTTCTTTGAGCAGGTTATGTTCCTACATATTATATTGAATTGTGGTTTAACTTTTCATGTTTTCCCTATATGGGATATATTGCTGCAGCATGTGTGGACCACGGTGCCTTGGTATTTATATGACTAGTTATCAGCTATATTTTTATATCTTGTATTGTCACTTGCCCTGTGTCTAATAAAGCAGTTTTACACTTTGGCCTTCATTGTCGTTTGGAAGGTCTTTTGTCTTCCTCCCCCCTTTCATGTTAGTTTGACAATTGGTCTCGTTACAGTCCACAGTATTACGAATGTTATGGGGTAATATTTGGTTATATTACACATATGATTATAAATACTCCATATGGCATGTTTACTGGTGTGTGCTACTTTTTTCTTTTACTCTCTGCAGATAGGTAGTGTGGCCTCCGTTCTAGCGCTTATCTGAAGTATTCGCAGTGCTGAGTTCAATGAAGTTCCCCCTGTTGACTCTCTTTTGGAACTTTCTCGAATGGCAGGCAGCCGTAGCCTTTTCCTTCTGGCTCCCACACGTCGATGCTGGGGCCTCCGAGCCTTAATTGAGTACAGAGCATTTACAACTGCTACTTCCTCCGGTTTCAGCTGCAGGAACGTCTGTGTCCCTACAAACTCAGAGACCGGAATCCGGACCATGCGCTCCAGCTAGGAGTGAGCCTTAACTCTGCTCATCCTCCAGCTCCCCTTCTCATGCCCTCTCACTTCCCCTTCCCTGCACAGAGTGCCCTAACTTACCTCCTCCCGTCCTCAGAGAGCAGCTCCTCAGCAGTCAGGTTCAGAGGTCTCCCTGCTGGCTTGGAGTGGGAAATGTGTTGTGTGTTGGTTGAACTGCTAGAGAGATCCTTCGCTGCTCCCAAGCATGACAACACACTCCCTAGGAGGAAGGTAATGTCACTGTGGCGACCGTACTCCTGGGGACGCCACAAGTGCACTGATGCCCAGCCACTGCTAGATGATTCTGCTGGTACATTGACCCAAACCACTACTTTCCCCTCACACTCTACACAGCCAGAATGTGACCCTGCCGGAATTCAGGTTCCCCTTCCCGCATACTATACCACCTTACAAGGTGACAAAGAGGAAGGTGCAGATGAAAGTGCAGGTTCCTTGAGCAGGTGGGGGGCATACTCATGGGCGATGGCACTGGCACAGGGCCCCTCATAGTACGCAAAAGTGTCTCTGCCGGTGGGAGTGCCCACCCCCACCCCAACGGGAGGGCCCACCCCCACCCGCCGTCAGACACACCACCACACACAGCCGTACTATGAGGGGCCCTGTGCCAGTGCCGTCGCCAATGAGTGGGCCCCCCCTGCTTGCTCCGGATCACAGCACTTGCAACGTTGAAATACTTACCTCTCCCTGCTCCACCACCATGATGTCTTCCGTGTGTCCTGACAGTGATATTCTGATCAGAGAGCGCAAAATTACATCACATCTGTACGCCCTCTGCCTAAACAGCCAAGTGCAGTGACATGGAAGATGGGGACGATGAGGAGTCCAGACTAGTACAGGGATTCCCTAGTGAGGAGACTTATTTAATTGTTTTCAATGTTGGGACAGCAATTTTTGGGGGGCACTATACTCTGGAGAATGATATATGGGGCCCACCATACACTGGAGCATTCCAAAGGTGGACATCAGACACTGGAGCAGCATTTATAGGGCCCATTATACACTGGAGCATTAGAAATGGGGCCCATTATATATGAAGCATTATTTGGGCCTATAAGACAGTGGAGCTTCATCCATGGTGACCAACATATACTGTAGCATTATGTGGAGCTCATCATATACTGTTTCAAACATTATATGTGACCAATGATTCTGTATGGAGAAATATATGGGCCTCATTGCTCTGTATAGCGCACTATGCGGTGCCCATAATACTGTATGGAGTAATATACTGTCCCTTTTTGGAGCTATTGGAGAATTTAAAATGGATATCAGTCATGAGATGTAAAAAGTGAAGTATTTTTCATTGTACTATACCACTATTTCTCTACCGTATCGGAGCATCGTGAGTTGTGGTATGTGTTAAAGGGGCGCTCTTTGGCCCAGGGCACATGAAAACCTGGAGCCAGCCCTACCCCTCCACAACCTTAGCCAAATAACCTGCAGTTTTCAGTGCGTAACTATTATTATGAAGTAAATTAAGATTGACAAGCTTCAGTAATAAAAATTGATGTTTTTGCCATTCAAATGGGCACTGTAGGTGTGTTTCCTGTCCTCCACTCCCTGCCGACTTTGCTTCCCCATTGACTTGCATTGGGTTTCGTATTTCAGTCGGCCTTCCACTTTTCACGATAATCGGCTGATTTAGTTCGACCCGACTTTTGAGAAAGTCGGATTTCATGAAACCCGACTCGACCCGAGAAAAGGCAAAGTCGCTCATCTCTAATAGGGAGTGTATTATACAATATGGAGGACTATGGAGGACATTATATTATATGAAGGACTATGGTGTGTAAACTGTAGATGTGCTGCTGACTGTATGGTGATTTGTTAGTGATCCAAGAGTGATCGTTCTGTCCCATCATTCAGACGGTGGAAAGAGGCTGGGAAACAAGCGTTGAACAACTTCAATATTGTCGATCACACTCATTTAGTGGCCTGAACTCAGCGCCTGTAACTAAATAGAAATGCTTCTGTGTGATGTGCAATATGTTAGCATTTGGGGCTCCATTCATCCACTCAATGCCAACTTTTATTCCCCATTGATTTGCATTGGGGTCGGGTTTCGGGCAAAAGTCCGTCTTTTTTTGTCCTAGTCAGACCAGTTTCATCTGACTCAAATTTTGTTTCATGAAACCCGATCCGACCAAAGTCGCTCAACTCTATAGTCCACGTCTAATTCATGGTTTATTGGAAGATGATCCAGACAGGCGGCTGCAATTTACTGAGGTTATGCTTAACGAAATTGAAGAAAATGCAGTAATTTTAGATAACATTATGTGGAGTGATGAAGCTTCTTTCAAATTATATGGCCATATTAACAAACATAATTGTATTTACTGGTATAATGAGAACATGCATTTAAAGGGAATCTGCCACCCTTTTTTTGGCTTTGCAGCTGCTGGCATAGACATCGGGGGCTTAGCTACAGCATTCTGTAATGCTGTAGCTAAGCCTCCGATGTAACCTGAAAGAGAAGAAAAACACGTTATATTATACTCACCGAGGTGGGCGGTCCGGTCCGATGGGTGTCGCCGTCCCATCCGGCGCCTCCCTTCTTCATGCGATGACATCCACTTCTCCCATCCTGTAATGGCTGCGGCGCAAGTGCACTGCTCTGCCCTGTTGAGGGCAGAGCAGAGTCCTGTAGTGCGCAGGCGTCGGGAGAGGTCTGGCACCTGCACACTGCAGAATTCTGCTCTGCCCTCAACAGGGCAGAGCAATGCGCCTGCACCGGAGCCATTTCAGGATGGGAGAAGAGGACGTCATTGCATGAAGAAGGAAGGCGCCGGACCGGACCGCCCACCTCGGTGAGTATAATATAACGTGTTTTTCTTCTCTTTCAGATTACATCGGGGGCTTATCTACAGCATTACAGAATGCTGTAGATAAGCCCCCGATGTCTATGCTGGCAGCTAATAGGGGATAAAAAGGGTGACAGATCCCCTTTAACATTAGAGCAACAACTAAATGAGCCTGGTGTCAATGTTTGGGGTGGCATTTCAAGTTTTGGTGCTTTTGGTCCATTTTTTTTATGGAACAGTCACAGGGATAAGTATCTCGAAATTCTAATGAATCAAGTTGTTCCCCAGTTACAGCAACAGTCTAATTCAAATGACCTTTATTTCCAACAAGATGGGGCCCCTCCACATTATTCAAGAGTAGTCCGCGAGTATCTTGATGAAACATTTCCTAATAAATGGATTGGCCGAAGAGGTCCACTTGATTGGCCGGCACGTTCACCAGACTTGACCCCAATGGATTTTTTCTGTTGTGGAGTACTCAAGGACAAAGTTTATAGTCGAAAACCAAAAAGTGTCAGTGAATTGAAAAATTACATAAGGCCGGTTTCACATTAGCGCTTTTTAAGCGCACGCACGGCCGGGGGTAGCTCCGCCCCCGAGCCGACTCTCTGCCCGGGGTGCCCGCCCCTTGCTTGTATCGCCGCCTACTAGCGGACAGCGGCGCCTGCGATCGGCGCACCCTATCTTTAGCATAGGGTGCGCAGATCGTGCGCAGGCCGTGCGCTAGTTGCGCTTTGACCTGCGCTGCGCACTTTTGACGGTGCGCCGTGCGCGCCAAAATCAAACCGTCAAAAGTGCGCAGCGCAGGTCAAAGCGAAACTAGCGCACGGCCTGCGCACGATCTGCGCACCCTATGCTAAAGATAGGGTGCGCCGATCGCAGGCGCCGCTGTCCGCTAGTAGGCGGCGATACAAGCAAGGGGCGGGCACGCCGGGCAGAGAGCCGGCTCGGGGGCGGAGCTACCCCCGGCCGTGCGTGCGCTTAAAAAGCGCTAATGTGAAACCGGCCTAAGAGATGCATTTCAAGAAATTAATACCCAAAGAGTCTTGTGCAAACGAAGAGTAAGAGGCAGACTTCAAAACTGTGCAAATTGTGATGGAAAACAGTTTTGAGCACCTGAGTTGATAAAATTTAAGGGCTTTTGTATATTGTTCAGAATAAAATTTAATTGTCAATGTTATGCTTGTGTTAGTAAATATAATTTTATATATAAATCAAAATAAATGTTATTATTTTCTGTCCACCTACTTTTGGACCACCGTGTATATACATATATACAAGGAGCATTCATTAAAGATTTCCCCTGACCCACTTCTTGTTTCAAAGCCACAGGAGCATGCTTCCATTTGGGCAACATGTCTGTTGTGAACTAGTGCATTGTCTTGCAGAAGGCAGACACCTTTGGTGAGTATGCCACATCCCTTGGTTTTGATGGCCTCCCGCAATTTCTGCAGCAGTAAAGCATAGTATGCCCTAGTGATCATGGTACCCTTTGCTAGGAAATCCATCAGTACTACTCCATGCTGGTCCCAAAATACTGTGAGCATGACCTTGCCTGCCGAGGGTTGGTCATGTGCCTTCTTTGGAGGCGGTGAGTAATGATGCTTCCATTGCATCGACTGGACCTTAGTCTCCAGATCATAGTGATGGACCCAGCTTTCATCCTGTGTGATTGGTCTGTTGGAAAAAGTCCTCCTGAATTCCATGGTACATCGTGAAAAGAGCCTGAGAGTAATCAACTCGTTCCTGCTTCTGGAAAGGTGTGAGCAGCTGGGGAACCCAGCGAGTGGATACCTTGTGCATGTGAAGATGGTCTTGGATGATTTTTTTAAAATCAGGTAATTAATGGTTCCCAATACTTGTGACCACTTTGGTCCTATAAGCCTCTGTACTGTGCCGCTGCACCGCACTTTACTCCTGTGATCTACTTGTGTTGTCCATGTCCCTATCATGGTATAGCATTATATTTCGTCCCTGGGACTGAGGAGCTTTTTGTAATACACTTTATTAATGTGATCAATTAATATTTTACGAGGTATTCTCTCTTATCAAGCACTTTGTATTTATTAACTGTGTGCACTTTAGCTATGTGGCTCTTGTATATATTTTTTCTACAAATACTTATGTGTGTTACTCTATTAGTAATTCGTACTTGAATGAATTTTCACAATTCTTATCTCGAGTAATGACCACTTGGCTTTATTAATAAATTATGATATTTCCACTTATTTTTGCATTGCCCTTTATTGATTGATCCATTATTTGTGCAGTCAGCTATACTGTACAATTTTTATATAGGACTATGTCCTTTTCATTCTACTTATATATTAGGAATATTTGACTTACATCAATAATTCAGGTACTTCTTTCTGTCGGTGTCCATCTGTGAAAGATTGTTGTTGTAACCATTTTTCTGAGTAATATAGTATATACTGCATTTGTTTTTCCTTTTATATACATGTGTGTTTATTGTCTGCCGTTTGGATTAATAAACCATCTTTAGATTTGATTGGGCATTAGCTTCCTTTCCCTATAGGTTTTTCTCATTTGTCTTGTTTCACGCGTCCGTTAACTTGGTTTTATCTGATCTCACGATTCTTCAACTTTGGCTTCATCTAGCCTCAATACTCCAGGATCTTGGTTTCATCTGCCTTCACTGGCTCTAAATCTTTGTCTAGTCTGAACTTACTAGTCCTCAGTCAAGGTCTTGTCGGAGGTCACTAGCCATGTCAATTCTTACTGACTCAATAGTCTCATATGTGATTTGTTTTTTCTGGTGTCGCAAGGTTGTTAGGGTTGATTCTTTGGGTCAGCTGTTGGCTCAGTTTAGTCGTGATTCTTATTAGCAGCCTCTACCTTAGAATCTACTCTAGAATCTACTCCTGATCCTTCCAAGAGACAATGCTAGGTGGAAATATATACATTTGCTATCCTTGAAACGGAATTTAAAAATGTTTGTTTTTAATGTTTTTTTCTGGTACAGATATTTTCAGGCAAATTCTTGCGAACGTCTCAATTTCAAGAAACACAGTCAAGATTATAAAAGCCCAGGAGGTAATAGAAATTGTAGATTACAACAACTTTGAAACACTCATGTTCTTTAAACTCCCTGTCCCGCCAGTGACCTCTACAGGTTCTTGGTTCTTTTGGCTCCTTCTTTGTTGTATAGTAACCTAGCAGTAAATGTCAGCTTTAAAAACACATACTCAAACCCATAGAAAGCTTGATATCATTGAGTTCCTCCTTTAACTTTGCCCTTGGGAGTTTAACAACCATGTTAAATAGAAATATCTTGACTATATTTTTGACCTCCTCTTTTTTTGAGAACCTTCTTGTGCTGTCCGGGGTATTCAAGCTTAAGAAGAAAAACCTGTACAGCGCATTTTGGGAATAATTTTATTCCAACATTTTATTATTTAATTAAAAATGAAATGTCCTGCTCTTTGTCATGTTGTTGCTAATCCTACGCGGACCCCGGGAACATCTACTGTATTTTTGACTAACACCATTACCACTCGCCTCTTTGGTTAGATAATGGATAAATGTGTTCTCCAGAACCTGAGCAACAAGCCAAGATGTGAATTTAATTTAAGTGTTCATTCATTCTCTTGATACTGTGTCATAAACCAAAAGAATGGGATACGCGAATCAGCAACCCTAATCTATAAACCAGGAAACGTGTCTGATTGTCGTCTGTTTTCTTGTTATGCCTTTGACTGTACGAAGAAATGCATTCTCTATCTCTCATCTTCCTAAGATTTGTATGGCCATGGAGGTCACCGGAGAGAATTTAAAGGTGGCAATAAAACTTTTGTTTCCATTGTTTCTTGTAACGGATTTTTAGTTGTGTCTGCAACATCACCTGAAGGTGTGAGAAGAATGTTCTGCGTTGGATCTAATCCCAGGTTACACTTCACAAGCTCTGCTTAGAGAACACGTATGAGCTTGAGAGAGATCAATGTATAATTACGGAAACTATAGTAAAAATACTTTCCACAATGCAAGATTTTTTATTTTATAATTTTTTCTGTTTAACCCTTTAATGATCAGAAGAATTTTTAGTTTTTTGCTTTTTCCTCACCTTCTTCCAAGAGCCAAGACTTTCTTTATATTGAGTGCTTGTTTCTTTGTTATGTAGGATACGCTGCAGATTTGAAAGACGCCATTTCTTTACCATATAATGTATTAAAAAAGTTTCAAGCAGAATGAAATGATAAAAATTGCATTTCCGCTCTTGTTTTTTTGGGTCTTGTTTTTATAGCATTCATTGTGCTGTAAAATGACCTGAAAACATGATTGTCCACATCAGTGCAATTACATTGATACCAAACTTGTTTGGACTTTTTTTTTCACTTTAAATAATGGAAAAAAAATTCAGGATTTTGTAAAAAAAAAAATAATCTTGTTTTTCTTTCTTTGATTCACCATTTTCCAGGGCCTGTTACATTTTTACTACTCTATTGAAGGGACTGAATGAGTGTTTGTGTTTTTCGTGGTGAGGCAACATTTTTATTAACATCAATTTGGATAACAAATAACTTTTTGATAGCTTATTTTTTCTAGGGAGTTGAAGTGATCAAAAAACATAATTCAGGAGGTTCATTTTTTTCTTTTTATGGTGTTTACCATATGGACTAATTAATTTTACATTTTTTTCTTTATGTTTAACTGGGGAAAAGGGAGTTGATTTTAATTTTAATTTGTTTATTCATATTTTTTAAAACTTTAACTTTTTTATGTCATTTTTTAGTTTCCTTAGAGGATGTGAACCATTTCATTGCATTTACTGCAATACCACAGATATGGTCACCTATGAAGCTTAGCCTGTGACTACGCTTCACAGGAGTGCCAAGATCTCAGCAATGGGCGTCTTCAGCAGGCCCATGATGTCTGGGTAATTTTATTTAAGTTTAGAATTCTAGCTTCAAACTGTCTCTTTTATAGAACTGTAAACCTATAAATTGAAGTGCAAAACAATTCTTTGGGATATTTCATTATCTAAGACACTTAAAGAGTAGAGATGGGCGGACCCCTGGAAGTTCAGGTCTGGCAAGTTTGGCCAAACAGTTAAAAAAAAAGTTTGGTTCGGGGACCAGACCAGTACCCGAACTTTACCCTGGACCCCACTCAGATGAATGGGTGGCCCAAGCATCCATTGTTTGCTACGCTGTCATCTGCATGACAGTGCAGCAAACAATAGCTCTGATCGGTGGTAATATTATTACTGCCGGTCAGAGAGCTGCAGTTTCCACACTGTCAGATGACAGCGTAAGCCCCCAGCTGTGACCGGTAGTAAAAAGTTTACCTCCGGTCACAAGCAACGGCTGATGGGAGTACTAATCCCTTCAGCCTATGCCTGCTGTCACTGATAATAACGAGAGCAGGTGGAGGCTGATGGGAATATTCATTAGCCGGCACCTACGCAATAAATAAATAATTTTTAAAAAATGGCGTGGGTTCCCCGCAAGGTACACCTTTTCGCGTTGGGATAGCTTTTATGTTTTTTTTATCAAAACAATGTCAACTAAGTCCCCTATGTTAATTACACGTTCCATTTATTTACTTACTTCAGAGCATTTGCTCATTTTACTTATATATTTCCACGATATAGAAATATTTTGGGTACATTTTTACATACATCCCTGAAAGAGTTGCCTTGTCAGGAAGAAGGAATTGGAAGATTTCAAAGTCAGGTACTGGATGTGTGGGAGGTGGGAGAGGTAAAGCTGAGATGGGAAAATACCAGGGGTCAGATTTTGAGTTTTAGCCAAGATTAACCCTCTAAATTTAAAAAGTGATTTCCTGTAATAAATCTACCGACCTACAGCTGTAATGTTCCTTCGTGAGCTTGCTTTCATTACTATATCAATACCCCCAGTAGCCATCGACTTAGTGAAGGAAGAAATACAAAACTTAAAATGCAATAATGGTTTGCAAGCAATGTATCTATATATAAAAGGCAAGCACGCCTGTCGAATCGGCTCTTAATCTTCAAGAGACAGGCTGCTTATTTTCCCCGTATATACAGAATATGACTCATAGTTCTGACATCACCAACATCTGGGAATGAAATGAAATGTGGACGAGATGAACATTACTAGGGAAGAGGTCGGATAAAACTGCACTTTGTGATTGATGGCATTCGTGCAATGCACTCCATCCCACCTCTCTGTAACAGCACACCTTATTTGCAGCACACCATATGTTTATATTGTAGGCATACTCAATATTGCACATTACCACATTATATAATGCACACGCTGTTCCAAAACTTATCTCTCTTTATTTGGAAGAGTCTCAAAACTTGAAAAAGACACCTGTTTTCTCAATTGAAAACAGATCGCACACTTCGAAACCCACCCTCGAATCTTGTACTAACAATTTATTAACTCGAGCACATGTGAAATACTATGTTGCCTATTTACAAGCGGAGAGCAGAACCTTAAAAAAAAGCCTCATTACAAATGGTCATAAAAATAACAAGAATAACATTGAGAGAAGTAGAAACTATAAGAACCAAGAAACGGTTCTACCATCGTATAGGTTCCACTTAAAATATTATGTGTCCGGAACTTCAGTGGAGCCAAAAAGGAAAAAAAATTAACTTTCAAAAAATATCTCACATTCCGTAAAAAGATATTATTCAGAATATTAAAAAAAAAAATATCCAAACATGATTTAATATTCAGTTGGATCATGACAAGTGATGGGAGACATCCGTGTGACTGGTAGATCTTTTAATAATAATTTATGAACTCTGCACACTCTGTCCTTGGCTAACTCTTATTATCACACAACAGAACACATTAGGAAACAACAGAGGCTTGCGTGAGGGAGTAATGCATACATCGCAGGTGCAGGAAATGCAACTAATTTGGGTCTCTATCCATGAGGACAATCCTATAGGCTGCCTACGCAGACATAATATAAGTTTCATACCGCCAACTAAATACTTTGGTATATTTCTATATTTGTGAAGCATTATGGGGACAATTCATCATTGAATTTTTGCCCATTTTTGGAGCGATTTTCTTTTTCATTTTGCTGTTTTTCTTTTCCTTTAATTCCTTATATGTTTTGCTAGTTTTTTAAGCTCTGAGGGAATGGTTAGCCAATTCCAGATGTTCTGTTTCATCATTTGTGATTTTTTTTTAAAAGTCACTATTTTTTGCTCAATGTACTCCACTATAGACTGGCATATTTTTTAAAGGTTTTCTTGTTTGTGCAGTTAAGGGTATATTTTCAAGGATCATGCAACTTTCAACTCTATAAAATTCACAAAATAAAGACCTAAAAAAATCATCTTTGAATTTGAACAAAATTCATTAATCATTGTCCCTATTTGGATAAATTTGGTGTTAAAGCTGCCAGAGTAAAAAACAAATGGGTCGCCCTCCCAGGGGCTGTGGAGTACTCGGTACCGGGCCGGTGTCAGGGGGATGTGTCACGGCAGCGGTGACCCGGTCCGTGGCCCTGGGCGCCCAAGTAATGGGGAGATGTAGTTAATGGTAGAATAGTTTGTGACGCCACCCGTGGTGTTTGGCAAAGTATGGTGTTAGGCCAACGCTGCATACAGATCCACTGGGACTGATGGTAGGGTGCAGCAAAGATGTAAAAGTTCCCCACAGGTGGAGCTGTAGTCCCAGGGCAGTGTAGATGTAACCAGCACGGGGATGTAGCAGTGGCAAAAGCGTAGGGAACAGACAAGACACAGCGGTTGCAGTTTCTGTACCTTTACTGAGTATATGCAGTCCAGGGTCCTGATTACAGATGGTATTGGAGCAGGTTAGCCTGGAAGCAGATCAGGATTCTCTCTCAGCAGAAGGCCTGTGCAGTCTCCTTCCTAGCGCCTTGTGGTGTGAAACACTCCAGTACTTAGTTACCCTGAAATGCCTCTCTTCAGATGTTCCTAGAACTATACTTGTATGACAGACAGCTGAAGCCTCTCTCGGGGACTCCTTTCTTCAGTCCTGGCTCTCTATTCAATTGCTGTTGTGTCCCAAGTCTTTGCTGGGATCAGGGCATTTACAGCCTCCTACTCCTCTGGTATCTGTGGCAGGACCGTCAGTATCCGTACCACCGTGGAGACCAGGCTCCAGTTATGTGCGCTCTCAAGCTGAGGGAGCTCGCCTTCTGCAGCTCAACCTCTCAGCTTCATTCCTCCCGTCTGCACACTTCACCCTCCGCAGACTATCTGACCCTTCTTCCTCCTGGCCCTGAGAGAGCACTCTGCTCCTCAATCCTGGTTCAGAGCTCTCCATGCTGGCCCGGAATGGAACTGTGTTGCATGAATTAGGTTAACTGCTGGAAAGACCCATCACTGGGTCCCATCACTGCTTCCAAGCCTGGCATTTGCAGTCTATGTGACTACAGACTTGTGAAACCTCACAGCATGCATTGTGTCAAGATTCTCTGGTGTCAGGAGCTGGTGGGCAAGTAACCACAATTATGCGGTTTGCATACATGTAGTCACATACCGACTAGACGTGTCCAACCTCACTCAATCCAAGTAAATTGAGCGAGGCCGGACATTTCTAGTTAGAATGTGGCCGAGAGTATGCCAATCGCATACTTGCGGTAACATGACAGCAAGCTCGATATCAGGGTATCCTGACCGTGCACACACTGCGCCCTGTGAGGACTCACAAGTCTGCAGTCACATAGAGTGTACTCGAAGGCTGGACAACCCTTTAATTTTAAGAGGCTGCATGTTTTTTTGGTGATAATTGTATCATGCATAAAATGAAACTGTCATTTCAGATTTACTTCTCTGAATACTGTTTGTCATGTGTGTAGACTAACAACATTAGCTCCTGCCATTATATAACATGTATCACTGCATTTCCAATTTTTAGCTGTCCATGAGATAATGACTAGAGACTATGGTGTCTCCTATACACAATATAAATAGAGAAAGTGGCAAACACAGACAGAAGAGAGCCCCTGTGCAAGAACAGTATATGGGACTTTTGCAGCATAATATCTCATCATAATTATGCAAATTGTCTCTTCAGAGAGGAAGAGGACTAGAACTCTAGTGCCACCTATTGGAAGTAGCAATCCTAAAAGTCAATGTCGACCCTTTAACGAGCCTTGTTACATTACTTAGGATAAAAGCCAAACCAGAATCTCAATTTGCAGACACTGTGTTTCCGGGTACTGCTCCTCGTCAGTGCAAAGTGTGAGATCTGGTTTGGCTGTGAGAGAGGCGTCTGACCGATATCCAATATTTCATCAAAAAGCAAACTTCCACTTGCTTTGGAGGTAGAAGTGGGTCCTTTACCTCTCGAGTCCCTGTGCGGCTGCGCAGGCAGGTGGCACCGGTGGTGTGACCGCTTGCGCATGGAAGAGATCTTGCTTCCAAATCTCTCTGTAGCACATGTTCAGAAACAAACTGTGCTCCTCTAGGGATTGCTGATCTGTGATTACCCAGGTACTGACCACCACTGCACAGGGCATGATAATCTGCTACATGTGATAACTGCAGGACGGTATGGGAGGCCCACCCGGCACCATAAAATGATGTTATCCCACTCTCTGAAACTTCAGCAATTGTGCAAATGGTAATGGGTAAACTTTTATTTTGAGAACCATGAATCAGATCTCAAAATGTTCGAATTTGTGTAACTCCAGGAAATTCAATACAAACTCCACATTCCATAGACTGATCTGCTCATCTCTCCTCTTTAAAACAAAGGAATTTTTTATTTCAATTTTCACAGTGCATCTGAAACAAAAAAAATTAAGTCAATTTGAAGCTATTCTTGATGAAAAAATTAGCTTTGCATCTACAGTTTCGAGGCAAGGTCTATGTGTGTTCATGGTATTAGCCAACAAACAAGTCACTGGGATTTTACCTTCTTTTTTCTGATGATGGCACTTCAGGATTCCCACTTCCCTTGTTATTCTTCACTAGTTACTCATCTCTCCCCATTAGAAGTAGCTTGCCATCACTGGTGGCTGCAGCCCAGTGGCTGGCCGTGAGTGCTTAGAAACCTGACTCACTTCTCGCTGCTCCAGATATAGGTACCGTCACACTTAGGCTAGTTTCACACTTGCTTTTTTTTGCAGCGCGTTTTTCCCGCAAAAAAACGCATTGAAAAAACGCATACAAAAGCATACAACTGCTGCATTTTTTTCAAGCATTTTTATGAGCATGCATGAAAAAAACGCAGCGTTTTTATGCGTTTGTATGCGTTTTTAGTGCGTTTTTACCGCGTTTGCGTTTTTTTCCAACATTTTTAGGTGGCCCCTCACACTACCCAAACCATGACTTTACTAACCCTAACCCTGACCCTAACCCTAACCCTAACCCTGACCCTAACCCTAACCCTGACCCTAACCCTTAACAAAACCATACTTAACCCTAATCCTGACCCTAACCCTGACCCTAACCCTTAACAAAACCATACTTAACCCTAACCCTGACCCTAACCCTAACCCTGACCCTAACCCTAACCCTAACCCTGACCCTAACCCTAACCCTAACCCTAACCCTGACCCTAACCCTTAACCAAACCATACTTAACCCTAATCCTGACCCTAACCCTGACCCTAATCCTTAACAAAACCATACTTAACCCTAACCCTGACCCTAACCCTAACCCTGACCCTAACCCTAACCCTAACCCTGACCCTAACCCTAACCCTAACCCTAACCCTGACCCTAACCCTTAACAAAACCATACTTAACCCTAATCCTGACCCTAACCCTGACCCTAACCCTTAACCAAACCATACTTAACCCTAACCCTGACCCAAACCCCAACCCTAACCCTGACCCTGACCCTAACCCTAACCCTAAACCCCCTTAACTAACCCTAACTCTAACCCAAACCCCTAAATTCCATGGTTAAAAAAAAAAACGCATATGCAAAAAAACGCATACATGAGCATGCCAGTGCGCACATATGCGCATCCATAGGCTATAATGGCCATTTTTAGCGCAAAACGTGCGCATATGTGCGCATGCGCTTTTTTGCAGGGCCAAAAAATGCAACATGCTGCGTCTGGAAAATACAAACGCACACCCCAAAAAAACGCAGCGCATGAAAATCGCATACATGCGCTTACAAGCGCGCAGGTATGCGCACCCATGTTAAATATAGGGGAAAAAACGCATGCGCACATATGCGTTTTTTTCCAGCGCTAAAAAACGCAAATGTGAAACCAGCCTTAGCGATGCACCAGCGATCCCGACCAGCGATATGACGCTGTCAGGATCGCTGGTACATCGCTAAGTGGTCGCTAGTGAGCTGCCACACAGGCAGATCTCACCAGCGACATCGCTGGGGGCGGGGGTCGCTACTTACCTGTCAGACGAGGTGATCCTGACGTCCTCCCGCCCGCGTCCACGCGTCCCACGTCGTCACAGCAGGAAGCGCCAGCAGGAAGCTGACGACGAAAAAAGGTCCAGGACGCCGCGCGATCAGCGATAACCAGCGGGGGAGCCGGTCGGAGGTAAGTATCAGATATAGCGATATCGCTACAACGTCACAAAAACCAGTGACGTTATAGCGATATTGCTAGCGTTATCGCTTAGTGTGACAGGCCCTTATGCCTCCTGAAGCAGCTATGGCCATGCTGGATCTGGTCGCTTCTCTTGTGTTTTCGGGTCATAGTTGCACCGAATTGCCAATTACTAGATGACGTCAGACTGCGGTCCTTTTTAACCCCCTTCATAAACGTAGCTTTTTTCATTTTTGCGTTTTTAACTTTTCGCTCCCCTTATTTTCAGAGCCATAACTTTTTTAATTTTCAATCAATATGGCCATGTGAGGGCTTATTTTTTGTGAAATAAGTTGTACTTTTGAATGACATCGTTGGTTTTACCATGTCGTGTACTCGAAAACAGGAAAAAAAATTCCAAGTGTGGTGAAATTGCAAAAAAGTGCAATCCCACACTTGTTTGTTGTTTGGCTTTTTTGCTAGGCTCACTAAATGCTAAAACTGACCTGCCATTATGATTCTCCAGGTCATTACAAGTTCACAGATACCAAACATGTCTAGATTCCCTTTTATCTAAGTGGTGAAAAAAATTCCAAACTTTGCAAAGAAAAACAAAAATTGTAGCGTCTCCATTTTTCATGATCTCGGGTTGGATGAGGGCTTATTTTTTGCGTGCCGAGCTAATATTTTTAGTGATACCACCTTTGTCCAGATACGTTCTTTTGATCACCCGTTATTCTATTTTAATGCAATGTTGCGGCGACCAAAAAAATGTAATTCTGACGTCTCAATTTTTTTCTCGCTACGCCGTTTAGCGATCAGGTTAATCTTTTTTTTATTGATAGAGCGGACGATTCTAAACGCAGCGATACCAAATATGTGTATGTGTGATTTTCTTTTATTGTTTTATTTTAAATTGGGCGAAAGTGGGTGATTTAAACTTTTATAATTTTTTATATTTTTAAAGCTATTTTTGTTTTACTTTTGGCATGCTTCAATAGCCTCCATGGGAGGCTAGAAGCTGCCACAACTTGATCAGCTCTGCTACATAGAGGCGATGCTCAGATCGCCTCTATGTAGCAGAATTGCTGCATTAGTTTGAGCGCTGACCACAGGGTGACACTCATAGTAATCCGGCATCAACAACAATAGAGATCACATGACGGGGGCCATCGCTGCGCTTATTTCCAGCCTGATGGCCGGAAGCGCATGTTAAATGCCACTGTCAGAGTTGACAGCGGCATTTAACTAGTGAATAGGTGCGGGTGGATCGCAATTCCACTCGCGCCTATTGCGGGCACATGTCAGCTGTTCAAAACAGCTGACATCCCGGCTTTGATGCGGGCTCACCGCGGGAGCCCATATCAAAGCGGGGCTAGGGGCAGGGGCAGTTGGCCATAGGTTCTTTCATCCGAGAGAATCAGGTTATGCAAATCACACTCTGATCAGAGTGACTCCAATTCTCTCAGATGAGAGGAAGATGGGAAACACATTTCTCCATCTTCTCCATTCTGTCAGTGCACGAAAATCGGACTACACTTAGTTGTCATCCAAGTGCAGTCTGATGGTTTTCACAGACTCATTGACTTGCATGGCCAAGTGCGTTCAGTTTTTTTTTAATGGATATTCCTTTTAAGTGTAACATTTCTGAGACTGAGCTGTTTTGTCTACATGAAAACAACAATTATAGCCAATTTTGTCTCATGAGGCAGAAGGGAAATGTTTCCTTCCTGACCCACACAGCAGTAGGAAATTTTCACCTACATACTTACAAACTTTTCATTGTGTTTTACTCCATATTTTTGGTAGATGGTGAGATTAAACATTTCTAGCATTTTTGAATTTGGTTTACAGCTTTTATCATGCAGGATAAATACAATGATTTTGTAATAGTTAGAATTCAAAACTATCAAATGAATATTTAGAATTTTTTTTTTGTAGTTTAAACTTGGAAAAGTTGGATGATTAAAAATTGTTTTTTCCCCCAAAAATGTTATCCTCCTTCTTCTTTATAAAGACAAAGAGAACCTATCACCAGAATATTGATATGTAATCTGAGAGCAATGTAATATAGAGGGAGAGACCCTAATTCCAGTGATGTGTCACTTACTGGGCTGTTTGGTTCAGTTTTGATACAATGCCTGTTTACTCTGCTGTAGATATAGCAGTGGTTGGAATGCTGAGCCCTGCATAACCCCACCCAAACCCTTGATTGGCAGCTTCCTGTGTACCCTGTGAATTGTTATCAAGCTGCCAATCAGTGGTGGGGGCGGGGTTACACTGACAAGCCTGACAGTCCTGCAAGAGACGTGTAGTCCGGCAGTCATAATCTCCTGCTGATAAAACACTGATTGTATTGAAACTACAGCACACAGCTTAATAAGTGACACATAACTGGAATCAGAGTCTCAGTCCTTATTTTATGTTGCTCTCAGATTACACAGCAAAAACCTGCTGACAGATTGCCTTCAATATGAGTACTAAAACAGCAGGCCTGGAAGCCGTTTGAAATGCTCCCATCTGTGTGGTAATCCACTAGCAGATCCAAATTGCCATGTATGGATCAGGCTCCCTTTCTGCTCCCATTCCATAAATTTCAACCCGTCAGGTGATGTACACTTATATTACATGTTGGAAATAGGTAAAAAAAAGAACCTGTCAATAGGTTAAAAGTGGCCAGTTTCTGCTCTTATTTTTATTCCACTTAGTATTATGGGTTTGTTTTTAATTTTTTTTTATTCACCTTACGGTTCTATAGATATGATCTTTACCAGAAGGCTGTTGCTTACAGGGTATTTCTGAAGCGCAACCTAAAGACTCGCCCCAAAAGAATCTTATGAGCTACACTCCATTGATAAAGACCATAAAAATAAGCACTGAATAAAATAGGTCCTAATCTTTTGAACTGTATGGTGGATTTAATAAAAGCAGAAAATTCAGGTTGGCGGCGGGAGTAAAACAGGAACAAGAGCGGGACACTTTTGTCTTTGTCACAAGTCACTTCTAACCTTTCCGACATTTGAAGTATATATACGTCGTGGTTGGGAAGTGCTTTTCGACCAATGAGCTATATGTGTCATGGCGATCACCTGCGCATAGGAGGCTATGCGTGGGAAATCGCTGCTGGGTATTCAGCTGATATGACAGTTGACACCTGGCACTCGCTGGCAGGAGCGGTGCCCAGCAGTTTAACCTTCTAAATGCGGTGATCGATGTGGATTGCAGCATTTAGAAGACGGGCAGAGGGAAGGGCCTCTGACGCCGTTGCGATGGGCCGATCGTTGCCATGGTAACCCAATGTCGTCATTACGACATTCAGGTTAGCAGAGCTAGCAAATTTGTTACACCATGCTCAGAGCATGGTGTATCAAGCTTGTATGTCAGTACAGCACTGACAATTTATAAAGCATAGCAATGCTCGCACATTGCTATGCTTTATAAGCAATCACACCTGTCAAAGTGAGAGTCCCATGGAGGGACTATGTAAAAAGTAATAAAAAAAGTGACAAAAAGTAAAAAAAATTCTAACTATATATATATATATATATATATATATATATTTTTTTTTTTTTTTTTTTTTTAAATCACAAAATAATAAAAAAAGTAAATATATTGAACCCATAAATAAATATTTTTATGAAAAAAACTAAACAAAAGCTTACACATATTTGGTATCGTCGTCGTCCTGAATGACCCATTCTATAAGGCTGGAGTCACACTAACCAGCGCAAAATACGGTCCGCAGTTTACAGGCGTAATACGGATGAATGACCACTAAACAGTGCTCCGTAGGTCATCCGTAAGCAAGGTGCGGTCGCGTATTTTGCGCATGTGAGCATCCGTATGTAATCTGTATGGCATCCGTATGCAATCCGTATGGCGAGATTTTCTCGCAGCCTTGCAAAATTGACATTTAACGGTTTTGAGGCCTGCTAACAATTTAAATCTTTATCCTGCACCCTATTTCTACACTCAGAAACCGGTGGCTGCCTCCATTCTGTCCATTTGTGAGCTTGCTTTCACGAGGTGTGTTGGTGTTCTTTATGCAACATGGCAGAGGGTCTGAGATTCAATACAACTGAGCAGGTTGTCTTTACCCGGCTTTTGTCACGGCGCTTTGGGCAACTATACCCAGTGATAGTGGATCCGCGGAGGAGGAGACGATGTGGGTACATCCACTTTTGAGGCAACGACTCACAAGAGGTCATTTTCACCGCCTCTATTCTTCTCTGCGGGAGCATCCTGAGAAATTTTACCAGTACTGTCGCATCAGCATTTCCACATTTGATCGACTCTTGGAGCCAGTGCGCCCTGGGATAACCTTTCAGGACACAAGGATGCGCAAAGCGATATCTGCAGAGGAGCGACTTCTACTCACAGTACGGTATGTACTACACAACCACATTCTCTATGTTCATAATGTGTGTGCTAAAGTATGTTTTTTTGCTTTCTTGGACAAAGTTTAATGCCCTCATCTTACTCCAAATATGTTTCAACTTACACACCAGATTGTTAGCTCTAATATGTACTGCATATCACTTAGTCATTGTGCAACCAAATATGTGTGTGTTATTCTCTCTCAATTCCTACCAAGTTTGGTCGGCATGTAACTGATGTTTTTGGACTTTATGCATTCTAAACTTATCAATTTATGTTGTTCTACAGCTTCCTGTCCACTGGCCTGTCTTATGCCGCCCTCCACCATGAGTTTCTCATTGGAAGATCTACCATTTCTGGCATAGTGAAGTCAACATGTACAGAAATCTGGACAAGACTCCATCAAGTGGTCATGCCCGAGCCCAGGATGGAAAACTGGTTGAGGATATCAAGGGACTTTGAGGAGGACTGCCAGTTTCAAAATTGTATTGGGGCCCTGGATGGCAAACATATCAGGGTGCGTAAGCCGCCGAACTCTGGCTCCCAATTCTTCAATTATAAACAATACTTTTCTGTTGTATTGTTGGCTCTGGTAGACCCTCACTATAAGTTTATAATTGTTGACATTGGGGCCTATGGAAGGACAGGAGACTCTAGAGTCTTCAATACTTCCATAATGGCTCGTCGGCTACGCACCAACCAGTTGGATCTACCACCACCACGCCAGCTACCAGGCTCCCCTGAAAAATCAGTCCCTTATGTCCTTGTGGCAGATGAGGCCTTTCAGTTATCGCGCAATGTCATGAGGCCATATCCCCGGCGCAACCTTGACCACAGGCGCAGAATTTTTAACTTGCGCCTATCACGTGCTAGGCAACTGCTGGAGTGTTCCTTTGGGATTCTTTGTGCCAAATGGCGGGTACTCCAGTCTGCCATTCAGTTGAGTGAACAAAATATGAATGAAGTTGTGAAAGCCTGTGTTGTTCTGCATAACTTTACCAGGATACATGATTGTTCCTCCTCTGATGGTGTTGTGCGTAGGCTGGACAATGTGCGCAGGGTGAGACCACCTATGAACCCTCAACGTAGACCGCTCTCTGGCCTCAAAGTGCGTGATATTTTCACTAATTACTTTATCTCACCTGAGGGGGCAACTTCTTGGCAAGAGCATGCTGTGTCTTTGTTATAATTTGTTTCTTTAAGTGTGCCTAAATATATATTACTCAAGCCTTTATGATTCTATGAGTGTTTCATTGCATTGGTTGGTGTCTGTTAGTATGTTGACAGGGTTTTTGAAAAATCACACAGAGACGTTAACTATAGTAGACAAATTTTTAGTTTTGCCTTTTTTTTTTTGTTTTGTGATAAACACTCCGGGATCGCCTTTGCTGGGGTCAAAGGTCACGTGCATTCAGCATGAAACTCAGGCGCAGAGCTGGGATTCGTGTATAACTGACCCTGGGTCAGGTTTATTAACGGTGAAAGCAATGCAAAAGGAAATAAAACATAAATCAAATCCTTGCCTGTCCGGCACTAACTAAACAATGGACAACCTAACTACCAACTGGCGGGCTTCTCCCGTCCAGCCAAGCCACAGTTGCAGTGGGCACTGCTTCCACTCACGTGTGTCTCTCACACAGACAGGCTCTCTGTATTCCCAGGCTGAGACACTCACACAACCACCTTGCATCCTTTTATATCCACCTCCCATTATCCATTAGTATGCAGGTGCGATACTGACCAGACTAGGCCACATAGGAAAGGAATCTGGGCGAGATATACCTGCCCTCATCCACTATTCCCACATGATTCTCACATATCCCCCCCTTCTGCTCACACCACTCCGGTCGAGCAATGACACCCGCCAAACAGTGCACTCGGGACAGGGCATCTGCATTTCCCATCTGTACCCCTGGGCGGTGCTCCACCGTAAAAGTGTAGTCCTGCAGGGCAAGGAACCACCGGGTCACCCGGCTATTCCGTTCCTTGTTCAAGTGCATCCACTTGAGAGGGACATGGTCAGTGATCAGCCTGAACTTTCGGCCCACCAGGCAATATTTGAGGGCCTCTAGAGCCCACTTAATGGCGAGGCACTCTTTTTCTACGACTGCATACCTTTGCTCGTGTTTATTCAGCTTCCTGCTGAGATAGAGGACTGGGTGTTCCACTCCGTCCCTCACTTGTGAGAGTACAGCCCACAGCCCCGATACCGGTATCAGAGGCATCCGTTTGTACCACAAACACACTGCGGAAGTCCGGAGTCACCAGTACGGGCTGAGAGCAAAGTGCCCGTTTTAGGCTATGGAAGGCTTCTTCAGCCGCTAAACTCCATTTAATCATGACGGAGTCTTTCCCTTTTGTAAGATCCGTCAGGGGGGTAGCGATGGCTGCAAAATTGGGTATGAACCGGCGATAATAACCGGCAATCCCCAGGAAGGCTTGCACCTGCTTCTTGTTGACAGGTTGTGGCCAGTCCTGAACCGCCTGAATCTTATCAACCTGGGGTTTAACAACACCCCTCCCAATTACATAACCCAAATACTGGGCTTCTTCTAGCCCGATGTGACATTTCTTGGGGTTCGCGGTTAGACCTGCCTCCCACAGGTTGTCAATCACAGCTTGTACTTTCTGGAGATGAGTCTCCCAGTCCAAGCTGTAAATGACAATGTCATCCAAATAGGCCGAAGCATACCGCCTATGTGGCCTCAAGACTCGATCCATCAGTCTCTGGAAGGTCGCCGGTGCCCCGTGCAGTCCAAACGGCATATACACATACTGAAATAAACCTTCCGGCGTAGCAAATGCCGTCTTTTCTCTGGCAGCCTCCACCAGAGGGATCTGCCAATACCCCTTTGTTAGGTCTAGGGTCGTAATATACCGGGCTTTTCCTAACCGATCTATTAACTCGTCGACCCGGGGCATGGAGTAGGCATCAAATTTTGAGACCGCATTCGGTTTCCTGAAGTCATTGCAGAACCGGATGGTGCCGTCCGGTTTAGGAATTAGCACAATCGGGCTGGACCACGCACTGTGCGATTCCTCAATGACTCCTAACTCTAACATTGCCTTCACTTCTCGGGAAACGGCTTCACGGTGCGCTTCCGGGATTCGGTAGGGCTTTACGTGAACTGTGACACCAGGTTCCGTTATGATGTCATGTTTCATTAGCATAGTCTGCCCGGGTTTTTCTGAGAAAAACTTTTGGTTGTGAAGTAGAAACTGTCTGACTTCCGTCTTTTGCCCCTCCGAGAGAGTCTCTGCAACCCGTACCTCCGGTACGGTATGCGAGCAGACAGGACGGGCCAGCTCCGCTGACAAGGCAGACCGATCCTTCCAGGGCTTTATCAGATTTACATGATAAATCTGTTCAGGTTTCCGTTTACCTGCCTGGTATACTTTGTAGTTTACTTCACCAACTCTTTCCTTGATCTCAAAGGGGCCCTGCCACTTTGCCAGGAACTTACTGTCCACCGTGGGGACCAGGATCAACACCCTATCTCCGGGTGCAAACGTACGGATCTTGGCGCCCCTATCATAGATTCTTTTTTGGGCTCCTTGAGCCTGTATCATGTGTTCTTTGACGATAGGCATAACAGCTGCAATACGGTCCTGCATTTGTGTGACGTGATCTATCACTGTTTTAAACGGAGTGACCTGACCCTCCCAGGTTTCTTTTGCAACGTCTAACAGTCCGCGAGGACGTCGGGCGTACAATAACTCGAAAGGCGAGAATCCCGTGGAAGACTGGCGTACTTCCCTGATGGCAAAAAGCAAATACGGAAGTAAATAGTCCCAGTTCTTCCCATCCTTGTCTATCACCTTTCTCAGCATCTGCTTCAGAGTTTTATTGAACCGTTCGACCAACCCATCTGTTTGAGGGTGATACACGGATGTGCGTAACGGTTCGATTTGTAACAATCGGCAGAGCTCCTTCATTATCCTGGACATAAAGTGGGTCCCCTGGTCGGTGAGTATCTGTTTTGGTATACCGACCCGACTAAACACATGCACCAGTTCCTTGGCAATCGTCCTGGTGGCCGTGTTACGCAAAGGGATGGCCTCGGGGTAACGAGTGGCATAATCCAAGATGACCAGGATATGTTGGTGTCCACGTGCAGACCGTGGAAGGGGCCCAACTAAATCCATCCCAATCCTCTCAAACGGGACTTCAATAATAGGTAGGGGTACCAAAGGGCTACAGAACCGGGGCTTAGGTGCAGAGGCTTGGCAGTCAGGACAAGACTCACAATATACTTGAATATCGTGATGCATGCCTGGCCAAACAAAACAGTGTAATATCCTTTCGGTGGTTTTCTGGACTCCCAGGTGACCTCCCATCACATGTCCGTGGGCCAGGTCCAGCACCTGCCGCCGGCAGGGTTTTGGCACGACTAATAGTTGCACCGTATCTTCCCCCTTTTTCTCTATCTGATAGAGTAAATCATTCTCCAGAACCATGTAAGGATATGCCAGCCTAGAGCCAGGTTCAACGGGTACCCCATTTATCATTTTTACATTTGTCCTAGCCTGAGAAAGGGTAGGATCCTTTATTTGCTCACTTTGGAAGTCATCTTTCTGAACTTCCAAATCCGGCAAATGGGGAGGTGGACGGCTGTCGGCCTCCTCCTCTTCCCCGGTCTCCTCCGTATCACCCGCCATGACTGAAAATGGGAACTGTAGGTCATTTCCAGCAGACTCTTCCCCCGAGTCTTCCGGGGAGACCTCTTCCAGGGGTTCGGGACCCACACGCTCCTTGGGAGAAGAATCATGTACACTATTACTATTGAGGGCATCAACTGATTCTCCCACAATTGCCAGAAGTAGGGAAAATCCCGGCCCAGGATAACATCATGCAATAACGCCGGGACGAGTCCCACTTTATGTTGCACAGACCCATAGGAAGTAGTAATGCATATGACCGCGGTGAGGTACGAACAGGTGTCTCCATGCACACACGTTACAGAAAATTTGTCTGATGGTCCAGTCGGGGCTGACACCAGACTGGCCTTCACCAGAGTCACCACACTTCCCGAGTCTAACAATGCCACCACATTTTTGCCATCAACAGTTAAATCACATAAATGTTTTTCCACATCTTTTTGATCGGCATTCACACTCACTACTCGTGCCACCATAGACATGCGGTTTTTAGAGTCTGTGACGTCGCACTGCATGGGTTCAGTAGTGACCGGACAGTTCGCAGCAATATGTCCCATCTCTTGGCAGCGGAAACACCTAATGGGCCCCTTGCTTAGACCATAGTTCGTTACTCTCGGCCTCGCAGTGCGGGCAGTCCCGTTTTCCTCCCCCACTGTCTTAGGGATTTTTCCATCTCCCCTACTCCCTGGAACAGTCTTACCGGTTCCCCGTGGAGATGATGAAGAACGAGGTGGGGTAGCGTCGTCTCGGAGTCCTTCCGCCACGGAGTAACGTTCAACCAGATCCACCAGTTGATCTGCCGTCGTAGGATTTCCATGGCTTACCCACTTCCTCAGGGCTGGCGGTAGAGCTCTCAGGTACTTGTCCATGACGACTCTCTGAATTATCTCTGGCGCTGTCAACACCTCGGGTTGTAGCCACTTCTTCGTCACGTGGATCAGGTTGAACATCTGTGACCACGGTGGTTTATCCGGCTGATAAGTCCATTGATGCACTCTCTGTGCACGGACAGCGGTCGTCACTCCCAGTCGGGCCAAGATCTCGGATTTCAATTTGTCAAAGTCCTGCACAGCTTCAGGTTCCAAGTCATAATACACCTTTTGGGCCTCACCGGAAAGAAACTGGGCAATCAGGCCGGCCCATCGTGCCTTCGGCCATTTTTCTCGCACCGCCGTCCGTTCAAACGTGGTCAAGTATGCCTCGACGTCATCTTCTGCCAGTACCGACTCACGTGAATCACTCTCGACTCGGCTTCCTGGTTAACCTCCTGTAGGCTTGCCAGGCGCTGCGCCACCTGCTGGAGAAGTGAATGATCGGTAGCTGTCATGTCCACCAACTCCTTCAGCTGGGCCATCATCGCCCGATTAGCTTCTTGCTGGACGGCGGTGGACTGTACCAGCGCTTTCACCACGTCCTCCATGCTCATGCTTGCAACGTGATGCCCGCATTCTCCACCACAATGTGATAAACACTCCGGGATCGCCTTTGCTGGGGTCAAAGGTCACGTGCGTTCAGCATGAAACTCAGGCGCAGAGCTGGGATTCGTGTATAACTGACCCTGGGTCAGGTTTATTAATGGTGAAAGCAATGCAAAAGGAAATAAAACATAAAACAAATCCTTGCCTGTCCGGCACTAACTAAACAATGGACAACCTAACTACCAACTGGCGGGCTTCTCCCGTCCAGCCAAACCACAGTTGCAGTGGGCACTGCTTCCACTCACGTGTGTCTCTCACACAGACAGGCTCTCTGTGTTCCCAGGCTGAGACACTCACACAACCACCTTGCATCCTTTTATATCCACCTCCCATTATCCATTAGTAAGCAGGTGCGATACTGACCAGACTAGGCCACATAGGAAAGGAATCTGGGCGAGATATACCTGCCCTCATCCACTATTCCCACATGATTCTCACAGTTTCTTAAAGGCAAACATAATATTGCCATATGAACATTTTGGCAATGGGCAAAATGGCCCTTTGTGCCTTCTTAAACTTTTTTGAAAAGTAACATTACATAACATAACCTAAAAAAACATTAGGCAATAACAACATTGCTGCATGAGAATATTTAACTAGAAAGGAAAAAAATAGGTGAGCTCCATCAACAAAATTAATGCTAAAAGATAACACTCACATTTCTTCAGAATGTTTTCCAATCATAGAAATATTCCACCATGACAGGCAAGGCTACCTCACGGCTTTCAGACCGATATTACCTGTCTGTAGAACAGAGAATATTTAACCATGCTATACTGGAAAGGATGAAAAAACAAAACTCACTTGTTAAGACATAGAGAGAGAGTGATATTCTGAAGGCTTCAGAAAGTTGTGGGAAGCAGGGTGTGTTGCAGTCCGCGCTGCCGAGATTAACAAATCACCTGGGATGCAAGATGTTGTAGCAGTGTACTCCTTTATTTCCTCCTACGCATTTCGGCGCCCTTCCTGGCACCTTCCTCAGATCCCTGAGGAAGGTGCCAGGAAGGGCGCCGAAACGCGTAGGAGGAAATAAAGGAGTACACTGCTACAACATCTTGCATCCCAGGTGATTTGTTAATCTCGGCAGCGCGGACTGCAACACACCCTGCTTCCCACAACTTTCTGAAGGTTTTTCCACGTGCGAGTGGTTGGTGGAGGTCCTGCAGCAGCTGATTCTGTGATATGCTCTCAAGCCAGTAGTGGGTTACACAACTGGAATAGGTGAGTGGAACTGTATTATACCGCTCATACTTCAAGTGTCACTAGTGATAGGGCACTATTGCGCCTTTTGTTCCCCCCACCATTTTTTGTATTGATATTCTGAAGGCTGGTCGCCTTGATTTGTTACTATAGATTGCTAGCAAAAAAGGTGCCTACTTCACTAAGGCCAGCACGCCTTTCCTACACATTAGCAAGTGAGTAGTGTATTTTCATCCTTTGACTTTACAGTATAGCGCCCTTAAATATTCTCTTTTGTACACACATGTAATATTTGTCTGAAAGGCGTGAGGTAGCCTTGCCTGTCATGATGGATTCTTTAATATGATTGGAAAACATTGTTAAAAAATTAGAATGGTAAATTAGGTAAAAAAGTTTGGTGATGGAGAACACCTGTTTTTTCCTCTGTATTTGGAGCACCAGTTAAACCGCACTGGACATCTACGGCCATCAGACTTATAAATCCTCATAGGTTGGGGAAGGGGAACGTGGAAGAGCAGCCTGCGGGTGCTGCTGGACACTGTGGCCAACATCGCCCTGTGTGGGGCCATACTGTTGCCCATGATGTTGGAATTGTCCTGCCTCCTGGGACTGTTGGGGATACTGGCCAGAGTAATGATGATGGTGAGGGGCATCTTGTTGGCTGTGGTAGGCACGTGGCTCATACCCACCAAGATAGCCAGATCGTCCCCAACCAGGTTGGGACCAGCCTCCAACACTGGGTGGGTACAAGTGGCCATATTGGTGGGGTTGGCTAGAGGCTGACATTTGTGGCTGCTGAATAGAAGGTTGGGTAGTGGGAGGAAGGGGTTGAGGGGTAGGCCCACGTATTAGAGGATGTTCGGACCCTGCTTGAGAAAGCATCTGTGTGGATGGTCTCATGCACATTAGATTTCGGGGGGAGAGCTGCCACCTCTCCAGATATTCGAATAGCTCATATGGGGTATTGGGGGGGTGCTTGCATCAAGCAGGATCTGAAAACATCCCCTAATACGGAGCCTGACCTCACGGGTAAGGGCACGGAGATAAAGGGTGAGGCTACGTGAGTAGGCCTCCTCCCCATCATCTGTAGTTACTCTTGATAAATAATTGAGCACCCCTGTGTCCACATTGGTCCTGCTCTCTTGAACAGTGACCTGGCGCCTTCTTCGTGTTCGCCGGGATGTTAAAGCAGCCTGTGGGGATGCCCTGATATGGCCAGTTGGGCTGCTGCTCAAGTTGCCCGGCTCTTCCAGGATGGGTGATGGGGCAGCAGCAGACCGTCCTGGTGGTATTGTGTGTTGGGCAGCCAATGGGTTGTCCTGTGATGCCTCATCTTCTGCCATCCTTCTTGTAGGGGGAGAAGATGGGCCAGCCACCTCATCCCCCAGAGGATCTATTATGGGCTCTGCCTCTGAGGCCGTTCCTCGATCCGTAAGGTTGGATTGAGTTCTGTTATGAAATAGAACAGAGGCAAAAATACATCAATATTTTTGACCCTGTAAAGTATTTGTGTAATGTGGTGTGAGGTATCTACTTACGGTCTCAGATGCAGAATTGGGGCGAGGAAGGAGGGCCGGTCATAATAGATGTTTTTTCTTTTTACATATCCAGCATCCCCACTCCTGGACCGCTGCTGGCGTTCCCGGCGGTACTGGTCCCGGATGCTTCGCCAGCGTTTCATCACATCTTCCACTGCAATGTGACAGGAAATATTGTCAAATTCACATATTTGATAGGTCACATTTGCTACCAGTAGTCTAGGCATGGGGCCTTCTGGGGTGTGCTTTCTACCCATGGTGGCATATGTAATTGGGCAGATACACAGGGTCTCTTTAGCTAAACTTAATAATTGTTTTGTCTAGGAGGATGAGGAGCTTGTGGCCTAACCCCAAATTATGGCTGTGTGAATCCACGTGTCACATCCAAATCTAACGGCCTCAGGAGGCAAAAAGGACATGCACAGGAAGGGGGGGTGCTGATTCTATATTCCTTTTTTGTTGCGCGCTAAGGTTACTCATGTTTTGCGTTGTACTTACGAATTTTATGCTGCTCCTCACGTGGTCGGTCACCAAAGTCATGGTACATCTGGCAACAGATGCGCCTCCATGGCGCCTCCTTTCTTGCCCGGTTTGCATAATTTGCATCGCATTGGTGTAGGGTTGGGAGGTCCGGACTACGGGGGTGATCCCTCGTTATACTGCGCAGAGACGTACAGAGACAATTGGAGGCAACATTCGGGTACAACAGGTCCAGGTTTATTCGCTTGCCGTCCGCCTGACGGCCTCTGAAGTACACCGCATTTCACTTCAATTCACTTCACTTTCCTGAGCCTCTGTTTCTAGGCCCGCTTTACACACCGTACCTTAGCACCAGGGACGTACATGCACATACCGTCCATACTTCAGTTGATGACGCTGCTGACAGGTCCGTCACTGTGGCCGCCTTAGGCCCGTACACCAACAGTAATTTTACTGGTCAGACGTCTTCTTCCACATGGTATGTTTCGCCTCTGTCTCGTCCTTTTTGCGATACTTTCCTGTCAGGACCACCCCCCTGACGTTCTCTCTCCTCAGTCCCCCTGGTCTGGATTCACCTCACAGCGCATAGACTGTAGCAGTCCTCCTGTCACTGGAGCTCCCCCTGGGGACTGGAACCTTCTGGAACCCTCCCTCAGTATTTATAGCTAACCCGGTTCCTTGAAACCGTTACTCCGCCCCCCATGACCTACGGTTTCTAAAGCCCTAAGCTGATGTCAAGTCCTTTGCTCACACTCCTCCCTGCCATCTAATGGTCAACCCAAGGTACTGCACGTCCACTACACTTTCCTAGCTGTTTTCCCACTGTAATACCTGACACCTACCCACACTGTGCAAACCTTTCCTTCTTTACTCTGACTAGTCCGTCCATCCGTCAGGTCACCTTCCCTACATTGGTTCCAGATTTCAGGACGCTCCTGCACCAGGACAATGAGCATCTCCACATTGATGTAAGTGGACGCCATGCTGCTGCTGTACTCCGTGGAGGCGTACTTCCGGGATGTCTGGAGTGCTTTTTGAGCTAATTTGCATGTCTAGGCTTCCTGATGATGGATTGGCCCATTTCCTGTCACCAGCCAAAAGACCTGCGTATTGCTCGCAGGTCACACGTCTGGTCCGTGTGTAATCCGTATTTTTTGCGCACCCATAGACTTGCATTGGCGTACTACGGGCGTAGTACACTGACAATCGCAACATGCTGCGATTGGCACGGAGCGTAGGATACGGATGAGAAATATACGGCTGGTGCGAGTGTCCCCATAGAGAATCATTGGTCCGTGTCTAATGCGTGCTTTTAGCGCCTCTCACTCGGCCGTATCCCTCGCCAGTGTGACCCCGGCCTTAAATTGTCTCACTAGTTAACCCCTTCACACCGTAAAAAGGAAAAAACAAATCAATGATGTATTATCATACCGTCAAACAAAAGTGGAATTAAAGCATCATCAAAAAGACAAATGTAAATAAAAATGATATCGCTGAAAACATCATTTTGTCCCCCCAAAAACAAGCCACAAAACAGCTCCATCAGCGAAAAAATAAAAGTTATAGCTCTCAGAATAAAGCGATGTAAAAATAATATTTTTTTTATGAAATAGTTTTTATTATGTAAAAGCTCCAAACAAGGAAAAAAATGTATATAAATGTGGTATCGCTGTAATTGTACTGACCCGAAGAATAAAGCTGCCTTATCAATTTTACCACACGCAGAACGGTATTAAAAAAAACAAAACAAAAGGAAATTCCTGAATTGCTGGCTTTTGTTAATTCTGCCTCCCAAAAATCGGAATAGAAAGCCATAAAATAGTAATGTGACTGAAAATAGTAACAATTAAAACATCAACTCGTCTCGCAGAAAACAAGCCCTCGCATGAATATGTCTGCAGAAATATGGAAAAATGATAGCTATCAAAATATAAAAAGTATCTTTTAATGTGTTACAGCTGCCAAAAAATTAAACTATATAAGTCTGGTATCGCTGTAATCGCAGCGACCCACAGAATAAAGACATCTACTCACTTGTGCCGCACAAGGAATGGTGCAAAAAAATGAATAAAACAAATCCATGGCCTTCAACTGATTTGTTGTTCTGCCCCCCAAATATCGCAGTGGGTTGTAATAATCACAGAGGAAGGTAAACAATGTAACTATTTTTATTCCATACATCCACGGTCTTACAGCAATTCTGGGTAGATGCTCAAAATGCAATGTCCCCAGTCCACAAAATCCCATCGTGAGGCTGATGGTATCACCTGGTATGGGGGTAGTGGAACTCACTGTCCCCCAACAATAATATGGACGTCACCGTTGCTCCATGCTGGAGAAAAGTCTGCATCCTGTAGAGCTATGGAACGTGCATTGGTCTGTTAGTCTTTACAACAAGGTCAGCTCCTCACACTCTTCCCCCACTTTTTCAGTACAGACACAGATGTAAGAGAATTCACCTTCATGAGAACTAAATTTTGAATATCATTCAGTTTCCATGAAGAATATTCCATATCTTTCTTGAGAATAAACTCCACAATCCCCATTCCATCTTTGTGTACACTAGCATAGCAGGCATCTTCAGCTTCTCTTATGTAATCTTTCAGGTCCTGCCAACCCTCTACAGCGAGCTACAGGCAAACCCGGAGAAATTTACGGATTATACCGTGATGACCCAAGAAACCTTTAACTATTTGCTTGGTTGGGTACAAGAAGTCATCCGGAGACAGGACACGCAGCTCCGGCGTGCGATTACTCAGTCCTGAGGAACGGCTCCTAGTCACATTAAGGTACGTAGTTTTGCAAAACCAATACCTGCAGAATTTTATTGGTTGTGACATGTACTCTTCCAAATCTGGCAGAATTAGAGTTCTGCCATGCAGTTAACAAAAGGCTGCGGTAATTTTTTTTATGGCATGTATTGAACAAAAGGCTGCAGATATATAATTTTTTTTTTTTTCTTTTATGTGTGTACAAAAATCCCTAAACACAAATATTAATTTTTGTTTTTTTCTTTGTGTTACAGATTCCTGGCTCTGGAGAGACCCTCTCTTCACTGCACTTCCAGTACCGGATTGGAATCTCCACGTTGTCTCTAATTGTAGCGGACACCTGCCGGGCTCTCTGGAAAGTTCTTTGTCCAGAATTCATGCCCCTGCCAACCGCAGAAAAGTGATTGGAAATCGCCGAAAGACACTGGACTGTCTGCAATTTCCCTGTTTGGGATCGGTGGATGGGAAACACATCCGGATTATCAAGCCCAAAAGAACTGGATCAGAGTACTACAACTATAAAAAGTACTTTTCTACTGTACTGATGGCCATTACAGATGCAGACTGTATGTTTATTGCAGTGGACGTTGGGGCATTTGGCCGTGGGAATGACTCCCAGGCTTTTAAGAACTCGGCCATGGGCAGGAGGTTGTATGGCAACAACTTCAATTTCCCCATGCCACGGCCTCTTCCCCACACCGAAGGTCCGCCACAGCCCTTTGTAATAGTTGGTAATGAAACATTCCAGATGTGCCAAAACCTGCTCAAGCCCTACTCCAGCCGGGACTTGGACCACAACAAAAGAATTTTCAATTACAGGCTGACCAGGGCCAGGAGAACAGTAGAGTGTGCCTTCGGTATACTTGTATCTAGATGGCGCATTCTGGGCAGAGCTATTAATCTGAAACTGGAAACAGTGGATGAGGTGGCGAAGGCCTGTGTTGTTCTCCATAATTTTGTAATTGCTCGAGAGCACCCGAACTTAGATCTTGATGATGTTGCTCCTAATCCATTGCCTGAATTTACACAGCACCCTCTCAGGTCATCCATTGAAGTTGGCCAAATGAGGGACCAATTTGCGACCTACTTCAACTCAGATGTAGAACGGGTGGAATGGCAAGAGCAAATGGTGTAAAAAAAATTTCTTGTTGGTATGTTAATAAAAAAAACTGTTTTGATACCTGTTGTTGGTATGTTAATAAAAAAAACTGTTTTGATACCTGTACTGAGTGCATTCTCTGTTTTTACACTCCCAATACCATTAGCAAGTAGCCAGGTGTATCAGTGAATTTATGATGCTGTGTTTTGTGCATCATGAATTCTTCACTAATACTCCTGAGTAGGTAACTATACACACACACACAAGTTGTATTACCTTTATAATCTCAACAGTCTGTGTTCAATATTAATCAGTTTCTTCCACACACATAATAAGAGTATGTGGTTAATTACAAGGTATATCTATAGTTCCTTGCCTTTTCTATAATAGTTAAATGAGGACGGTACAAAAAATGCAAGGTAACAATAGATATGCCTTGCACTCAACACCATCCTCTATGCCAGGGTTTCCAAAATCTATTCCTAAATGTCCACCAACAGATCATGTTTTAAGGATGTAATTTTTTTTCCCTCAGGTGATACTGTTATCACCAGAGTAATGGAATTACTTAAAACATGATTTGTTTGTTGGCATTGAAGAATGGAGTTGGGGAACCCTGCTCAATTCAGTGTGTGCAATACACCAGATATCTCCATTACTGATGTTTCTTGTGTGAGTATAGGACAAATTCTGACTTGTCTTTTCCACAGCAGCCTCTACATTCTTTTAATATTGCACAGACTGGATCCAGCAGGGTTCCCCAACTCCAGTACTTAAGGTCCACCAACAGATCATGTTGTAATGAAATCCATAGCTCTGTGGATAACTGCTTCACAAGAGCCAAAATAAAAAAGGATTCCATACAACATGATCTGTTGGTGTCCCTTGAGGACTGGAGTTGGGGAACCCTGCTGGATCCACTCTATGCAATATTACAAGAATGTAGAGACTACTGTGGAAAAGACAAGTCATGTAGATTGGTTTAGTTGACAACACATATCTCCAAGACTGACACAAGAAACATGTCTCAGTAATGGAGATATCTGGTGGCAAAAACGCTAAGTGTACGGCGCAGTGTGTGTACGGCGCAGTGTGTGTACTCGGCGATTGACACAGTAACCAATCCAAATATTTTAAAAGCACAATTGCACATTTATTTTTTCACAAAAACTAAAATAAAAAAAAGTTTTATTAGGAATGACTTTTGGGGGAAGATTGGGATACTTTGGGGGTGTGGAGAGATGAGGAACGACTGAAGGTTGAGGAAGGGGTTCTAGGAGAAGGGGCAACGAAAGTACTGGGGGAAGGGAGCTCTGGAATGGACATGGAGGCAGGTTGAGAGACACTAGGAGGAGAGGGTGGATGGACGAACAAAGTTTTAGTTTTTTTCTTTGGCGCAGGAGTATCCTGCCTGGACCGACTTGCACCGCGTGACCGCCATACTTTGCTCAACCGCTTGGTGATGGTGGACCGTGGTGTTGCCCTGTAAAAGATGGAATGCGGGTCACCAATTTGCTGCTCTGTGGTGGCGGTGGCGGTGCTCCTAGAAGGGGACAAAGTTAGGTCGGTGCTCAAAGAAGTGGCGGTGGCGGTGATCCTTGGAGATGTTGTCGTGTCCGTGCTCCTAGAAGGAGGCTGCCTGTCTGGGATCTGAACAGAAGTTCTGGCGGGACTACAAGGAGGAGAATTGGTGGCGGTGCTCTTTGGATGAGGAGTGCTGGTGGTGCTTCTTTGATGAGGAGTGCTGGCGGTGCTCCTTTAATGAGGAGTGCTGGCGGTGCTCCTTTGATCAGGAGTGCTGACGGTGCTCTTTTGCTGAGGAGTGCTGGTGGTGTGCTGGCGGTGCTCCTTTGATGGGGAGTGCTGGCGGTGCTCTTTTGCTGAGGAGTGCTGGTGGTGCTCTTTTGCTGAGGAGTGCTGGTGGTGCTCTTTTGCTGAGGAGTGCTGGCGGTGCTCTTTTGCTGAGGAGTGCTGGCGGTGCTCTTTTGATGTTGACTGGTGGTGTCGGTGGCCCAAGCAGGTTCTGTGGTGGTTTGGCTCCAAGCTGGTGGTGCTGTGGTGGTGGTGGTGCTCCTTATAGGAGCAGCGCTTGACTTAGTGGTGGTGGCGGAGGAGTGTCCAGCAGCACTCAGACTTGGGGTGGTGTAGTGGTGTCTGGCTTCGCTGGGAATGCTGGTGGCCGTGCTGTGGTATGCAGCAGAAGTCAGTAGCGAGGTGTAGCGAGTCAGCGGTGGAACTGTTGGAAATGACACCACTGACTGCTGCTCATACTGATTCTGCTGCATAGCCTGCAAGTAAGCAGTGTTGCAGGCCTGTAACACACTCAGCTGTTGCTCAGGACTAAGGTGTTCTGCCATGCCCTGTTCAATTTTACTGAAAAAATGGTGCGATGGTCTGTTGAGGTCGGCCTCCAGATGGTCAAGGCGCTGGTCAACAGAGTGGAAGCGGTGTTCCATGTGGTTAAAACCACGTTCCATCAGGGAAAAACTGCTTTCCATTCTGGAGGACAGCGCCTTGAGGCTGGCCTGAAAGGCCTCGCTCGAGTGCATGAACTCGGGCATGACAGGCATGTCCAAGGCCCTCTGCCGCTGGTGGGTAGTGCCCGCATAACCAGTGACAGAGACCTGGGACAGGGGAACACCTGATGGACCAGCTTCCTGGTCACCAGCTGTCTGTGTTGCTGACCTGCAAGATGCTTCCTGGCTGTCGGGTGGCTGGGACAGGTCCGAGGTCGATCGATGAAGAACTGCTCCTGGGACAGGTTGCAGGGTGCTGCTCCAAGTGCTGTGGAAAGAAAGGGAAAACATTAGTATTATGCATTAACAAGAAGCATCACCTGTGAAATAGAAAAGCACATAGTAATAAAAAAACAAAAAAAAAAACTTACGCTCTGCTGGCAAGGACCGGTCTCAGGAAAGCCAACTCGCGATGATAGCGGTACTTTCTTCTGCGCCTTGCCGCTGAACCACTGCGAATCTGTCCCTCAGCACGAACATCAGTGTTGAAACGGTCCTTCATCGAGCGCCAACGTGTGCGGATTTTGTTCACTGTTGGGAAAAAAAAATAAAAAACGTTAGACAATGCACTGAAGGCAACATAATTATTAGCACACACACCTGATAGAACTTTGCAAACAGTCAATGCTGCAGCACAAATAAATTTTAGACACAATGCAGTCACTGTTGATCCTGAAGACACTGTTACGTTTCCTGCTAGAATATATGTAGCAGCCAAAACAACAGTATCATCCGGAGCAAGAGTGAAAACAGGATCAAGACAGCAGTTGAAAAAGCAATCACTGTTTTCCACAAGGCATTGGTGTGTTTGATGCAAGAATATATCTTGCCACAAACACACCAGCACCATCAGGACCATAAATCAATGCAGCATCAAGACAGCAGTTCAAAACAAAAAGCAATCACCGTTTTCCACAAGGCATTGGTGTGTTTGATGCAAGAATATATCTTGCCACGAACGCACCAGCACCATCAGGACCATAAATCAATGCAGCTTCAAGACAGCAGTTCAAAACAAAAAGCAATCACTGTTTTCCACAAGGCATTGGTGTGTTTGATGCAAGAATATATCTTGCCACAAACACACCAGCACCATCAGGACCATAAATCAATGCAGCTTGAAGACAGCAGTTCAAAACAAAAAGCAATCACCGTTTTCCACAAGGCATTGGTGTGTTTGATGCAAGAATATATCTTGCCTCAAACACACCAGCACCATCAGGACCATAAATCATTGCAGCTTCAAGACAGCAGTTCAATACAAAAAGCAATCACTGTTTTCCACAAGGCATTGGTGTGTTTGATGCAAGAATATATCTTGCCACAAACACATCAGCACCATCAGGACCATAAATCAATGCATCTTCAAGACAGCAGTTCAAAACAAAAAGCAATCACTGTTTTCCACAAGGCATTGGTGTGTTTGATGCAAGAATATATCTTGCCACAAACACAACAGCACCATCAGGACCATAAATCAATGCAGCTTCCAGACAGCAGTTCAAAACAAAAAGCAATCACTGTTTTCCACAAGGCATTGGTGTGTTTGATGGAAGAATATATCTTGTTACAAACACACGAGCACCATCAAGACCATAAATCAATGCAGCTTGAAGACAGCAGTTCAAAACAAAAAGCAATCACTGTTTTCCACAAGGCATTGGTGTGTTTGATGCAAGAATATATCTTGCCACAAACACACCAGCACCATCAGGGCCAAAAATCAATGCAGTATCACAGAGCATCTTTATACTTACTGAACGCCCTTTTTGAAGTTGGAAAGGCGCTGTCCCAGCCATCCATCATCGCTGCGGCCACCTCATTCCAGAGCTGCCGGGTCACCACTGTGTCTTTGTACTGCTGGTCTCGGCTGTCCCACAGCGGGATACGCTCCTCAACAAGGTGGATCAGGAGCTCATTGTCTATGTACACTTCTTCGTCATCCCGTTGTGGAACCTAGAAAAAAAACTATTAGAATGTTTGTAATTTTGGACAATGAAAAAGATAGAAACAGAGAAGAAGCAAGATAAAAGATGAAAATAAAGACAGAAAAAAAAAAGGACAGATTATATACTAGCATTGCGTCTCCTCGCAACGACTCGACTACGCTGCTCCCGCTCAGAATCCCCCCACTCAGACTGCTCCCGCTCAGTCCGCTCCCGCTCAGACTGCTCCCGCACTTCACCTTCACTGGCCGAGTCCGATGTCTGTAAAGAAAATAAAAATTATAACACATTTCTAGAGGCAGCTAAACTTACCCAAAGGCAGCAACATCCTCACCTCACGATCAGCTTGGGCCAGTTCTTGCCGAGATGGCGAATAGACCGATCCAGAAGAAGACATGCTGAAATTTAAACAAAAAATACATTAGTACATTATAAAATTGTACAGGACACACAGACATTATGTTGAAGAATACTCACATTTTGGCTTCTGAAGCTTGAATCCACAGTAGGAAAGCTCTTATAGGTTCTTGTCTGCTCTCTGCAAGGCTGTCTGTAGAGTATTGGTCTGACCCTGAAGACACCTTCTTTTAACTAGACTCCTCTCAAACAATGTTGCTTGTTTAGGGGGAGGTTTAGACAAGTGTCTAGACATTGTTTACTCAAATCGCATGCACGCACAAAGCGCTGACGTGCGCGCATCCAAGCGCACGTCAGCGACCCCATAGACTGTAATGCTATTTTTGGGCGCACACGTGCGCGATTTTTTTAACAATGTAGGCGGAACAAAAAATGCAACATGTAGCGTATGGCGCGTCTGGGCGCACACCTGTAAAATGCGCAGCACACACTAAACGCTGATGAGCGCGTACAATCGCAAGACCCTGCGACCACCATGTTGAAGATAGGGGTACATTGCGCGTGCGCCCGATAGCGCACGATGCGCTGCGCAATAAAACACTAGTGTGAAACCAGCCTAACTCATATTTATTGCACACAAACAAGGCATCCTCAGCATCCTGTGGATCATGGAAGCTGATGAAGGCAAATGGTGAGGCGTTGCTCCCCATGCAATTCTTTAGCTCCATTGTACGGCTCCGCCGGTACTGATGGAACTCCTTCAGCTCCTTCTCCTGTACATCGGCCCGGAAAATCGATCACATACTGTAGATGCACCCATTCCCAGAGCGCTGACCCCCAGCCAAATAAATAATGCTCTGGGGCGACAATATCTGGGCTGACCAGGGTGATGGAATACACAGGATCCGAAAGTCCCTGGGCCTCCTCCCTGATATCATTTATTTCCCCCAAGTGACGTTCCTTCATGGTAACAGGCATTGCATTTTGTGCATTACTCACTATTAGTAGGGGGTTAGTAAGCATGTTGATATCACTATTCTCCCTCTTGGTTGACGCAGCGGGAACCGGTCCTTGGCTTTAGGTTACAACATTGGCCCAGTGGCACACCAACCCTGCTCCTAAGTTGCTTCCCAGCAACACATCTATGTGTACTGTAGGTGCTACTCTAAATGTAGTTGGCACTGCAAATGTTCAGACATTCTCCTCTGGCTACATTGACTAAATGTCATGACTAGAGTTGAGCGAAACAGGTCGGTCAGATTCAAAAGTCGCTGACTTTCGCTAAAGTCGGGTTTCGCCGAGCGAAATCCGACCATAGCGTGAGGTCGGCCATGCAGTCGCCAACCCGAGTGCCAAAGTCACGTTTCCCATAATGCTTACAGGCGCCTTTTCTCAGCCAATGAGCAAGGATGCACACTGTGGGCAGCGCGATGACATGGGTAGCGGTCACCACCATCTTAGAGAAGGGCATTGCAGTGATTGGCCTGCTTTGTGTGGCGTCACAGTGGCTATAAAAGCCCTGACCGCCGACCGCCATTTTACTTCTGCCACTCTTAGCATAGGGAGAGGTTGCTGCTGCTGTTTCTCAATAGGGAGAGTGTTAGGCAGAAAAGAAAAAAGATAGGCAGGAAAGAAAAAAGAATCTGTGCTTCTGCTGATAGCAATTGTGCTGTACAGTTAGTGTGCAGTGACAGAGGAGGATTTTCTTGTGTGCAGCAGCACTGGTTATTAGGCTGACTAATAGCTGCATTGCTATGTGCACACTGCTGTGCAGACTGCTTTTTACACAGCACTCATACTTTTATTCTTTTTTTCTGTACAGTTACCGAGCGTTCATTTTTTCCCACACCGTATAGAGCTGTACCCTCCTCACACACTACCATGTACTGGCTGGTATCACGAACAAATACTTGCTGACTATCAGTGTGTGACTCTGGAAATAAATATACGGAGATTTAAATTTTCCCCTACACTGTATTCAGCTGTCCACTTCTGATACAGTACCGTATATCTGCTGTTTGGATTATGGTCAAATCCATACTGAGACAGCGTTTGTGTGTGACTCTGGAAATAAATATACGGAGATTTAAATTTTCCCCTACACTGTATTCAGCTGTCTGCTTCTGATACAGTACCGTATATCTGCTGTTTGGATTACGGTCAAATCCATACTGAGACAGCGTCTGTGTGTGACTCCGGAAATATATACCGAAATTCAAATTGTTCCATACACCGTATAGAGCTGTACTGTTGTGAATTCACTTTCTGGCCTACCTCTGGTTACTAGTGAAGGTAGTGGAGTTGGTTGTATTGACAGAGGGGTCGTGAGTTCTCTTTCCGGGCTCCCTCTGGTGGTTACTGGAGGCAATGGAGCTGATTGAATTAACAGAGGCCTGCCACCTGATAATGAGGAGGATGACTGGAGATCTAGAGTTTCTGACTGGATTTAAGACAGCCGACTCCCTCTATCCCTGCTGGTGATTTTTTCCTGCCTCCTGAGGTCTTAGTTTACAGCTCAGTCCCTGCATGCTCAGCTAAGTGTTCTTTTGCTATTGTTCACATTTGATCTGGTTTTGTCTATTTCAGTTTTGTGTGTTCAGCCAGCTCCGGCTGGGGCTGTGCTGAATTTCCATCCTTATGTTACTGCTTGTACCAGTTTGTTTTTGTCCCTTATTAGATTGGCCTCTTTTTGCTCTGCTTTCAGGATATACCAGAGTGCTGATATAGTGGGCGAAGTCTAGTGACTTCAGTATTTTTCTATTAGACGTGTTGGGCATTTTTTGAACCAGGGTTTTTTGCGCAATTGCAGACAGAGTCTTTCCTTTCCTGTCCTGTCTAGTTAGTGTGGGCCCCATCGTTTGCTCAGTCTATTTTCCTACCTGCGTATGTGTTTTCATCTTGTCTCATCGACAATATATGTTTGGGGGCTATCTATTCCTTTGGGGTCTGCACTGGGGCAGTTTAGATTTCCCCTTTCTGGCTTTAGGCTCATTTAGTTCTCCGGCTGTGTCGAGGCGTCTAGGATCATCGTAGGTACGCTCCATGGCTACTGCTAGTTGTGTGCATAGGATCAGGGGTCTGCAATCTGCTTAGGTCTTGCTTTTCTCCTCGGTGACCCCATCGTAACACTGTACGCTCCTCACACACTACCGTGTACCGGCTGGTATCACAGACAAATACATGCTGACTATCTGTGTGTGACTCTGGAAATAAATATACGGAGATTTAAATTTTCCCCTACACCGTATTCAGCTGTCCACTTCTGACACAGTACGTATATCTGCTGTTTGGATTACAGTCAAATACATACTGGGAGAGCGCCTGTGTGTGACTCTGGAAATATGGTGATTTAATTTTTCCCTACACTGTATACAGCTGTACATTTCTGATACAGTATCGTATATCTGCTGTTTGGATTACGGTCAAATACATACTGGGAGAGCGTCTGTGCGTGACTAAGGGAATATATAAAAGGAGATTTAAATTTTCCCCTACACTGTATACAGCTGTACGTTTCTGATACAGTACCGTACATCTGCTGTTTGGATTATGGTCAAATACATACTGGGAGAGCATCTGTGTGTGACTCTGAAAATAGATACGGAGATTTAATTTTTCCCCTACACTGTATACAGCTGTATGTTTCTGATACAGTACCGTACATCTGCTGTTTGGATTATGGTCAAATACATACTGGGAGAGCATCTGTGTGTGACTCTGAAAATAGATACGGAGATTTAATTTTTCCCCTACACTGTATACAGCTGTACGTTTCTGATACAGTACCGTACATCTGCTGTTTGGATTGCAGTCAAATACATACTGGGAGAGCGTCTGTGTGTGACTAAGGAAATATATAAAAGGAGATTTAAATTTTGCCCTACACTTTATACAGCTGTACGTTTCTGATACAGTACCGTATATCTGCTGTTTGGATTATGGTCAAATACATACTGGGAGAGCGTCTGTGTGTGAGTCAGGAAATAAATACGGAGATTTAATTTTTCCCCTACACTGTATACAGCTGTACGTTTCTGATACAGTACCGTACATCTGCTGTTTGGATTGCAGTCAAATACATACTGGGAGAGCGTCTGTGTGTGACTAAGGAAATATATAAAAGGAGATTTAAATTTTGCCCTACACTTTATACAGCTGTACGTTTCTGATACAGTACCGTATATCTGCTGTTTGGATTATGGTCAAATACATACTGGGAGAGCGTCTGTGTGTGACTCAGGAAATAAATACGGAGATTTAATTTTTCCCCTACACTGTATACAGCTGTACGTTTCTGATACAGTACCGTATATCTGCTGTTTGGATTACGGTCAAATACATACTGGGAGAGCATCTGTGTGTGACTCTGGAAATAAATACGGAGATTTAATTTTTCCCCTACACTTTATACAGCTGTACGTTTCTGATACAGTACCGTATATCTGCTGTTTGGATTATGGTCAAATACATACTGGGACAGCGTCTGTGTGTGATTAAGGGAATATATAAAAGGAGATTTACATTTTCCCCTACACTTTATACAGCTGTACGTTTCTGATGCAGTACCATATATCTGTTGTTTGGATTACGGTCAAATACATACTGGGAGAGCATCTGTATGTGACTACGGAAATAAATACCGAGACTTAAATTTTCCCCTACACTGTATACAGCTGTACGCTCCTCATACAGTACCATATATCTGCTGGTATTTTTGGTACATTTTCCCAAACATGAGGAAGTTAGGTGGAAGAAGCCGTGGATGTGGGCGGGGGGGGCAGCTGGTACTGATGGTGGTGGTTGTGCATCTGCTGGTTATGCCAAAGTCACAACAGCAGCTAAAGCAGGAGGTGTTGATCTTGCGTCATTTTCTGGCTCAAGAAGGCCTGGAAGGTTCCCTTTTCTGGGAGTAGGTAAACCGCTTTTAAAGCCGGAGCATCAGGAACAGGTTTTGGCTTACATTGCAGAAACAGCCTCCAGTTCTATTGCCTCCTCTTCTGAATGGTCCAAAAATGTAAGCACTGAGTCGTCAGTGCAGGCTTCTAGTCAGGAACAACATATTTCCTTGTGTCCTTCACCCCCACCAAAAGTGAAGGATGTGGCAGGCCACACTTCTGATTACTCCATGGAGCTCTTTTCACATACCATGCCTGGGTTACCAAGTCAAATCCTGAATCCCCAGTCCAAGATGAATCTGACATGGGGTGCACTGATGCACAGCCACTGCTAGATGATTCTGCTGGTACATTGACCCAGAGCACTACATTGCCCTCGCAGTCTACTGAGCCAGAATCTGACCCTGATGAAACTCAGGTGCCCCTTCCTGCATACTATACCACCTTACATGGTGACACAGAGGAAGGTGCAGCTGAAATTGAAGAGGAGGTGATGGATGACCCAGTTGTTGACCCGGATTGGCATCCATTGGGGGAAGAGGGTGCCGCTGGCAATAGCTCAGAAGAAGATAAGGATCTGCAGCAGGCATCGACATCACAGCAGCGGTTATCTGGCAGGCCCGTAGCTGTCCAAAAACATGGTAAAAAAACAAAAAGAGTTGCAGGACAGCTTGCCCAGACGGTCAAATTAGCACAGCATGCAAGCCCTGAAAATTTATACCATAGTAGGAAGAGTGAAGTGTGGCACTTTTTTGACCAAAATCCTATTGATGAGGCAAAGGTTATCTATAAGAAGTGTGGAAGGACCTTTAGCCGAGGGAAAAATCTCCAAAATTTGAATACCAGTTGCATGCTTAGACATTTAGTCACTATGCACTTGCAAGCGTGGACGGACTACAAAGCCTCAGGTAGCACATGTGCACCTGCTCTGACTGAAGGTAGTCAGCAACGCTCCATCGCTTCCCTCACTGTAAACCGGCCGGTAAGCACACCACCAGCAAGAAATGTTGAAGTGTCGTTGCAAGGCCAAAGCAGTCAGGGAATCACAATGCGTTTGCAATGAAAGACTGAATCTAGGCCATAACCACCAGCACGACCACCATCACCATCACCAACCCCCTCTCAGTCCGTCAGCTACACCACTAGTTCCCCCATATGCAGCTCTCAAGTCGAGCTCACCCTAGCAAACACTCTGAGTAGGACAAGAAAGTACTCATCCTATCATCCGCGTACACTGGCTTTGAACGCCTACATTGCCAAACTGATCTCATTAGAGATGATGCCCTTCCATTTGGTTGAAAGCGCAGCGTTCCAAGAGCTCATGGCCTATGCTGTCCCACGCTATGAACTACCCAGTCGGCACTTCTTTTCTAGAAAAGCCATCCCTGCCCTCCACCTGCATGTGAAAGACCGCATTGTCCATGCACTCAAACAATCAGTGAGTGGAAAGGTGCACCTCACAACAGATGCATGGGTCAGTAGGCATGGCCAGGGCCGTTACATGTCCATCACTGCGCACTGGGTTAATGTGGTGGATGCAGGCTCCACAGGGGACAGCGGCGGTGGAACAGTGCTGCCTAGCCCACGGTATAGGAAACAGTTGGCTGTAGGTGTTCGACCCTCCTCCTCCAGAAGCGAAAGCTCGTCGAGTCACACAAGCACTCCATCCGCAGCTGCCAGAGTTGCACACGAGGTGTCCCACTATCAAACAGCTAGTGGTAAACATCAGCAAGCTGTTTTAAAGATGATGTCTTTGGGCGACAACAGACATACCACGGAGGTACTGGCTGACTACTTGCAGCGAGAAATAGTCATGGCTGGGCAGGCTACATCTTGAGGCAGGCAAGGTAGTCAGTGATAGTGGCCGTAATTTTGTGGCAGCCATAGCCCGTGCACACACATATGACACACATACCTTGCCTGGCTCACACTTTGAACCTGGTGGTGCAGTGCTTCCTTAATAATTATCCGGAGTTAACATCCCTGCTCCATAAGGTGTGATGACTCTGTTCACACATCCGTCGCTCGGCCGTACACTCCAGTCGTATGCATAAGCTGCAGCGATTGCTCCACCTCCCCAAGCACCGCCTAATCATAGACGTTGCACATGGTTGAGAGGCTGTGCGAACAGAGGCAGGCTGTAATGCATTTGTGGGAGGATACATGGACAGGCAGTTTGAGGGAAGACATGGAATTGTCGGGTGTGCAGTGGTCAAAGCTGAAAGACCTCTGTAAAGTCATTCAGTGTTTTGAGGAATGCACACGGCTGGTAAGCGCAGACGACGCCATCATAAGCACGAGCATCCCACTTATGCGTCTGCTCATGCAAAGTTTGACGCACATTAAGGATCAGGCATCTGCGGAGGAGGGAAGGCTACCGGGCAGTCAGCCATTGTCTGGTCAGGGAACTGTCCTAGATGAGGTGGAGGAAGAAGAGGAGGAGGATGAGAGGGATGATTATTTTGGGCAGGAGGATGCTTCTCAGGGGGCAAGAGAAAATGGCTGGGCAGTCTACATCTTGAGCCAGGCAAGGTAGTCAGTGATAATGGCTGTAATTTTGTGGCGGCCATAGCCCTTGCAAAAGTCAGACACATACCTTGCCTGGCTCACACCTTGAACCAGGTGGGCAGGCAGGCTGTAATGCATTTGTGGAAGGATACACGGGCAGGCAGTTTGAGGGCAGACATGGAGTTGTCGGGTGTGCAGTGGTCAAAGCTAAGAGACCTCTGTAAAGTCCTTCAGTGTTTTGAGGAATGCACACGGCTGGTAAGCGCAGATGACTCCATCATAAGCATGAGCATCACACTTATGCGTCTGCTCATGCAAACTTTGACATTAAGGATCAGGTGTCTGCAGTGGAGGAGGAAGAGGAGGAGGAGGAGGGAAGCCTTGATGATGGTCAGCCATTGTCTGGTCAGGGAACTGTCCTGGACGAGGTGGAGGAAGAGGAGGATGAGGAAGATGATGGGGACGATTATTTTGGGGAGGCGGATGCTTCTCAGGGGGCAAAAGAAAATGTTGGTTTGCCAAGGTCAGGTACAGGGTTTGTGTGTGACTGGATGGATGTGGATTTGGCAGAAAGTGCTCCTCCACCCACCACTGTCAGTGCATCATTGACACCTGGAACATTGGCCCACATGTGTGATTATCTCTTGCGGATCCTAAAAAGAGACCCCAGCATTGTCAGAATTATGAAGGATGACGACTACTGGTTGGCCAGCATCCTCGATCCACGATATAAAGACAAATTACAAAACATCATGCCACAAGAGAACCTAGAGGTAATATTGGCGAACTAACAAGCAACTCTGGTAAACTGTTTGTTAGAGGCATTCCCAGCACACAGCAGCGTTGCAGGTTCTACCACGAGCCGTACTGGGCCAAATCAAAGAGGTATTCGTGGTACACACAGCCGAACTGGCGTTGGAGAAAGAGGTTTCATGACCATGTTGTGGACTGATTTCCCTAGGACCGCTCACACAACTGATAATACTAAATCGATTGCAACAGACAGGAGACACCCGTTGTCAACTATTGTTCAAAATTACCTCTCTTCCCCTATCGATGTTCTCCCTCACAGTTCATTCCCCTTTGACTACTGGGCCTGTAAACTGCACACCTGGCCTGAATTGGCACAATATGCCTTACAGGAGCTCGCTTGCCCTGCTGGTAGTGTGCTATCAGAAAGAGTCTTCAGTGCTGCTGGAGCAATCCTGACAGAAAGAAGGACTTGGCTGTCAACCCGAACTGTTGATGATCTCACCTTCATTAAAATGAACCATGCATGGGTTTCAAAGGATTTTGTCCCACCTTCCCCTGATGACACATAGGTTGCCAGCAAAATGGCTCGCCTTGTCCTCCTCTTCCTCCGACTTCCCCAATTCCTCCATTTGCAGCTGCTGAACGTCCAGCCTACACCTCAACATATGCCAGTTTTTCCACCTCCCTAACTGGGCTGTCCCCCCCAGGGCCGGCGTCAGCACCTGGCGCACCCAGACAAGTGCCAGGGCCCTGAGCAGGTGGGGGGCCCACTCATGTGCGACGGCACTGGCACAGGGCCCCTCACAGTAGGCCGGTGTCTCTGATGGTGGGGGGCCCACTCGCCGTTACAGACACCATTGTACTATGAGGGGCCCTGTGCCAGAGCCGTCGCCCATGAGTGTGCTCAAGGCACCAGCACTTGCAATACTTACCTCTCCCTGCTCCACCGCTGTGACCTCTTCCATGTTTCCTGACAGTGACATTCAGGTCAGAGAGCACGATGACGTCACGTCTGTATGCCTTTTGCCTGAACAGTCCAAGTGCACAGAGCTGGAAGATGGCGACGCTGAGGAGACTAGAGTAGAGCAATGCCCAGCGAGGAGAGGTATTTAATTTTTTTAATGTTTGGAGCAATATGTGGGGAGCATTATACACTGGAGAATTATATATGGTGCCCATCATACAATTGAGCATCATAGATAGGGACCATTATACACTAGAGCATCGTATGGGGCCCATTACATATGGAGCATTATATGGGCCCATCATACACTGGAGCATTATAAATGGGGCCATTCATACACTGGAGCATCATCCATGGTGCCCATCATACACTGGAGCATCATATACGGGGCCCATTATACACTTGAGCATTATAAATGGGGTCCATTATACACTTGAGCATTAAAAATGGGGCCCATTATATATCGAGCATTATACACTGTTTGCATAATTATTATTAGGCAAGTTGTATTTGAGAGGATTCTTTATTATTGAACAACAAGTTTGTTGTCAATCAACCGAAAAGACTCATAAATTTCAAAGCTTCATATTTTGGAAGTTGGAGAGGGGTTTTTTTAGATTTGGCTATCTTAGGAGGATATCTGTTTATGCAACTATTACTGTGCATAATTATTAGGCAACTTAATAAAAACCAAATATATGCCCATCTCACTTGTTTGTTTTTCACCAGGTAAACCAATATAACAACACAAAATTTAGAAATAAAAAATTTCTGACATTCAAAACCCCCCAAAAAAGGGACCAACATAGCCATCTTTCTTTACGATGACACTCAAAAGCCTTCCATCCATAGATTCTGTCAGTTGCTTGATCTGTTTATGTTCAACATTGCGTGCAGCAGCCACCACAGCCTCCCTTACACTGTTCCAAGAGGTGTAATGTTTTCACTCCCTGTAGATTTCACATTTTATGAGGGACCACAGGTTCTCTATGGGGTTCAGATCAGGTGAACAAGGGGGCCATGTCATTATTTTTTTCTTCTTTTAGACCTTTACTGGCCAGCCACGCTGTGGAGTATTTGCATGCATGTGATGGAGCATTGTCCTGCATGAAAATCATGTTTTTCTTGAGCGATACCAACTTCTTCCTGTAACACTGCTTGAAGAAGGTGTCTTCCAGAAACTGCCAGTAGGTCTGGGAGTTGAACTTCACTCCATCCTCAACCCTAAAAGGTCCCACAAGTTCATCTTTGATGATACCAGCCCATACCAGTACCCCACCTCCACCTTGCTGGCGTCTGAGTCAGAGTGGAGATCTCTGGCCTTTACTGATCCAGCCTCGGGCCCATCCATCTGGCCCATCAAGAGTCACTCTCATATCATCAGTCCATAAAACCTTACAAAAATCTGTCTTAACATATTTCTTGGCCCAGTCTTGACGTTTTATCTTATGTTTCTTGTTCAAAGGTGGTCGTTTTCCAGCCTTCCTTACCTTGGCCATGTCCCTGGATATGGCTCACCTTATGCTTTTTGATACTCCAGTAATGTTGCAGCTCTGAAATATGGCAAAACTGGCGTCAAATGGCATCTTGGCAGCATCACGCTTGATTTTCCTCAATTCATGGGCAGTTATTTTGAGCATTTTTTATCAACACGCTTCTTGCGACCCTGTTAGCTATTTGTCATGAAACGCTTGATTGTTCAGTGATCATGCTTCAAAAGTTTGGCAATTTCAAGACTGCTGCATCTCTCTGTAAGATATCGCACAATTTTTGACTTTTCAGAGTCCGACAAATCTCTCTTCTGACCCATTTTGCCAAAGGAAAGGAAGTTACCTAATAATTAAGCACACCTTATATAGGGTGTTTAAGTCATTAGACCACACCCCTCATCATTACAGAGATGCAAATCACTTGATTTACATAATTAGCAGTTGGCTTTCAAGCCTATACAGCTTGGAGTAGGACAACATGTATAAAAAAGATGATGTGATCAAAATACTCATTTGCCTTATAATTGTGCACACAGTGTATAGGCCCATCATACACTGGAGCATCATATGGGGCCCATCATATACTAGAGCATCAAATGGGGCCCATTATATATGGAGCATTATATAGGCCCATCATACAATGGAGCATCATCCATGGGGTCCATCATATACTGGAGCATCACATGGGGTTCATTATTTATGGGGCATCATATAGGGTATGGAGCATTATATGGAGCACATATGAGGCCTATTTTGTATGGAGCATTATATGGAGCCCATTCTGTATGGAGCAATATATGGGGCCCATCATATACAGTATGCAGCTTTATATGCGACTCATTATACTGTATGGAGCAATATGTGGGGCTCATTCTACTCTATGGGACCGTCCTATACTGTATGGCACATTATATGGGGACCATCATATACTGTAGCATTATTTGGAGCTCATCATATACTGTATGGAACATTATATGGGACCAATTATTCTGTATGGAACAATATATGGGGCTCATTATTCTGTGGTGGCCATAATACTGTATGGAGGAATATACTGTCCGGTTTTTGAGCTATTGTAGAATTTAAAATAGATATCAGTCATGTAATGTAAGAAGTGAAGTATTTGTCATTACACTATACCAATATTTCTCTGCCGTATCGGAGCATCATGAATTGTGGTATGTGTTAAAGGGGCCCACTGACACTTTTTTGCACCGGGGCACACGAAAACCTGGAGCCAGCCCTACCCCCCCCACAACTTTAGCCAAATAACCCCCAGTTTCCAATGCGTAACTATTATTAGAAAGTAAATTAAGGTTGACCTGACTCGACCCTAAAAAAGGCAACGTCGCTAATCCCTAGATAATGAAAAATGGCCCCAGTACTATGAAACAGGGATGCTATCTACAATGTTCATCAACCACTATGAGATGTTCTATAAATGGTCCAAGCCATAGTTCCAGATGTAAAATGTCATTTTGAATAAACCCTGCTCATATCTATAGCATTCATTAACTCTTCTAATACATGCACATTGAATTATTTAACTTGTCAACTTTCTACAACTTTGAAATCTCTAGTAATGGGATGAATTCCTGGAAATTGCCATTTTATTCTATAAACACACCACCACCATTTTTGAACTCCCCATTGTATTTTGTCATTCCAGATCTAGTTCCAAATGACATTCTTATTTCCCGACTTGTAATTTCAAAACCAGAAGTGTGTACAACACTTCACATACAATTCACATCTTCCAGTCTGATGAGACGTATTAAGCATCTTTTAAACATTCCCCTGTGTGGAAATTTGGACAAAATTTACTCAACATACGGATCGAATGAATGTTAATGAGGCTTTTCTGATCATTATTGTCTTCCAATGCTTACCTCAAGCTTTGGTTTTAACTTGACGTGTAGGAACTTGCAAATGTTAACAGAAACATCTGATCAGATACTGGAGCTCTGTTTTTCTTCCAGTTGCCTTTACAAAAAATACTGCTAGAAGTTAAATTCTCATTTTCAATAAAAAAATATTCAGAATTGAGAGTACTCAGTGGTTGATACCTTTTAATGGCTAACTGAAAAGATGGTAACAAATTTCAAGCTTTCGAGACAACTCAGGTCTCTTCATCAGGCATAGACTAATACAAAATCTGAAGAGTCACGGTACACGGTACAAAGATATACATCTTTTCTGTATCATTTTCAATAAAGGTGATGAAAGCATAGCTTTTATGGATTAGCTAATCATATTCATGGCAAATTTTGTGAAATTCTTTCCCTTCAACCAGAAAATTTGAAACAGTTTGCGGTTTTGCGGGAATCTCCAAAAAACATGATCACCGCTGTTTTACACAAAACAACAGATTATATCAGCCAGAGAAGGCTCACATGACCTCAGGCATGTCAGCGAGGGCTTCACATAATGCCTTGCAGCTATAACATCACATACAGCTCTGGCAAAAATTAAGAGACCACTGCACAGTTTTATAAAAATCAGCTTCTCTACATGTCTCACAGCCATTCATTTCCAGTGTCAGTTGAATTCCAACTAGAGTACACCTCATTCAACTTAATGTGCTTCTGTTTAGGTGATCACCTGAACCAAATCTTATTTAACAAAGGAAAGTATAAAAACCCTGCTGTGGTGTTCACAATCCTCTTGCAAAAGTAATAGGAATGAAAAAATAACTTTTACCCATGCCAAAAGAGCTGAAAAGAAAAGCCTTGAGTGAGGAAAGGAAGGGCTCAATTCTGGCTTTACTAGCAGAGGTGTGCATCATGTTGTCTCCATCCTTAAAATTTCTAAGGTGGCAATCCATTACAACAAGGTCAAGCAGCAGACATTGGGGACAACAAAGCTACAGACCGGCCGAGGGCGAAAACGACTCTCCACTGACCGGGTGACCGACATTTTATTCGAATGTCACTCAGCAAGCACAGGATAACATCAAGTGACCTACAAAATGAATGACAAATGGCAGCTGGGGTGAAGTGCACAGCAAGAACAGTTCGTAAAAGACTCCTAGAGGCAGGGCTCAAGTCATGTAAAGCTAGAAAAAAAGCCTTTCACCAATGAGAAGCAAAGGAGAGCCAGGCTGAAGTTTGCCCAAGACCATAAGGATTGGACCATAGAGGACTGGAGTAAGGTAATCTTCTTTGATGAGTCTAATTTTCAGCTTTGCCCAACACCTGGTCGTCTAATGTTTAGACGGAGACCTAGAGAAATTTGGTAGAGGATCGGTAATGATCTGGAGATGCTTCAGCAAGGCTGGATTTGGGCAGGTTATTCTTTGGGAAGGACATATGAATCAAGCCGGTTATCCAGGAAAAACAGTTGATTCCTTCTGCTCTGTCAATGTTCACCAACTCTGAGGACTGTTTTTTCCAGCAGGACAATGCACCATGCCACACAGCTAGGTCAATCAATGTATGGATGAAGGACCACCACATCAAACCCCTGTCATGGCCAGACCTGAACCCCATTGAAAACCTCTGGAATGTAATCAAGAGGAAGATGGATAGTCACAAGCATCAAACAAAGAACTGCTTAAATTTTTGTACCGGGAGTGGCATAAGGTCACCCAAAACCAGTGTGAAAGACAGGTGGAAAGCATGCCAAGACACATGAAAGCTGTGATTAACAATCATGGTTATTCCACAAAATATTGATTTCTGAACTCTTCCTGAGTTAAAACATTAGTGTTGTTGTTTCTAAAAGATGTTTTCTTAGCATTATTTGAGGTCAGCAAGTACTGCATTCTTTTGTTCTTTTGACCATTTCTCATTTTCTGAAAATAAATACAAAATTTAGTGCTTGGAAATTCTAAGACATGTTATCAGTAGTTTATAGTATAAAAGAGCAATTTACATTTCACTCAAAAATATACCTATTAAGAGAAAAATCAGACAAACTGAACATTTTGCAGTGGTCTCTTAATTTTTCCCAGAGCTGTATAGCACAGCCAATCAGGAGGAAATATCATAGCCTGTATAAAAGCAGAGACAGGAATCACAGCAGCCATTTGGTGTGAATCTGGATTGTGAGAGAGGACATCACAGCTCACAACTTAGCAATGAAGATAAGGAGAGAAATCCTTAGACCACTGAATAAATGTGTGTATGATAGCACAACAGTGAAAAACAGTTGTCTCCTATTTTGCTTTTTATGTTGAAGACACTTTGATATTACTAAGGTTTTGTTTGTGCTAAAGAGCTTGAAAGCAGTTCAATACAGTCATAAGTGATCTTAGTGTGCTATATACATCTTTCTCAGGGCAATTGGAGGCTTTGCAGCACTTGGTATTCATTGGAAACAAAATTTCTGTAAAATTTGGTCAAAACAGTCAATTTTTAATTTCAAAATATTTACTTATCGCTTGTAGCTTTACAAAAATACTAAACCTTTAGCCCCACATTTTTTTTAACTTTTTAAACACTGTGTCATATGCAATAACTAGGCACCATTGTGAGCTTGCTTCCTGTTCTACATGATGGATGGTCTACAGTTATTGCGCTCTGCTCCTTTTTTCTCCTAACCTACATTCAGCAGTGAAGGGAAGAGATGGTGAGGTGTATGGAAAAAAGTAAAAGGACACCCAACATTTCACTTACAGGGACTTTTATGACATTTCACATTACATCCATACACATTTTAATGAAGCTGGTCCCTATTTTGTTGCTCTAGTGCTATTCTACCAGATTTTGGAGTGTGTTTGTGTGAATTTTTGCCCATTCATCTAGAAAAGCAATTGTGAGGTCAAATTCCGAGGTTGACTGATAGAGATCATGACTCTTAATCTGTATTTGTAGTTCATCCCAAAGGTGTGGAATGGGATTGAGGTCAAAGCCTAATGTCATCCATGTTCTTCCACACCAAACTATTCTAACCTTGTCTTTACGCATTGGTGCACAGTTATGCTGGAACAGTAAAGGGTCTTCACCCAACTTTTCCTACAAACTTGGAAGCATACAGTTATGCAAAATATCTTGGCATGTTGACGCTTTAATATTTCCTTTCATTTGAACTAAGGGGCCTAGGCCAACAACGGAAAACAAACTCATAACATTATCCCTCCTCCAAAACTTTACAGTTTCTCCTGGCATTTGCCAAACGGCAGACCTATCCACTGCTAGATAGAATAACTAGATTTGTCACTCCACAGAACATATTTCCACTGGTCAACTGGTTTACAGCACTCCAATTCTTGGCATTATGCTAAGTGATGGCTTGCATGCATCTGCTCAGCCATGGAAACAAAGCTGTGTGTGAAGCATGTCAGCTCTAAATATTAGATTCAACAGATGGACTTTGCACTAGCCATTCCACTTAGTAGGTCCCCGAAGAATCCTGGCCTTCACACTTTATCCCCTATAGATGGATTTGGATTAAACATTGTCACCTGCATTGCTACCAGAGAGTGGCTGTTGGGTGATGGATCTAGCTGGCAAAGAAGGGTCATCTAGCTGGGTTAGAATAGTTAAGCAATTGAAGGGTTAAATCAGTACAAAGTCAGCAATGGGTATCAAAAATTAAGTAAATCAGCACAGTATTGGTGACCAACTGACCAGGGTCAGAATACATGGATAACTGGCTACTATTAACAAATAGATAGGAATTTAAATAGGGTGCGGCCCAGTGCAGACTTCACAGCAAAAAGTTAATTACAACTACTAATTAGCTACTCTTGAAAAACACATTGACACCCTGATTGGGTGGAACTACAAGTCCCAGCCACCCATATGCTCTTTCCATCTGCATTATAAGAACAGTGGGGCATTGTGACAGAATTAGAGGTTGTAGGAGTGAGTTCATCCATGGACATTTTCATTTATTCAGTCAGCAGAACATTGAATGACTTTTATTCACTACATGACTTACCAGTCAGTGACTCTACTCTGTAACTTTACGTAATCTGCTATTTTGTGGCGAAGGTGCTGTGGTTCCTAAACGCAACCACATTTTAATACTATGACTCACTGTTGCACTCCGTAGCTCTATATCATGCAAATATGAGATTTGAACTGCATTACTGCTCTAGAAAATTAGAAAAATTGAGAATTCTTAGCGCATAAATTGGCCAATTCATGTGTTCCTGGCAGCCACAATAAGGCGATTCTCGTTGCTGGGAACCTGCCTAATGTGAATACTCTCTTAAGCTGAAGCCTACATTTACATGGGAAGATGATAACCCGTCCATACCACAAAATTTCTCCTAGGGGAAGTGGTCAAAATCAACACCATTTCTCAAAAGTGTCATAGAAAAAGTATATTGACAACAATTTATTCAATATTCAAATCAATAGTAATCTCATACATAGAGGGACACATAATGCTACTTGCTCCATTATTCATACTCTCCTATAAGAAATGCTGTATATATCCATAAGGTCCATATATATAAATCTATCAAAGTGCATAATGCAGAGGGGAATTATAAACTCAGAATATCCTAAGATTACTCCGTTATGTAAACCGACCTACCATCTATTGCACAATGGCCCTCAGCATCATAAATTAAATCCAGCATAAAGTAACTTACATATGCGGAGATTGTGCCGTGTCCCTCCACCCTGACGAGCATTTCGTCCACACTTATTCAGGGGGCGTGTGGAGAAATGTGGACGAAATGCGTGTCGGGGTGGAGGGACTCGGCACAGTCTCGGCATTTCATGTAAGTTAATTTATGCTGGATTTAATTTATGAAGCTCAGGGCCATTGTTCAATAGATGGTAGGTCGGTTTACATAACGGAGTAATCATAGGATATTTTGAGTTTATAATTCCCCTCTGCATTATACACTTTGATAGATTTATATATAGACAATAGATATATACAGCATTTCTTATAGGAGAGTATGAATAAGGGAGCAAGTAGCATTATGTGTCCCTCTATGTATGAGATTACTATTGATTTGAATATTGAATTGTCAATAAACTTTTTGTATGACACTTTTGAGAAGTTGGTGCTGATTCTGATCACTTCCCCTGGGGGAAATTTTGTGGTACGCACAGGTTTTCATGCTATTTATAGTGACACAACAGTGATTTTGGGAATTTTTTGGTTTGAGATTTACATGGAAAGGTAGGATCCTGCTGTAATTAAAAATGCCTTAGGCTGAGGAGTAGAATGCTGTGCCAAGTACACATGAAATGACCAATTTATGCGCTAAGTATTTTCAATGTGATGCTAGTCACTTCTCACGGCCAAGCTGTGAGTCAGAGTGGTCAAGCAGTTCAAGGTCAGAAGCAAGGAGGGTACATCATAAATAAAAGGAAGAGACAAAAGCGTAGTCAGGTAACATCCGAGGTCAGAGTACCGGGAGGATAACAGATCAGAGCTCAAGGGGTTAAACAGGCAGATGGTCAGAACGAAGTAAAAGGTCAGACAACAGATCAAGCATACAGATCTCAAGGCACAGGAAAGCACAAACCTCACATGATGAATGTACGTCTGGCAGTGGTCTGGGAGACACAGCTCAGTTAAGAAGCATGGCAATTAACTGGAATAATGAACAAATGGAGACAGCCGATGCCTCACAGTCTCAGATTGGACTGCTTAGCTGTCAATCAACACATTGACAGCTCAGGACGCCAGTGTAACAGATTGGATGGCCAAGCTGTCAATCAAAGTACTGACAGATTCAGTACACCCCTATACCAGATATACTCAAATGTAATGCAATTCAAATTTCATGTATTTTATGCTTGCATGTGTGTGGTTCCATTGTGTAAGTGTGTGGTTCCATGGTGTAATGGTTAGCACTCTGGACTCTGAATCCAGTGATCTGAGTTCAAATCTCAGTGGAACCTGGGCATTCCTTGTACACGTTTCACTTTTTTCTTCTGGGTATTTATTATGATGGAATATAGGCTGAACTGGATGGACAAATGTCTTTTTTCGGCCTTGCTAACTATGTTACTATGCTAATGCATGCTATTGATTTATATACTTTATTTGTTGATTATATATGGAGATGGATACTCTTATTATGTACCTGTTCACACCTAATTTCTGCTTAGAAGTGATGGTCAGTCTTTTGATATTTAAGACTCACAGCTGATCATGGAACATTTAGGAGGTGCAAGGTTATGTACTCACTCAGATGCGGTTGAGGTAGGCACAGGAAGCAGTTTCCTAAAAATGTCCAGGCAGGTTTATGAGAACTGCATAAACCTGTTCAGCATAAGCAAACAAAAGACAGACTTCTTCAGCACAAAGCGGAAAAAAATACAGAAAATAAACAGTCCACATAGTAGTGCAGGTCCACCCGCTCAGTCCATCAGGGAACACACTGGAGACCACCAGTCACAGATACTGAATGAGACACTTGGTCTCCGTTGTATCCGCCAAACCATGCCCCTGGGGTGGGCACATGTGAGCAGTCATTCCCACTCATCCCTTTTGACTGCTCGTAATACCCGGCCCTGAAACGTCCTGTTAAGTCTCTTAGCATGCTTTCCCAGGCTTACATCACCAAAGCTACCAACCTCAATGATACATATCTCCCCTCAAGGACGTGTCCGGCAGCCATCTTACAGAGGGAAGAAATTTCACAAACTGACTTATTGCAAAAGTGGCATCCTATTAACAGTACTGTACACAAAATTCAGTGAATTCTTTATAAAACATTGTTGTTTAACTGTTGCTGCTGACCTTATACAGCTTTGCTTATGGGACTGAATGAAAAACCTGAATTCAGACATTCAGAGGGGTGTCAATGTTTTTTCAATATATATTGTACATCTGCATTAGAATTGTATACTCCAAGCATTAGGATATTTTTAATGACAAAGTTGCAAAGTTGCTTGTTTAGATGCAAAAGGGAACAATCCTTGGTTGCAGTAGTAGTAATAGACATTAATGTTGAAGAGTAACTAAACTTTTAGAAAAGCTGTTGTAAGTACTGTTTAGTAGTATTTGTTAGTGGAGATCGTGGTACTGAGGCCCTAACTAACCATTTGTTCAAAGGTCAGAAGACAAAAGTGCTCAGTTTATCCTTGATCAAAGGGGTAGCGTTTCTCCTGATCCCGGTCAGACGCTTGTCATCTGGCCAAACAAGATCTTACACTTTGCACTGATGAGGAGCAGCACCCTGAAACATCGTGTTTGCAAACTGAGATTTTGGTCTGGCTTTTATCCTAAGTCATGTGTCAAGACTCGTTAAATTGAATTTTAGGATTGCTACTTTCAACACTAATGAGGCAATTTGCACTTTATAAACTTTTCTCTTCAGCCTATACAGTGCTTAATGAAGCTCAAAGATAAGCTGGACTCATTTCTAAACTACTGTATTATTATTATTGTTATTTATTTATATAGCACCATTGCTTTCATGGTGCTGTACATGAGAAGGGGTTACATGCAAAGTAATAGATATCGCTTACAATAAACAAATTTACAGTGACAGACTGGTACAGAGGGGAGAGGACCCTGTCCTTGCGGACTTACATACTATGGGATAGTGGGGAAGAGACAGAAGGTCGGGGGTGCAACAGCTCGGGCAGTGGTGAGGCGCCAGCGGGGTTATTGCAGGCTGTAAACTTTCCTGAAGAGGTGGGTTTTCAGGTTCTGTTTGAAGGATCCAAGGGTGGTGGATAATCGGAAGTGTTGAGGCATGGAATTCCAGAGGATAGGGGCTATTCGGGAGAAATCTTGGAGGCGGTTGTGTGAGGAACGAATAAGTGTGGAGGAGAGTAGGAGGTGTATACTTATGCATTGATTCTTAGCACAACAACTTATCTTAAAGAGTTAGATTTGCATCTATTACTGCATATTCCCCTGTGAATTTACGTACTGTGCTATTATTTTTACTTAAAGAGTTATAGCTATCGTGACCTAAAAGCTATTAAGACAATTCTTTGATCTTCCATAATTCTATTCATTATCATTATTTCCAGCAGAGTAAAACTTGAAATTACTAAATGCTGACTTTTATTTTCTTGCCAAGTAAAATAAATTTTTACAGCAGGCAATTGTCTAGAATTTTATTGTAGACATTGGTGGCATTCCTATATGTCCTAAAACCACCCTGAACTGTTAATCAGTTTTATTTTTGATCTTCCATTTCTTATTTTCAATCAGATCCTTGTCTATGAAAGTTTTCTTGTCTTAATAATGGAATACTTTTATACTCATCATTGTGACTTCTCAGTTCAGTTGATAGGTAAGAAGAATTTCCCAGATTTTTATGATTATCTCTTACATCCTCTATCAATACACACATCTCCATTATGCCAAATAATGATTAAAGATTTTAACTGATTGAATCAGTTAAAGGCTGTATACCTTTGCATAGAACTATTTCTTGTCTGTTTATTTGCTTCCTAACTGCCAAATTAGAGAACTTTTAAACAAGTCATAATAATAATAAATTTTATTTCTATAGCACCGACATATTCCGCAGCACTTTACATTTCAGAGTCATCATTAAAAATTTACAGTGGATGTAAAAAAATTCTCCACACCCTTGCTAAAATGCCAAGTTTTTGTCATGTAAATAAGTCTGTCATGCTACTGCAGTGCAGTACAGCACAACCTCCACCAGGGGGTGCTGGTAAGGGAAGAGAGGTTGCACACACAGAGTAGCAACACTGAGCAGTAGCACAAGTGCCACCAGGTGGTGAAAGAGTGGTCAGACGGGCTGAGTCAGAAGCAGGAGCAGAAGTACCAGAGATCACAGTAGTACACGTGGTCAGAAACAAGCCAGGGGATCAGCAATGGTCAGAAGCAGATAAGACAAAGACAAAAGACAGAAGCAGGTCCGAACGCAAGCCAAGTCAAAACCAGGGAGTCAACAAACTTACAGGGAAACACTGAGCCAGGAGAGACAGAGGGGATAAACAGACACGGAGCAAGTCAGGGATCACAGCAGGACCAATCAGGGTATACTAGATTCAGATACACACGCCAAAGGCAGAACTATAGCTGATACCGCCTGCAGGATGCAGTGGAGCTAAATAGCAAACCTGAACCAGACTGAGGCTGGGAAAAGTTAACCCCTGTAATGACCAGACCGGGAACATGGAAAGACAGGACTCAAAACCCGGTCATGACAAAATCATTCCAAAAAGAATGTCAGAACTTTTTCCAACCCAAAATCTGTACAAATCCATTGAGAAACAAACTGAAATCATCTTGAGGGGGGAAATTAAAATAATATGCACCCTCTTATTATGAAGTTGTCTTCAGAATTAGCCAATCAAATTTAAAAATATATTAAATAGTAGTAAGTACATGGCCACCATCATTTACAGTGATTCTGATTAACCCCATATAAAGTGTTGTTGTTATAACTGGTATTTCCTAGGGATACTATTGAAGAGAAATAGCGCAATAGTGCATTATCCAGTGTAGGTATATCAATTTAAAAATAATACACTCACCAGATGGAGCTTGTAATAAGCATGGAGGATTCACTGCTGCAGAAACCACAGATCCACGAGGGACCGACGTAGAAGATGCAGGATAGGAAAAAAGTGGTCAGACAATCCGTGCTGCGAATCACTATAAACAATTATTATTACAGTGGTCTTTATTTGACGTGTTTCGAAGTTTCACAGAACTCTTTCCTCAGGAAAAAAACACATCTACAGTTCGAAACACGTCAAATAAAGACCACTGTAATAATAATTGTTCATAGTGATTCACCGGACCACTTTTTTCCTATCCTACAACTGGTATTTCCTGACATTTTCTTAATTGCAATTTACAGCAAAAGCCATGGTCTGAAAACAGCTTACAACACAGCAATGGGATCTCATTCTTGAAAAGGTACAACATTAAATCCAAGGCATTAGATATACCATGGAACACTGTAAAGATGGTCAAGAAGTGGCTTAAATTTAGCATAATAGGGACATTACTTTGAATATAAAGACCCTCAAAAATTGACAAAATAGGAAGAAAATTGGTCTTGGAGGCTGTGAAAAGGTATACAACAACATTATAGAAGCTGCAGGAATTTCTGGCAAATACTGGTTGTGTACTACATTTTACAACAATTTCCCATTTCCTTGATATGTCCGTCTTGCGGGTCACAATGGTAATATGGAAAACTTTTATTAGAAAAAAAACAAGTCTGTGTCATGATCCATGCTGGATCAGGACTGATATAAAGCACAGGTAACCTTTTTTTTTCTTAAGCTGTGCTTAAGTTTAGTTTTTGCCCCCGGTGGCCATTAGGATTATTGCACTGTGGTGTCATTTTTCTAAGTTTGCCCCCGGTGGTGGTGAGCGTCATTGCACTCTTTTTTCTTTAGTTAAGTGCACATGATTATAATGCAGGTGTGATGGCTCTGGCTCTGCTATAAAAGAGTACAGATGTTGCAATCAGTGTTGGTGATAGTGTTCATTTCAACCATCCTTGGTGGAGGAAGGAGCTGGAGAGCGTTCCTTGCAGCACTGTCTTAGCCCTGGTGTGGAAGGAGTCAGAGGGGATTTCTTTGTAGCTCTGACAGAGCTTGGTGGCAGTGATTCAGGAGGAGAGCTACATTCTGGTGGTGGACTCTGTTGCCAGGAGCAAGTGCAACAGAGTAAAGCTAAGTGGTTTTTCCCTGTTTGTGTTTTTCCTTAGTGTGTATTAGTACAGCGGTGGGGCCAGTGCCTGCGCCACCCAGCTCCCTAGCAAGGGATAGGTGTAGGGTGTGCTAGGTTGGCAGGTTCCTGATCAGCGCCAGGTGCGGAACCGGCATAGGGAACGTTAGGAGCGTTAAGGACACTGACTCAGAGGAGTGCAGGAGGTCTCCACGTCCCTTATCGCAGGGCCTACCATTGTAACTGTTTCCCCTTTCCCCGTGTCTTGTTGCTTTAGTTACCGGCCTGCGGGCAGTGTCACACAGGACAGTAGCATGTGCCGCGTCTTGTTGTTTTAGTTACCGGCCTGAGGGTCGCGCAACACAGGACGGGTCATCGTGACATTATCACCAACCAATAATTTTTTTTTTGCTCTGCTGAGCCATCAACCCAGTTCAAACCTTTGCTCAAATGGTGCAGACCCTTACTGAGGAGATTAGGGGGCTGCGCGGTGAGTTGGTGCAGCAACTGCAGCAGTTGGTGGGCTTTGGGGGCTTGGTTCAGAGACAGGCTCAGCCAGAACCCAAGATATCCCTCCCTGACAGATTTTCTGGAGGGAGAGATCAATTCTTGGTGTTTCAACAAGCCTGTAAATTGTATTTCGTTCATCAGGGAGTGAAGAGCAACGGGTGGGAATCATTATGTCCCTTCTTAAAGGGGATCCCCAATCCTGGGCCTTCTCCCTACCGGACGATTCTCCATCATTAGAGTCCGTGGACAAGTTTTTTGCAGCTTTGGCGCTTGTGTATGGGGATCCTGATGGCGTCGCCCTGGCGGAATCCCGAATCCGTAGGTATAAACAGGGAGCCCGGGTTGCTGAGGAGTACTGATCAGAGTTTAGGAGATGGGCCACTAACACTCAGTAGAATGACCCTGCACTTAGGAGTCAATTTGTACAGGGTTTGTCTCCAAAGTTGCAGGATACTCTGGTACAGTACTCCGCCCCCAGGTTGCTGGAGGCCGCCATGTCCCTTGCCATCTGGGTGGATAGATGCCTTAGGGAAAGACATATACAAAAAGTGCCCCCATCTGAGCTATGCGGCTGCTTGGAAGATCCCATGCGAAACCAGATACCAGTGATTCTTGTTCTTGATCAGCTCCACCCTGTGCTCTCCTAATTGGCCCATTGATTGCTAATTGCCCACCCTATATAACCTCAGCCAGGACACTTCCTCATTGCGTGATTATTGTGCTTCCAGCCTGTAGTCAAGCTCCTTCTCCTGCTGCTGCCTCCTCATCTGCTAAGTATTGCTGATCCCGTGTACCGACTTCTGGCTTTTCCTCTGACTTCGTTATCCGCCTGCTCCATCTGCTAAGTATCGCTGATCCTGTGTACCGACTTCTGGCTTTTCCTCTGACTTCGTTATCTGCTAAAGTATTGCTTATCCAGTGTACTGACTTTCGGCTTCACCTGACTACGCTTCCTGCCTTGCTCCCTCTAGTGGTTGCAATAACACCGGCTCCAACCTGAACCAGATCGTGACAGAATAATCACGCGCCAAAATGGAGTCCGTTGTAGCCACCCTGACAAAACAAGTTTCTGAACTTCAAAGTTTTTGTACCACTTACCAAGAAAAATATTCTAAACTACAAACAGTAGTATCAGGCCAACAAAAGGAAATAATTGAACTACAAAGGCAACTTCTTGCCATGCGCAATTCAAGCCCAGAATCAAACGCACGAATGCCGCTGCCTGCAAAATTCAGTGGGGATCGTCAGCAGTACCGAGGATTCCTCAACCAATGCTGGATATACTTCCAAATGCAACCTGCTCCATTTACCAGCGATAGGAAGAAAGTATTTTTTCTGATTAATCTCCTGACTGATGAAGCTCTTGCATGGGCCTCACCATATGTGGAAAAGAACTATGACATCCTTAATAACTTAGATTCCTTCATCACAGCTATGAATCAAGTTTTTGATGATCCAAACCGTTGTGCCACAGCAGAAACCAAATTGCATAATTTACGCCAAGGACGACGCTCGGTCGCTGAATATACATCAGAGTTCCGTCGCTGGGTGGCCGAAACCACATGGAACTCCGCGGCCCAGAGAAGTCAGTTTCGACGAGGATTATCAGAGTCAGTAAAGGATGAGCTTGCCAGGGGCGAAACCCCTGATCAGTTGGAAGACTTTATTCACCTATGTGTTCGAATAGACCAGAGGCTCACCGAGCGGAGAAAGGAGAGACTTCGAGTACTGGAAAATAACCCTGCCTTTTCTTTCTCTTCGTCTAATCATGAACAAAAGACGCAAAGTGTGTCTGAACCGATGCAAATCGATGTTATTCGAAAACCGCTCTCAGCACAAGAAAAGCAGAGGCGACGGGCTGAAAATTTATGTCTCTATTGTGGGGGCTCAGGTCATTTCGCCATCAATTGTCCTAATAAAAGGACTATAGCCTTCATAAGCGACATGACTGCAAGCGATACAGACCTCTCCCAACAGCCATACCCTAGTATGCAGAAGATTTCATCAGTAACGCAGGAGAAAAACAAGATGTGCACATCATCATCTCATTTTGTCATTCCCATTCAGGTCATAATGGGCAACCAAACAGTACGATGTTCGGCCTTGTTAGATTCTGGAGCAGGAGGGAATTTTATGGACTTAAAATTCACATTGGATAATAATATTTCAAGCAGAACTAAATCCATACCAATCGAAATGGAAACGGTGGACGGATCACCCTTATCTTCTGGACCTGTTACTCATGAGACGATTGAACTTGAGATTTGTATGGAACCTGATCATCACGAAACTGTCAGTTTCCATCTGATTTCCTCTCCAAAATTTCCCGTTATCCTAGGAGTTCCCTGGTTCTCAACTCATAACCCCTCTATCAACTGGGCTTCAAGGACCATTACCTTCCCTTCAGAATACTGTAAGAACAATTGCCATAGTGATCCACCTGTTCCTAAACAAATCCAAGTATCTGAGATTTCTCATATGAAGGAAGATAAACTACCACCACAATACCAACAATTTTCTGATGTCTGCAGCAAGAAAAAAGCTGATCAATTGCCTCCTCATCGTCCGTATGACTGCCCCATCGAGCTGCTTCCTGGAACAACTATTCCATTCGGGCGAATTTACAATCTCTCTGAACCAGAACTGAAGGTACTGAGAGAGTATCTGGATGAAAACTTAGAGAAAGGCTTCATCCGACCTTCTACATCTCCAGCTGGGGCACCCTTATTCTTTGTTGAAAAGAAAGACTCAACTCTGCGGCCATGTATCGATTACAGGGAAATTAATAAAATTACCGTAAAAAATCGCTACCCACTTCCGTTAATTCCAGAGTTATTAGAAAGACTCCGCTCTGCTAAAATTTTTACTAAACTGGACCTGAGAGGGGCCTACAACCTCATACGGATTCGCCCTGGAGATGAGTGGAAGACCACCTTCAGAACAAGATACGGACATTTTGAATACCTAGTGATGCCTTTTGGCCTTAGCAACGCCCCAGCCACCTTTCAGCACTTCATTAATGATGTGTTTCGAGATTTTTTGGATCAATTTGTTGTTGTTTATCTCGATGACATTCTTATATTTTCAGATACCTTGGAGGAGCATCGCAGGCAAGTCCAGTTAGTCTTGGAACGTCTACAGGAGAATCATCTCTACATAAAACTTGAGAAATGTGAATTCGAACAACCCACGATCCAATTTTTAGGATATGTCATCTCCCCAGAAGGTCTGAGCATGGATCCTGGTAAGATCAATGCAGTGGTGGATTGGCCACCCCCAAAGAATTTGAAAGACGTTCAGCGCTTCATAGGCTTCGCCAACTTCTACAGAAGATTCATTAAAAACTTTTCAAAAATTATTCTGCCAATCACCTTGCTAACCAAGAAAACCCAAGTTTTTTTTTGGTCTACAGAGGCACAGGAGGCTTTTGACAAATTAAAAAATCTTTTTACTTCCGCACCACTACTAGTCCATCCAAATCCGGAACTGCCATTTGTTGTTGAAGTGGATGCCTCGGATTCTGCAGTGGGAGCCATTCTGTCTCAGCGAGTTGGAGATAAGATGCAGCTTCATCCATGCGCATTTCTTTCTCATACCATGTCACCGGCGGAAAAGAACTACGACATTGGAAATAAAGAACTTTTAGCCATAAAAGTCGCCTTCTCCGAGTGGAGACATCTCCTAGAAGGTGCCAATCATCGGGTGACCGTCCTCACTGACCACAAAAATCTAGAGTTTTTACGCACAGCAAGAAGACTGTCTTCGAGACAGGCATGGTGGGCCTTGTTTTTCTCAAGATTTAATTTTGTAATTTCCTATCGGCCTGGTTCGAGAAATGGCAAAGCTGACGCCCTGTCCAGGATTTGTTCTGAACCTCAGGAGAGTTCTAATACTGACAGTACTATTCTGGGCCCCAAAAATTTTGTGGGAATATTGGACTCTAAAGTTTTTTTTGCTCAGATTAAAAATGGCTACCACAACGACCCTTTTCTTAACCATCCCCCTAAAGATGTCAATCTTTTTTTCAATAAGGGATTTTGGATGCTGAACCACAGGGTTTATATCCCAGAATCGGTGAGACTCGAAGTCCTCAAATTAGTCCATGATTCCAAACTTGCAGGACACCCCGGAGTCATGAAAACCCAAGAACTACTACTTCGTTCCTTTTGGTGGCCTAATTGTAGAAGGGATGTGAAAAAATATGTGTCCTCCTGTGTAACATGTGCACGTAACAAGACACCACGTTCCTCTCCTTTAGGACTTCTACAACCTCTTCCAGTTCCATCCAGACCTGGGGATCAATCTCAATGGATTTCATCGTGGATCTACCTCCATCTAAAAAGATGACTGTGATTCTCGTTGTGGTAGACCGACTCACAAAGATGGCCCATTTCATCCCAACTAAAAGAATTCCTACTGCGGAACAAACTGCTGAGTTAATGATCAAAGAGGTTTTTAAGCTGCATGGGACTCCTGATAATGTAGTCTCCGACAGAGGGGTGCAGTTCACATCGAAATTCTGGAAAAGCTTCTGTACAGCCCTGGGAGTCACTGTGAATCTTTCTACGTCTTTCCATCCACAATCAAATGGCCAGACGGAGAGGACGAACCAGACTCTCGAGCAATACCTCCGCTGCTTCATTTCATATCTTCAAGATGATTGGGTGGACTATTTACCAACAGCGGAATTTGCCTATAACAACGCTAAACACAGCTCTACAGCCCAAAGTCCTTTTTATGCTAACTAAGGCTTGCATCCAGTATGTATTCCTAATCTTCCTTTTGAAACTTCTACCCCTGCTGTTGCTGACTGACTCAACAGATTAAAGGAATCCCAGGAGAAATTAACTGAGATATTGCAAAAGGCCCAAGAGGACTATAAAAAAGCAGCAAATAAACACCGTAGAGAACCTCCTAATCTGCACGTGGGTGACAAGGTTTGGTTGTCCACTAAAAACCTAAAAACACATGTGCCATCTTCTAAATTGGGACAAAAATTCATAGGACCCTTCCAAATTGCTGCACAAATTAACAAAGTTGCTTTCCGGTTGGAACTTCCCAGCAGTCTTAAGATTCACCCAGTGTTTCATGTATCTCTGCTCAAACCATTCTGTGAAAATCCATTTCCAGGAAGAACTCAGACTCCTCCTCCACCTGAAAGGGTCCGTGGCGAGGAAGAATTTATTGTGGAGAAGATTCTGGACTCTAGGAGAATCAGAGGTAACCTGCAGTATCTTGTGCAATGGAAGGGTTACGGACCAGAAGAAAACTCATGGGAACCGGAGGAAAATGTTCATGCTTCTAGGCTAACAAGAATCTTCCATCAGAGGTATCAAGATAAACCAGCCCCTGAGATGTCCAGAGGCCATCCTGGAAGGAGGGGAGTACTGTCAGGAATCGAACCTGGAACCTCTTGTCTGCTGGCCAGCAGCTCAGCCATCTGAGCTATGCGGCTGCTTGGAAGATCCCATGCGAAACCAGATACCAGTGATTCTTGTTCTTGATCAGCTCCACCCTGTGCTCTCCTAATTGGCCCATTGATTGCTAATTGCCCACCCTATATAACCTCAGCCAGGACACTTCCTCATTGCGTGATTATTGTGCTTCCAGCCTGTAGTCAAGCTCCTTCTCCTGCTGCTGCTGCCTCCTCATCTGCTAAGTATCGCTGATCCCGTGTACCGACTTCTGGCTTTTCCTCTGACTTCGTTATCCGCCTGCTGCATCTGCTAAGTATCGCTGATCCTGTGTACCGACTTCTGGCTTTTCCTCTGACTTCGTTATCTGCTAAAGTATTGCTTATCCAGTGTACTGACTTTTGGCTTCACCTGACTACGCTTCCTGCCTTGCTCCCTCTAGTGGTTGCAATAACACCGGCTCCAACCTGAACCAGATCGTGACACCTCGCTAGGGAGGAGGACCCACCAGTGAGGACGGAGGAACCCAGACAGACTGGTGTTGATACAAAAAAGGGGGTGTCTGCGTCTCGTCATGGTGGGGGGTATGCTTTTCCTGTGGGAAGCCTGGACATTTTATGAGAGCCTGCCCAGTTCATGCCAAGTCTCCTGACGAACCCATGCAAGTAGGAGGAGCTAGTTTGTATTCGGAGCTGCCTACGGTTCGTGGAAGTGGTGTCGGCATGTTTGTACTGTGGGCAGACTGGTCATGTCCTGAAGGCTTGCTCATTGCGCGCCAAATTATCTGTGCCATCTGAGAAGCCGCATTCCTCTGGTCGCTTGGAGGGAGGTGAACAGGGAGTATACATTTCCTCCATTTTACCCTCCCAAAGTACCATGTCAGCAGAGGTCTTGGCTGGCGGGGTACCGGAGGTGATACCGGTGCTTGTGGACAGCGGAGCAGGAGTCAGTCTGGTGGATGCTCACTTTGTCCAGACTCAGGGTCTGAGGTGTAGGATGCTAGCTCAGCCTCTAAGCGTTCAGGCCATAAACTCCGTTCCACTGAGCCAGGGGAGCTTGACCAAAGTCGTAGAGAATATCCATCTGCGTATAGGACATCATGAGGAGCCCTTGTCATGCTACGTCTTGGAGGGAATGCCAGTACCTATTGTTTTAGGCCTCCCTTGGCTGAAAAGACACAACCTGGTAATTAGCGGGCAAGGGAAGTGGTCAGCTGGGGGCATTTGTGTGAGGGCTGCTGCCTAGGAACTACTGTCTCTGCCGTCTATCTTCAACGGACCCGTTCCTCTCCGGTGAGGGCAGCAGATGTCCTGCAGGAGAGTAGGGGCAAGTCTCAACCCTCACCATTGGCCAACCCTGGGAGGCGCAGACCTCATGGTGGAAGGGGTTGGAGGGTGGTGTACCCCTTGGTGAAGTGAGGGGGTGTGAGTGTAGTGACACAGGGGGACGCCTCTGTTGTTAATCCCAGAAAGAGTTCTCCAAATGGTGACAAACGAATGAGTGGCAATAAACGTTCAGGTCCGGACCTGTGTGTGAACGAGCGTGTATGGTTGGCCACCAAAAAACATCCAGTGGAAGTGTGTTGTGGAGTGTTACCAGCTCATACCAAACATACACATACACAACTCGTTCCCCAGGTCAGCGCTTCGGAGATATGTGGTGTCTCCAGAACATACATTGCCAATACCAGCGGGCTCGTTTGTCATCAACCTGACGTGCAGGTAGTTGCTGGGGTGAACTCTGGGTCTGGGCGTCCCCGCTGTAGGTGGTTCCCTGATGAGGAGCGGTTTTGAGGGTCCAGTGGCCCCTCATTAAGGGGAGGGTACTGTCATGATCCATGCTGGATCAGGACTGACATAAAGCACAGGTAACCTTTTTTTTTCCCTAAGCTGTGCTTAAGTTTGACTTTTGCCCCGGTGGCCTTTAGGATTATTGCACTGTGTTGTCGTTTATTCTAAGTTTGCCCCCCGGTGGTGGTGAGCGTTATTGCAATCTTTTTTCCTTAGTTAAGTGCCCATGATTATAATGCAGGTATCATGGCTCTGGCTCTGCTATAAAAGAGTCACAGGCGTTGCAATCAGTGTTGGTGATAGTGTTCATTTCAACCATCCTTGGTGGAGGAAGGAGCTGGAGAGCGCTCCTTGCAGCACTGTCTTAGCCCTGGTGTGGAAGGAGCCAGAGGGGATTTCCTTGTAGCTCTGACAGAGCTTGGTGGCAGCGATTCAGGAGGAGCGCTACATTCTGGTGGTGGACTCTGTTGCCAGGAGCAAGTGCAACAGAATAAAGCTAAGTGGTTTTTCCCTGTTTGTGTTTTTCCTTAGTGTGTATTAGTACAGCGGTGGGGCCAGTGCCTGCACCACCCAGCTCCCTAGCAAGGGATAGGTGTAGGGTGTGCTAGGGCGACAGGTTCCTGATCGGTGCCCGGTGCAGAACCGGCATAGGGAACGTTAGGAGCGTTAGGGACACTGACTCAGGGGAGTGCAGGGGGTCTCCACGTCCCCTTTTCCTATCACAGGGCCCACCGTTGTAACTGTTTCCCCTTTCCCTGTGTCTTGTTGCTTTAGCTACCGGCCTGCGGGCCGTGTCACACAGGACAGTATCTCGTGCCGCGTCTTGTTGTTGTAGTTACCAGCCTGCGGGTCGCGTCACACAAGATGGGTCATCGTGACAGCCTGGCTATGTTTTGCAAAAATCTAAATCAATACTGCCAAAATGACGTGGGGAAGATGTGTTATTGCCCAGTGAGTCCAAAGTCAAATTTTTTGGCAATAATTCCAAAAGTTTATTTGGGCACAAAACCAATACTGCACATCAGTAAAAGCACTTTATACCCACAGTGAAGCATGGTGGAGGCAGTATTACACTTCGGCTGATACCTTGGCTACGGAAAACATCAGCCCCTGGAAATATGCAGAGTTACATTCAACCTATTCTACCACAAGCGGAAAATATGAAACTAGGATCATTCTGAAAACTGCATACCAGTGGGTCTGAAAAAGAATAAAGGAATGGAGATTGCAGACAAACTTTTACTACAAAAAGAAGGCACACATATATGTGAAAATCATTTTTCCAATGTCAAGGTCCATGACTATTAAATTACTGTAACTGTAGTGTTTGGTGTTGTGCTGCTCAAGAGACTTTTGCCACATGGTGTAAGAGTAACAGACAAGCTTTGTTCTTCATCTAGAGACTAAAACCATTCCATTTGACTACCTACAAACTAAAATGACAGTTATCAAAATTTATGTGAATCATTATGAAAAAAAAATTCTTTGCACCTAAAAAGTGTTTGTGACATAGTACAAGGCGTCAGGTTCCGGGCGCTGCACAGCGGGAATCCCGATCCTTGCCGTCGACGGTCTTCCATTCTTCTTTAGCCGCAGTGGAGCCTCGATCCCAGCGTTCTGCTCATACCAGCAGTGTGGGCTCAGTTGCTGCTGCCACCTCTGGTCCAGTTATGACAATGCAGCCTGGCTAGCAGCAAAAGACTCTAGAGTCTAGGTCCTTCCGTCACTCCACTGAGCATGCTCATGGGACAATCTCCCATGAGCATGGACTGTCAGGACCCCTACTTTCTTAAAGCGGTGCAGCGTTTTTTGTGGGTTTGTTAATTACTACCGCCAGTTCATTCCCCACTTCTCTACCCTGGTGGCTCTTTTGGTCGCCCTCACCAAGAAGGAAGCCAATCCCAAGGTTTGGTCGGAACAGGTCTCCGCGGCCTTCTCTGCCTTTAAGACCCATTTTGCTGACGCTCCTGTCCTTCATCGTCCTGATGTGGATAAACCCTTTATCCTAGCGGTAGATGCCTCGTCCATCGGTGCTGGAGCAGTCCTTTTCCAGAAGGATGCTCAAGGTCGGAAGCATCCCTGCTTCTTTTTCTCAAAGACCTTTTCACCGGCAGAGAGAAACTACTCCATCTGGGACAGGGAGCTGCTGGCAATGAAGTTGGCCTTCTCCGAGTGGAGACATCTCCTGGAGGGAGCTCGGTTTCCCTTTCAGGTGTACACCGACCATAAAAACCTGGTGTACTTGCAAACAGCTCAGCGCTTGAACTCTCGCCAAGCCAGGTGGTCACTTTTCTTCTCCCGTTTCCGCTTTACACTGCACTATCTGTCTGGTGAGAAGAACGTCCGGGCTGATGCCCTCTCTTGCTCGGTGGTATCAGTGGAGGAGGAGGAGGTGGAGCCTCGGCTAATCGTCCCCTCCGAGAGTCTGAGGACCGTGGCTCCGGTCGCTCTTGAGTCAGCGCCGCCGGGCAAGACTTTTGTTCCCCCCCGCCTGTGGCCAGAGGTTCTCTCGTGGACTCACGCGTCTAGGGTGGGCGGTCACTTTGGAACAAGGCGGACCACAGAACTCCTGGCAAGGACTTATTGGTGGCAACATATGGCTCGGGACACGAGAGAATACATTCAGGCATGCGTCTCCTGTGCTCAGAAGAGGTCCTCTAGGCAGAGACCGACTGGGTTACTTTACACCTTGCTGGTGGAAGACAGACCCTGGGAGATGGTCGACATGGATTTTGTGGTAGGCCTGCCCAAATCCAGCGGCAGCACTGTCATCTGGGTGGTCACCGATCATTTTTCTAAAATGGTGCATCTGGTGCCACTAGCGCGGCTGCCTTCTGCTCGAGGTCCAGCTGCGCTGTTCATTAAGCACGTATTTCGTTTGTACGGTATGCCGGACAAGATTGTTAGTGATCGGAGTCCTCAGTTTGCATCTCGGTTTTGGAGGGAGCTCTGGAGTCTGCTCAGCATTGGGCTAAATTTGTCTTCCGCCTATCACCCCGAGACGAACGGGTTGGTTGAGAGAGCTAATCAAACTCTGGTCACATTCCTGCGACATTTTGTCTCGGCCAGGCAGGATCACTGGGCATCCTTACTACCATGGGCAGAATTTGCCTTGAATAACGCAGTAGCCGATTCCACCGGCCAGACTCCGTTCCTCCTTAATTACGGCCAGCATCCACGCATCTCTGTCCCGATGCCAGTGTCTTCCACTGATTCCAGGGTGGCAGACTGGGCAGTGGAGGCTCGCGACATTTGGGACCACGCTCAGGATGCCATCCGGGCCTCTAAGGAGAGAATGAGGGCCTACGCCGACATGCACGCATGTCCTGAAGGCTTGCCCATTGCGCGCCAAATTATCTGTGCCATCTGAGAAGCCGCATTCCTCTGGTCACTTGGAGGGAGGTGAACAGGGAGTATACATTTCCTCCATTTACCCTCCCAAAGTACCATGTCAGCAGAGGTCTTGGCTGGTGGGGTACCGGAGTTGATACCGGCGCTTGTGGACAGCGGAGCAGGAGTCAGTCTGGTCGATGCTCACTTTGTCCAGACTCAGGGTCTGAGGTGCAGGATGCTAGCCCAGCCTCTAAGCGTTCAGGCCATAAACTCCGTTCCACTGAGCCAGGGGAGCTTGATCAAAGTCATAGCGAATATCCATCTGCGTATAGGACATCATGAGGAGCCCTTGTCATGCTACGTCTTGGAGGGAATGCCAGTACCTATTGTTTTAGGCCTCCCTTGGCTGAAAAGACACAACCTGGTAATAGATTAGCGGGCAAGGGAAGTGGTCAGCTGGGGGCATTCGTGTGAGGGCTGCTGCCTAGGAACTACTGTCTCTGCCGTCTATCTTCAACGGACCCCTTCCTCTCTGGTGAGGGCAGCAGATGTCCTGCAGGAGAGTAGGGGCAAGTCTCAACCCTCGCCATTGGCCAACCCTGGGAGGCGCAGACCTCATGGTGGAAGGGGTTGGAGGGTGGTGTACCCCTTGGTGAAGTGAGGGGGTGTGAGTGTAGTGACACAGGGGGACGCCTCTGTTGTTAATCCCAGAAAGAGTTCTCCAAATGGTGACAAACGAATGAGTGGCAATAAGCGTTCAGGTCCGGACCTGTGTGTGAACGAGCGTGTATGGGTGGCCACCAAAAAACATCCAGTGGAAGTGTGTTGTGGAGTGTTACCAGCTCATACCAAACATACACATACACAACTCGTTCCCCAGGTCAGCGCTTCGGAGATATGTGGTGTCTCCAGAACATACGTTGCCAATACCAGCGGGCTCGTTTGTCATCAACCTGACGTGCAGGTAGTTGCTGGTGTGAACTCTGGGTCTGGGCGTCCCCGCTGTAGGTGGTTCCCTGATGAGGAGCGGTCTTGAGGGTCCAGTGGCCCCTCATTAAGGGGAGGGTACTGTCATGATCCATGCTGGATCAGGACTGACATAAAGCACAGGTAACCTTTTTTTTTCCTAAGCTGTGCTTAAGTTTGACTTTTGCCCCCGGTGGCCTTTAGGATTATTGCACTGTGGTGTCATTTGTTCTAAGTTTGCCCCCCGGTGGTGGTGAGCGTTATTGCAATCTTTTTTCTTTAGTTAAGTGCCCATGATTATAATGCAGGTGTCATGGCTCTGGCTCTGCTATAAAAGAGTCACAGGTGTTGCAATCAGTGTTGGTAATAGTGTTCATTTCAACCATCCTTGGTGGAGGAAGGAGCTGGAGAGCGCTCCTTGCAGCACTGTCTTAGCCCTGGTGTGGAAGGAGCCAGAGGGGATTTCCTTGTAGCTCTGACAGAGCTTGGTGGCAGCGATTCAGGAGGAGTGCTACATTCTGGTGGTGGACTCTGTTGCCAGGAGCAAGTGCAACAGAGTAAAGCTAAGTGGTTTTTACCTGTTTGTGTTTTTCCTTAGTGTGTATTAGTACAGCGGTGGGGCCAGTGCCTGCACCACCCAGCTCCCTAGCAAGGGATAGGTGTAGGGTGTGCTAGGGCGACAGGTTCCTGATCGGTGTCCGGTGCAGAACCGGCATAGGGAACGTTAGGAGCGTTAGGGACACTGACTCAGGGGAGTGCAGGGGGTCTCCACGTCCCCTTTTCCTATCACAGGGCCCACCGTTGTAACTGTTTCCCCTTTCCCTGTGTCTTGTTGCTTTAGCTACCGGCCTGCGGGCCGTGTCACACAGGACAGTATCTCGTGCCGCGTCTTGTTGTAGTTACCAGCCTGCGGGTCGCGTCACACAGGATGGGTCATCGTGACAGCCTGGCTATGTTTTGCAAAAATCTAAATCAATACTGCCAAGATGACGTGGGGAAAATGTGTTATTGCCCAGTGAGTCCAAAGTCAAATTTTTTTGGCAATAATTCCAAAAGTTTATTTGGGCACAAAACCAATACTGCACATCAGTAAAAGCACTTTATACCCACAGTGAAGCATGGTGGAGGCAGTATTACACTTCGGCTGATACCTTGGCTACGGAAAACATCAGCCCCTGGAAATATGCAGAGTTACATTCAACCTATTCTACCACAAGCGGAAAATATGAAACTAGGATCATTTTGAAAACTGCATACCAGTGGGTCTGAAAAAGAATAAAGGAATGGAGATTGCAGACAAACTTTTACTACCAAAAGAAGGCACACATATATGTGAAAATCATTTTTCCAATGTCAAGGTCCATGACTATTAAATTACTGTAACTGTAGTGTTTGGTGTTGTGCTGCTCAAGAGACTTTTGCCACATGGTGTAAGAGTAACAGACAAGCTTTGTTCTTCATCTAGAGACTAAAACCATTCCATTTGACTACCTACAAACTAAAATGACAGTTATCAAAATTTATGTGAATCATTATAAAAAAAAAATTCTTTGCACCTAAAAAGTGTTTGTGACATAGTACAAGGCGTCGGGTTCCGGGCGCTGCACAGCGGGAATACCGATCCTTGCCGTCGACGGTCTTCCATTCTTCTTTAGCCGCAGTGGAGCCTCGATCCCAGCGTTCTGCTCACACAAGAAGTGTGGGCTCAGTTGCTGCTGCCACCTCTGGTCCAGTTATGACAATGCAGCCTGGCTAGCAGCAAAAGACTCTAGAGTCTAGGTCCTTCCGTCGCTCCACTGAGCATGCTCATGGGACAATCTCCCATGAGCATGGACTGTCAGGACCCCTACTTTCTTAAAGCAGTGCAACGTTTTTTGTGGGTTTGTTAATTACTACCGCCAGTTCATTCCCCACTTCTCTACCCTGGTGGCTCTTTTGGTCACCCTCACCAAGAAGGAAGCCAATCCCAAGGTTTGGTCGGAACAGGTCTCCGCGGCCTTCTCTGCCCTTAAGACCCATTTTGCTGACGCTCCTGTCCTTCATCGTCCTGATGTGGATAAACCCTTTATCCTAGCGGTAGATGCCTCGTCCATCGGTGCTGGAGCAGTCCTTTTCCAGAAGGATGCTCAAGGTCGGAAGCATCCCTGCTTCTTTTTCTCAAAGACCTTTTCACCGGCAGAGAGAGACTACTCCATCTGGGACAGGGAGCTGCTGGCAATGAAGTTGGCCTTCTCCGAGTGGAGACATCTCCTGGAGGGAGCTCGGTTTCCCTTTCAGGTGTACACCGACCATAAAAACCTGGTGTATTTGCAAACAGCTCAGCGCTTGAACTCTCGCCAAGCCAGGTGGTCACTTTTCTTCTCCCGTTTCCGCTTTACACTGCACTATCTGTCTGGTGAGAAGAACGTCCGGGCTGATGCCCTCTCTTGCTCGGTGGTATCAGTGGAGGAGGAGGAGGTGGAGCCTCGGCTAATCGTCCCCTCCGAGAGTCTGAGGACCGTGGCTCCGGTCGCTCTTGAGTCAGCGCCGCCGGGCAAGACTTTTGTTCCCCCCCGCCTGTGGCCAGAGGTTCTCTCGTGGACTCACGCGTCTAGGGTGGGCGGTCACTTTGGAACAAGGCGGACCACAGAACTCCTGGCAAGGACTTATTGGTGGCAACATATGGCTCGGGACACGAGAGAATACATTCAGGCATGCGTCTCCTGTGCTCAGAAGAGGTCCTCTAGGCAGAGACCGACTGGGTTACTTTACACCTTGCTGGTGGCAGACAGACCCTGGGAGATGGTCGACATGGATTTTGTGGTAGGCCTGCCCAAATCCAGCGGCAGCACTGTCATCTGGGTGGTCACTGATCATTTTTCTAAAATGGTGCATCTGGTGCCACTAGCGCGGCTGCCTTCTGCTCGAGGTCCAGCTGTGCTGTTCATTAAGCACGTATTTCGTTTGTATGGTATGTCGGACAAGATTGTTAGTGATCGGAGTCCTCAGTTTGCATCTCGGTTTTGGAGGGAGCTCTGCAGTCTGCTCAGCATTGAGCTAAATTTGTCTTCTGCCTATCACCCCGAGACGAATGGGTTGGTTGAGAGAGCTAATCAAACTCTGGTCACATACCTGCGACATTTTGTCTCGGCCAGGCAGGATCACTGGGCATCCTTACTACCATGGGCAGAATTTGCCTTGAATAACGCAGTAGCCAATTCCACCGGCCAGACTCCGTTCCTCCTTAATTTACGGCCAGCATCCACGCGTCTCTGTCCCGATGCCAGTGTCTTCCACTGAGTCCAGGGTGGCAGACTGGGCAGTGGAGGCTCGCGACATTTGGGACCATGCTCAGGATGCCATCCGGGCCTCTAAGGACAGAATGAGGGCCTACGCCGACACGCACCGGCGTCCTGCTCTGACTTTTACCCCTGGCGACATGGTGTGGCTCTCTACCCATAATATCAGGCTGTGGGTCGAGTCCATCAAGTTTGCGCCACGCTACATTGGTCCCTTCAAGGTCCTGGAGTAGGTCAATCCTGTGGTCTATCGCCTGGCCCTTCCCCCCCACTTGGCCATTTCTGACACCTTTCACTTGTCCCTCCTTAAGCCTGCTCACTTGTCCTCGTTTTCCGAGTCATCTGCTGGGACATCCGACCTGTCTTCGGACGAGTTCGAGGTCAACGCCATTGTGGGATGCAGGGTCGTGCGTGGCAAAAAGTTTTATTTGGTGGACTGGAAGGGCCATGGTCCAGAGGCTCGGACCTGGGAGCCAGTGGAGAATATCCACGCCCCTCTCCTTCTGGCAGCATTTGAGTGCAGTGAGGCTCAGAGCGGAGGGGGCCCTAGGAGGGGAGTAATGTTAGGCATCGGGTTTCGCGCGCTGCACAGCAGGAATCCCGAGCCTTGCCGTCGATGGTCTCCCATTCTTCCTTGGCTGCAGTGGAGCCTGCTCAGCAGACTCCTCGATCCCGGCGTTCTGCTCACACCAGCAGTGTTGGCTCGGTTGCTGCTGCCCCCTCTGGTCCAGTTATGACAATGCAGCCTGGCCAGCAGCAAAAGACTCCAGAGTCTAAGTCCTTCCGTCGCTCCACTGAGCATGCTCATGGGACGATCTCCCATTGGGGATCGGGAGTCACATGCTCAGGTCCTTCTCCATAAACGGTTCGCATGGCCGCCCCGCCATGTGTTATGATAGACTCTGAGGCTATAGTGCTTAGTGTATGTGTGATGATGGATGAATGAGCCTGGTGACTGACGCATTATAATTCCCCCCTTCCTTGGATATTACGTATGAGTTAGGGTTAGGAATCAGTCAGTACCTTAGCTCTGACACTGCTTAGCGCTGCAGTGTGTCTCCTCATCATCCACTAGCTCTCTGGGCATCGGCCAGTACAGGCCTCTGGACTACTGCTACCGCAGTATCCGCCAGAGCAGCGCCATGCGCTGTATGTGCGCTTTCCAGCACCATTGACAGGCTGGTTAGTGGTGTCCATCAGGGCGGACATTACACCCGCTCCAAGCGGTGGTTCACATTACCGTGACCTTTACTGTTAACAGGTTGCGGTTGCTCGCCGGCTGGCGCCAACTATGTGAAGTAACGGAGTTCGGTCCTGCTAGCACCGGGTTAGTGGTTACCCACCGGTGTCCGGCTTTCCCCTACACACTTTCTCCTCATTGTTTAGCTGCAGTTGGTCACCTCTGCAATGTGGGCCCTGGGCTGCGAACGTGGGTCGCCCTCCCAGGGCCCTGGGGTACTCGGTACCGGGCCGGTATCAGTGGGACGTGTCACAGCAGCGATGACCCGGACCGTGGCCCTGGGCACCCAAGTATGAGGAAGATCTGAATGGTGGAATGTAGTTAGATGAATAGTTTGTGACGCCACTTGTGGTGTTCGGCAAGGGAGGTGTTAAGCCAACGCTGCATGCAGATCCTCCGGGACAGATGGTGTGGTGCAGCAATGATGGTATAGCCCTCCACAGTCAGGGTCAGGCCCGGATTGACAATATAACCAACCGGGCATTTTCCCGCTGGGCCGCTGTCATGTGGGCCGCTGTCATGTGGGCCGCGGGAGGCAGCGCCCGATCATCTGGCCGCTTGCCAGCGGCTGCGGCCACTGTGGCTCCTGCTGCCGGCACTCTGTGGGCACGGCGGTGATAGTTTCCAAGTTCCTCCCGCACTGCAGGGAGATAAGCCACCACGCCTCCCCCACGCACCCCATCCTAGCCGTAGCATGAGACCCCCCGCCCCCGCAGCCACTCACAGTGTCGCTTGCCTTCTCTGTTTGCAGGACCTGTGATGAGGTCACAGGAGGGGAGGAGTCAGGGGGTCACATGATCAGGAGCCTTTGTCCAGACCCCTGATCATGTGACCCCCGACTCCGCCCCTCCTGTGACCTCATCACAGGTCCTGTGCGCACAGCCTTGCCTCTTGGTGTCTGCAAGACTCTGCTGTGCTGGTTGTCATGGTGCTGGATGAGATAAGTATGTGTGGGGTCAGGAGGGGTTTACAGGGTAGATGTAGCAGGGCTGTATGTGTATGGGGTGTACTGAGCGGAGCCGTGTGTGTACGAGGTGTACGGAGCGGAGCCATGTGTGTACGAGGTGTACGGAGCGGATCCGTGTGTGTACGAGGTGTATGGAGCGGATCCGTGTGTGTACGAGGTGTACGGAACAGAGCCACGTGTACGAGGTGTACGCAGCAGAGCCGTGTGTGTATGAGGTGTACGGAACAGAGCCACGTGCACGAGGTGTATGGAGCGGAGCCGTGTGCGTATGAGGTGTATGGAGCGGAGCCGTGTGCGTATGAGGTGTATGGAGCAGAGCCGTGTGCGTATGAGGTGTATGGAGCAGAGCCGTGTGCGTATGAGGTGTATGGAGCAGAGCCGTGTGCGTATGAGGTGTATGGAGCAGAGCCGTGTGCGTATGAGGTGTATGGAGCAGAGCCGTGTGCGTATGAGGTGTATGGAGCAGAGCCGTGTGCGTATGAGGTGTATGGAGCAGAGCCGTGTGCGTATGAGGTGTATGGAGCAGAGCCGTGTGTACGGAGCGGAGCCGCGTGAGTACGAGGTGTGCGGAGCCGTGTGTGTACGAGGTGTACGGAGCGGAGCCGCGTGTGTACGAAGTATATGGAGAGGAGCCATGTGTGTATGAGGTGTACGGAACAGAGCCGCGTGTTCAAGGTGTACGGAGCGGAGCCGCGTGTGTACTTGGTGTACGGAGCGGAGCCAAGTGTGTACGAAGCATACAAAGCGGGCATTTCCCACGGACACAGGAGTACACGGCGGAGCCCCGAGGAGCATTTTAAAACACACACATGACGTTCCACCTGAAGTGATGTGCTTGAAGCTGACCGGAAATGAGATAATTTCTTGAGGAGATTGTAACAGAACCAGGAATGCTTCAGATCCATCACCGTGTCCTCCTCCGACAGCGCAGAGAGCAGGATCGCCTTGGAATCGGGGATGTCGGCCATGTGAGCGGATCATGATATGTCCTGCATCGGGAGGCTCAGGTGGCCACTACAATGGGAGCCGGGCTGCTATAGTATCTTTATAGAATCTTTCTTTATTTCTTTCTCTCTTTTTCTTTCTTTCTCTGTTCTTTCTCATTCTCTGTTCTGTCTTTCCCTCATTTTCTTTCTCTCTCTCTCTGTTCTTTCTTTCTCTCTCTAATCTTTCTTTTTTCTTTCTCTCTCTCTCTGTTCTTTCTTTCCCCTCTTTCTTTCTTTTTCTTTCCGCTCTTTCTTTCTGTTCTTTCTTTCTTTTCTTTACTTCTTTCTCTCTCTATTCTTTCTCTGTCTCTCTCTGTTCTTTCTTTCCCCTCTTTCTTTCTCTCTGTTCTTTCACTGTCTCTCTCTGTTCTTTCTTTCTTTTTTCCCCTCTTTCTTTCTTTCTCTTTTTTCTTTTTTCTCTCTCTCTGTTTTCTCTCTTCCTTAGTGCCAGTCAGTGTGCCCATAATGCCAGCCACTGTGCCCTCAGTACAAGTCAGTGTGATCAGCAGTGCTAAATGGGTGCGATTAGGTGTGGACATGGGTGTGACTAGTTGTGGAATGGGTGTGGCCGGGCGTGGCCTAAAATTTGCAGTCTTTGTCCCTCTTACCCTTCCTCAAAAGTTGGGAGGTATGATAGGGGCAGCTATGACCAGGGGGTCTGGTTGCCAATGGGATAGCAGTTCTGCCAGGAATTCTGTCACCGTGCGTACAAAAGGGGACAGAGCTTTGGGAGGAGTACAGTACCTAAAAGCAATAAATAGGACTGAGCTGAAATACTGGACACAGCTGTGACTACATGGTATATAGTCGTGTTAATCTCCTCTCACTGCTTGTAACCTACAACTGTACAAAAATATTATATAGTCACCATGTGACTAGTGGGCCTGTGTAACTTCAAATGCCAGGGCTGAATTTTAGTCCCAGTCCGGCCCTGGTCAGGGCTGTTGTCCCAGGGCAGTGTAGATGTGGAGACACTTAGGTGATGTAGTGTCTGGTGCAGGGGATGTAGCAGTGTTAGGAGGACGGACGCAGGAAGGAATGGAGGACACCAGGGCATGTAGTTCCAAAGCGTTACTCACAGTCTGTAGTGCCTGCTTCTGTGCCGTGTCCTCCGGATCAGTTACTCAGTCAACCTCCAGGTAAGATGGAAAGCTCCCTTCCACACTCCACCAACTTATGTGCCTTTCCTGAACGTCCCCTCTATAGAGCCTTTAGGTGTGAAGATCTCCAGTACCGTGTTACACTGGAGTTCCTCCTGACAGATGTTCCCAAGAACTCTACTTGCACGGCACACTGTTGTAGCCTGCTTCGGGGACTCTCTACTCCTAAGTCCCAGCTCTCTATCTGTATTGCTGTTGTGCCCTCAAGTCTTAGATGGGGTAGTGCACTTACAGCCCACTACTCCACCGTTGTCTGCTGCAGAACCATTAGTGTTCATACAACCTCGGGGACCAGGCCCCGACCTTGCGCTTAGAACTTCTAGGCAGGGTTCTTCCTCTAACCCTTGTCCTCTGTGTTCCCTTTTACTCCTACGTTCCGTACTTGTCCTTTCCCTTCTATGGAAGCTCAGGCTTCAGGTCAACGTCCTTCTCCTTCTTTCCTTTCCTTTCCCGTGCCAGCAGGCTCAGGTCACTGAGGCAGCTGCAGCACTCCTTCCTCCATCCCTTCTTCCAGAGATCCCCACTCCTCCCGAGTGGCTTCCTTCCTCACTGACTTCCTGTCAGACTGACCAGTCATCCTAAACCATCCCGCTCATATATATATTCTGAACTCCACCCACCTCCCAGCACATCTAGTGTTCCAAGCAGGGAACCACCAAAGGTGCTCTGCTTTTCTCTAAGCAAGGAGCCGCAATATGGTTATGCTGAACTACTCTACTGTGTGGGGTGCGAGTGTTGGAGCATGGTCAGGAGCCTCCAACTTACCTGGATGGTGGGGCACCACACCTTAGGAGAGAGGAAGGTGCAGTACCTCTGTGGCGACTGAGCCTCAGGGTCGCCACAAACGCGCCTCATATGTTATTCCATCTTTATTATTTGGTGCGTTCCGCCATCCCGTAACAGTACAGTTTTCATATGTATTGACTTCTTTTTAATATTTTTACCCTTGATGTGAGCATTGTACCTAAGTTACGACAATATTCACAGCACTATGATGTATCAATAAGAGAAATAAAAAATGATGCATGATATGGCAAATTTTTTTTGCCAAGTTTTAAGATGATAATGTACACTTATTATGAAGGGACCAGAAAGAAACCAAACATTAAATATTAGACAACCAGTGTATGTTATGTAAAGTCGTTATATCCACTTCTGGGGCAGAACACTTTGGATGTTTTTGTGGAAGTGAATTTTCTATGGGAGAATGTACTTCTTTTTTTCCAATTCCTACTTTGACCTTACTGTGTTCCTGACCTTGTCTGACTGCCCTAACCTTCGACTTTCTGAACTCGAACTTGCTTTTGTCTGCTGATTTTCTATCTCCCTTGTCCTGAGTTAACTGACCCGTTTCTTACCCCTCACATTTCTTTTGGCATGGCATTTTCCTTCAACCCTTGTCCTAATTTTAACCTTCTGATGCTTCTGTCTGTCTGAACCCTTGATACGCCCCACAGAATTTATTATGATGGGTTTTACGAGAAAATGACATATACAGGTAAAAAGGAGTATTACCTATGGAAATCCTGTCTAGACTAGATAACTTGCAATAAATATTACTCAAATATTCTGTTGTATACTTCTTATGGATATTTATGCATTTTGTAGATATCTTGGAACTTTGTATAGTCCATTTAGCTAAACTTTCAGTTGTGATCGGTCTTATTGAGATGCCATGCCACTTAGGTTATTTTTTTTTTTTAGCTTTCTACCAGATTTCTTCTTTTATTACGATCGAAACATAACATGGGATAAGCTTAGTGTAGCATCGTTAATAAACCTAGAATTTTGCTCCGGAGATTTAAGCTCAGTTTCAGAGTGCATCCTATAGTTCAATCTACTTCACACAAAATTTCTCTAACAGGAGCTGTAATTTCTAAATGTAAAAAATATATTTATCAAATTCATCTGTTCCTGAAATATGGCTGATAATATGACTGTCACCAGATCTACTAAAACCATTTAGTGGGGGACGAGCGAGGCAGACAAAGAAAGGTATGGAGGAGAGAGAGAAAAAAAACAAAACAACACTTGTGATTGCCGTGCACATGTGGGGTTAAATCTCACAGTGTCCGGGCATGTGCACTTTAAAAAGCCGTTCTGGCGCTGCAAAAAAACGTTACAGGGAACGTTTTTGCAGACGCCGGACGGCTCATTTTTGCTGTATCCGGAAATAACCGGTGCTGCCGCATGTACAGATCATTACTTTCTATGTAACAAAACCAAATCCAATTCCGGATCCGGTTTTCACACTTTTCACCGCATCGTGCCGGATATGTGAAAGTAGCCTCAGCTGTGTCCTCTGCTATTAACCTGATAAAAAGAATCTGTCACCAGGTTTTATGTTATGTTTTCTGAGAGCAGTATGATATAATGGGCATAGACCCTGATTCCAGCAATGTTTCACATTGTGGGTTGTGTGCTGCTGTTTCAATAAAATCAGTGTTTTATCAGCAGATTATCACTATAGGACTAGCTGCTGTGAGCCTCCTTGTTAATATGTTATGTGCAGCCCTGTCACCATCACTGATTAGCAGCTTTCTGTCAATGTACAGTGTATAATAAATGCTGCCAATCAGTGGTGTGGGCGGGGTTATACAGGGCTCCGTATTCTGAGCTCTTCTAGATCTGCAGCAGAGAAAACATTGTTTGTAGTAAAATTACAGCAAGAAGACCAGCAAGTGACACATCGCTAAAATCAGAATCTCAGTCCCGACATCTTGTTTCATTACGACTACACAATATAAAAATGGAAAATTGCCCAGTTCTGTTCTTAAACGGTTAAACATAATGTAAGATGTGGTAAACCTAAGTGGTAGCCTTAAGAGGTGGAGTCATCCCCATTCAGGCACAAGGGCGTAAATATTATGCCAGTTCTAAAAATTACTCACAAAGAGGAAATGAGCTTCATTGTCTTACATAGTTTTTGTCACGCTGGTGGGTGTGGACCCAGTGCGCCATGAACAGAACCTACACTGGAGGGGCATAATTAAGTGGCTACCTGGCATTCACTTGAGCCTCTGATCATGAGGTTAGGCTTGAGCTGCAGGCAATCACCAGGTACCACTTTCAGGTGGTCTCCCGTACTGCAGCAGCAGACCCCAAGGGAGATGCATGCATATACAGAATTGGCGTCCAAGGCTGTATGGAATCGGAGTCCCAGAACAACTCAGGTACAGGTACAAACTTGGAATCCAAGGTAGGACTGGAAGAAGATAACTGACAGTTTGGCCCAGGTACTGGTTCAAACTGTAAGGATTCAGGTTAAGGGGGATTCAGGTTTAGGAACAGACTGGACAGAATGAGAAACAGGGATCTAACATCTAAATAGCAAGTGCAAGCCTGACTATACACTAAAGTTCAATCTACTTTCCTATAAGGGAGGGTGCCTTAAATCCATAAAGTTTCCCAGCTATAGGCTGGGGACAAATTAAGGTGTACGCATTGTGCCCCTTCAAGAAGTCGGGAGCACCTGCCCTAAGCACATGTAGACGACAGACCTACGTGGCTCATGCCAATTCTGAGGCCTGGCAGCTACGAAGGGAGCAAGAGGAACATCCAAGAGGCTGTCACAGTGAGCATGTCAGCATCCCTGTTGAGGCAAGGAGGAAGAACCATGCAGGGACGGACACAAGCGTTACAGTAACCCCTCTTTAACCCCTCTTTTTCAAGTCTGCAAGAAATCTCTGCAGAAGAAGTGGGGCATGAGTATTCTACTTGGGTTCTCACAATATTTCTTCAGAGCCAAAACCTTTTCAATCCACCAGGAAAAAGTTTTTCTCCTCCCCATTTTCATGGCAAAGCTGCTTTGAACCTCAGACATCCTCAGAGCAGACTGGCGCAGGCATGAAACCAGGATTTTGTAAGAAGTGGCTCAAGATGACTTACTTAAAGGGAGATATGTGGAAGGAGTTAGGCCGGTTTCACATTTGCACTTTATGGAGCTGCGACGGCCTGCGCAAGGCAGCAGCTAAGCCCCGCCCCCTGCCAGCTCCCTGCCCGCCCCATACGGTCATCGCCGCCTACTAGCGCACATGGACGCTTGCGATCTGCGCACCCTATCTTTAGCATAGGGTGCGCAGATTGTGTGCTAGCAGGATTTTGCCGTGCGCTGCGCACTTTTGAAGGTGCGCCCGTGTGCACCGAACGCAGCATGTTGCATTTCAGCACACACGGGCGCACCTTCGAAAGTGCACAGCGCATGGCAAAATCCTGCTAGCGCACGGCCAGCGCACGATCTGCGCACCCTATGCTAAAGATAGGGTGCACAGATCGCAAGCGTCCATGTGCGCTAGTAGGCGGCGATGACCGGATGGGGCGGGCAGGGAGCCGGCAGGGGGCGTGGCTTAGCGGCGGCCGTGCGCAGGCCGTCGCAGCGCCATAAAGCGCAAATGTGAAACCGGCCTTAGGTGTGCGTAATGAGGCTGGAAGCTGTAACTTGTAGGACATGGCGTTTTTCTGCTTGATGATCTTAAAGGGACTGATAAAGCGAGGACCCAGCTTGTAAGATTGAATGTATTTTGAGAGAAGACACACCTTACCTCCTGGCTGAATGCATGGTGGATCCATGTGTCTTATGTTGGCATGCCTTTTCATCAGTTCAGAGGATGTCTCAAGAGTGGTTTTGTTGTCCTTTGGAGAAATTATTATTATTATTATGCATTTATATAGTGCCATTTATTCAATGCGCTTTACATGTGAAAAGGGGAAATATAGACAAGTATAATAAACATGTGTAAGACAAAGGACACACAAGTACATAAGGAGAGGGGACCCTGCCCGCGAGGGCTCACAGTCTACAGGGATGGGTGAGGATAAAGTAGGAGAGGGTTGAGCAGGTCTTGCTGTGGTTCAGTAGACCGAGGATCATTGCAGGCTGTAGGCTTGTCGGAACAGGTGGGTCTTCAGGTTCTTCTTGAAGGTTTCCATTGATGGTGAGAGTCTGATATGTTGCGGCAGGGAGTTCCAGGGTATGGGGGAAGCAAGGGAGAAGTCTCGTATGCGGTGGTGGGAAGAAGAGATAAGGGGGAGTAGAGAAGGAGATCTTGAGATGATCGAAGGTTGCGTGCGGGTAGGTACCTAGAGACCATGTCACAGATGTATGGAGGTGACAGGTTGTGGATGGCGTTGTATGTCATGGTTAGTGCTTTGAATTGTAGCCTCTGGGCAATAGGAAGCCAGTGAAGGGCCTGGCATAGGGGGAAGGCTGGGGAATAGCGTGGAGACAGGTGGATTAGTCGGGCAGCAGAGTGTAGGATGGACTGGAGTGGAGCCAGAGTGCTAGAGGGGAGTGTTGTGAGTTCATTTTCCCCTTCGTCACTGAGGTCTGGTGAACTCCCTATTCTGGTAAAGGAAGGTAATGAGCCTGATTATCAGGCACCTGAGCCTAATGAGGATGACTGGCTGAGTGAAGTCACTGACTGGATATAAGGCTGCCGACGCCCTTCTGCCCTGCGGGTGTTTTCTCTGTGGACTTCTAGTACACCAGTCTGATTCCTGCTCCTCTAAAGCTAAGTTTTCTGCTTTGCCTTTTAGCATTTTAGTTTTGTTTTTATTTTCCTTGCTTTTCTGGATTCTGCCATTCCCTGCTGGGGTGAGCTGAATCTCCTTTTGCCGGTTGCTCTGTCTTCAGAATATTCCTGAGTACTGACATAGCTTTTTTGAAGCCTAGCGTCTTCAGGGCCTTTTTCACTGTCAGTCTGTTGGCTCTTATTTTCATAGGGTTTTTCACGGATTGCAGACAGCAGCCTTCCTGTCCTTTCCTATCTAGTTAGCTTGGGCCCCGTCTTTGCTCAGTCTATCTTTCTTTCTGTGTTAGTGTTTTCATCTTGCTTCACCGTCATTATATGTTGGGGGCTGCCTATTGCTTTGGGGTCTGCTCTGGGGCAGTTTAGATTTCCCCTTTCTTTCTTTAGGCCTATTTAATTCTCCGGCTGTAATCGAGGGGTCTAGGGCATCGTAGGAACCCCCCACGGCTACTGTTAGTTGTTGTGATAGGATCAGGGGTCTGCAATCCGATAGCTGCCAACTTCTCTGGTTTTCTGGACTTAGCTAGCATTTCTGTTTTTGCCTCCTACGGTGACTCAATCATAACAGAATCACCCGCCATACCGCAGATCCTAGGGTACTCAATAGCAGGAAAGAATTGTGTTTAAAAAAAAAAAAAAGTGTGTGTATATTCTTTCCTCTATATCTCTGAGGCCGTAGGGGGAATTTTTTTCTCTCTCAATGGAGATAAAGCAATTGTCTGATCGTGTGGAGCAGCTCGCTGCGGAAGTGCGGGGAATTTCTGCCTACCTTGCTCGTTCGCATGCTGTTGAACCAAAGATCCCTACTCCTGATGTACTTTTTGGGGATCGATCTAAATTTTTGAGTTTCAAAAATAATTGTAAATTATTTTTTGCCTTGAAGCCTAACTCGTCAGGGAGCTCCGCGCAGCAGGTTAAAATTGTCATCTCTTTGCTGCGTGGCAATCCCCAGGATTGGGCGTTTTCTTTTAAACCAGATGATCCTATTCTGACTAATGTGAACGCATTCTTTCAAGCTTTGGGTTTGTTGTATGACGAACCTAATGCTATTGATCAGGCTGAAAAGACCCTGTTGGCATTGAACCAGGGTCGAGATTCTGCAGAGTTGTACTGTCAAAAGTTCCAAAAGTGGGCGGTCCTTACTACCTGGAATGATAATGCCTTGGCTGCTCTCTTTCGGAAGGGTTTGTCAGAAGCCGTAAAAGATACTATGGTGGGATTTCCTGTTCCCTCTGGTCTGGACGATTCTATGTCATTAGCCATTCAGGTTGATCGGCGTTTACGTGAACGCAGGATTGCACGAGAGGTGTTGCCACCGGTTGAACAGACGTCTGAACCTATGCAATGTGATAGAGTTTTGTCTAAGGCGCAATGTCAGGAGTTCAGAAGGCGTAATAAGCTGTGTTTTTTCTGTGGAGATGCCTCGCATATTATTTCTGTTTGTCCTAAACGAGAGAAACGCTTTGCACACACGTTTTCTGTTGGTGGTGTTCAACCTAAGTTTCTTCTGGCAATTACTCTGATCTGCTCCCTGTCCACATTTTCTGCCAAGGCTTTTGTGGATTCGGGAGCATCGCTAAACCTAATGGACTTGGATTTTGCTAAACGTTGTGGATTTCCGATGACACCTCTGCAGACGCCTATCCCTTTGAGGGGGATTGATGCTACTCCTTTGGCTAAAAATAAACCTCAGTTTTGGACCCAGGTGGTCATGCGGGTCGCCCCAGACCATCAAGAAAATTGCAGATTTTTGGTGTTGCATGGTCTGCATGATGTTCTGGGGTTTCCCTGGTTGCAAATTCATAATCCAGTTTTGGATTGGAAATCTGTGTCTGTGGTGAGTTGGGGTTGTCGGTGTGCCTTTAGTGAGGCTCCGATTTTTCCACCTCTCCTCAGTCGCATGATGTTCCTGACTATTTGGCGGACTTTTATGATGTATTTAGTGAGAATGAGTCTGCGTCCTTGCCTCCTCATAGGAGTTATGACTGTACAATTGAACTAAGCCCGGGGTGTAAATTTCCCAAGGGTCGGCTCTTCAATTTATCTGTACCCGAGCACGAGGCTATGCGGTCCTATATTAGGGAGGCGTTGGAGAAGGGTCATATTAGACCATCCTCTTCACCCTTAGGTGCCGTTTTTTTTTTTGTGGCCAAAAAGGATGGTTCTTTAAGGCCTTGTATTGATTATCGTGCCCTCAATAAAATTACTATTAAATATCAGTATCTGTTACCCCTGATTTCGGATCTATTCTCTAGAGTTAGAGGTGCTTGCTGGTTTACCAAGCTTGACCTCAGGGGGGTGTATAATCTTATCCGCATTAAGCAGGGGGATGAATGGAAGACGGCGTTTAATACTCCGGAGGGACATTTTGAGTACCTGGTGATGCCTTTTGGGCTCACTAATGCCCCTTCTGTCTTCCAGTGCTTCATTAACGATATTTTCCGAGACTTTGTCGATAAATTTTTGATTATCTATCTGGATGATATTTTGATCTTCTCCAAGGATTGGGATTCTCATGTGGAACATATTCGGACCGTGTTCCGGATCTTGAGGGAGAATTCCCTGTATGTCAAAGGATCGAAATGCCTTTTTGGAGTACAGAGGATTTCATTTTTGGGATTTATTTCGTCTCCGTCAACTATTGAAATGGACCCGGCCAAGGTACAGGCCATTTATGATTGGGTTCAGCCCACTTCTTTGAAGGCCCTCCAGAAGTTTTTGGGTTTTGCTAATTTTTATCGGAAATTTATAGCAAAATTTTCTAGTATTGCCAAGCCATTCACTGATCTGACTAAGAAGGGTGCTGATGTGTAGAATTGGTCTCCGGAGGCTGTTGCTTCCTTTCAGGAGCTGAAGCGAAGATTTACCTCCGCCCCGGTTCTGCGGCAACCTGATGTCTCACTCCCGTTCCAGGTAGAGGTGGATGCTTCTGAGATTGGTGCAGGAGCGGTGTTGTCCCAAAAGGATCCGGTAACATCTAAAATGAATCCCTGTGCTTTCTTTTCCCGTAAGTTCTCTTCATCTGAACGTAACTATGATGTGGGGAATCGGGAACTGTTGGCCATGAAATGGGCATTTGAGGAGTGGAGACATTGGTTGGAGGGAGCTAAACATCAAGTTGTGGTCCTCACTGACCACAAGAATTTGATTTACCTAGAGTCGGCTAAACGCTTGAACCCTAGACAGGCTAGGTGGGCCTTGTTTTTTACACGTTTTGATTTTGTGGTCTCTTTTCTTCCTGGAACTAAGAATGTCAAGGCAGACACCCTCTCTAGGAGTTTCTTTGCTGATTCTCCTGTGGTGACCAAGCCTGCTACCACCTTAGGCGAAGGGGTAGTTCTTTCTGCCATCTCGCCTGATTTGAGACTTGCTCTGCAAGAGTTCCAGGAGGACAAACCTGAGCGTTGTCCCAGTGGAAAGTTGTATGTTCCTGACCAGTGGAAGAAGAGAGTGATGTCTGAAGTTCATTGCTCTGCATTGGCTGGTCATCCAGGTATTTTTGGTACTAGAGATCTGGTGAGTCGCTCTTTTTGGTGGCCCACCTTGTCTCATGATGTCAGGAATTTTGTGCAGTCCTGTGGGACTTGCTCCCGGTCTAAATCTTGTTCTCGCTCTAGTGGGTTGTTGATGCCTTTGCCGGTCCCCAGGAGGCCATGGACCCATATTTCAATGGATTTCATCTCTGATATGCCGGTCTCTCAAAGAATGACTGTTATTTGAGTGATTTGTGATAGGTTCTCTAAGATGGTTCATCTTGTACCACTCCCTAAGTTGCCATCTTCCTCTGAGTTGGTGCCCCTGTTTTTGCAACAGGTGGTTCGCTTACACGGGATTCCTGAGAACATTGTATCTGACAGAGGAGTTCAGTTTGTGTCTAGATTTTGGAGGACTTTCTGTTCCAAGCTGGGAATTCAGTTGTCCTTCGCCTCTGCTTTTCGCCCTCAGACCAATGGGCAGACAGAGAGAACAAACCAGACCTTGGAGTCATATTTGAGATGTTTTATTTCCGCTGATCAGGATGATTGGGTTTCATTTTTGCCCTTGGCCGAATTTGCTTTAAATAATAGAGCTAGTTCTGCCACTTTGATGTCACCTTTTCTTTGTAACTTTGGGTTTCATCCTCGATTTTCTTCAGGGCAGGTGGAGCCTTCTGCCTGCCCAGGTGTTGACACTGTGGTGGAGAGAATGCACCAGATCTGGGACCAAGTGGTGGATAAGTTATCTCTCTCCCAGGAAAAGGCCCAGCGGTTTTCCAATCGACATAGGACCATTGGTCCCCAGTTTAAGATTGGTGATATGGTGTGGTTATCATCAAAAAATATTGCTATGAAGGTGGCTTCTCCTAAATTTAAGCCTAGATTTATTGGACCTTACAAGATTTTGGAGATTATTAATCCGGTCTCTTTTCGTTTGGCTCTTCCTGTCACATTTAAAATCCATAATGTGTTCCATAAGTCCTTGTTGAAGAAGTTTGTTGAACCAGTTGTTCCTGGGGTGGCACCTCCAGACCCTGTATTGGTTGAAGGTAACATGGAATATGAGGTAGAGAAAATACTGGATAAACGTCTGGCTAGACGGAGACTCCAGTATTTGGTTAAGTGGAAGGATTATGGTCAGGAGGATAATTCCTGGGTCTCTGCCTCTGATATTCATGCCAAAAGATTGGTGTGTGCCTTTCATCGGGCTCACCCTGATCGCCCTGGTGGCGTGGTTGAGGGTTCGGTGACCCCTCCTCAAGGGGGAGGTACTGTTGTGAGTTCATTTTCCCCTTTCGTCACTGAGGTCTGGTGAACTCCCTATTCTGGTAAAGGAAGGTAATGAGCCTGATTATCAGGCACCTGAGCCTAATGAGGATGACTGGCTGAGTGGAGTCACTGACTGGATATAAGGCTGCCGACGCCCTTCTGCCCTGCGGGTGATTTCTCTGTGGACTTCTAGTACACCAGTCTGATTCCTGCTCCTCTAAAGCTAAGTTTTCTGCTTTGCCTTTTAGCATTTTTGTTTTGTCTTTGTTTTCCTTGCTTTTCTGGATTCTGCCATTCCCTGCTGGGGTGAGCTGAATCTCCTTTTGCCGGTTGCTCTGTCTTCAGAATATTCCTGAGTACTGACATAGCTTTTTTGAAGCCTAGCGTCTTCAGGGCCTTTTTCACTGTCAGTCTGTTGGCTCTTATTTTCATAGGGTTTTTCACGGATTGCAGACAGCAGCCTTCCTGTCCTTTCCTATTTAGTTAGCTTGGGCCCCGTCTTTGCTCAGTCTATCTTTCTTTCTGTGTTAGTGTTTTCATCTTGCTTCACCGTCATTATATGTTGGGGGCTGCCTATTGCTTTGGGGTCTGCTCTGGGGCAGTTTAGATTTCCCCTTTCTTTCTTTAGGCCTATTTAATTCTCCGGCTGTTATCGAGGGGTCTAGGGCATCGTAGGAACCCCCCATGGCTACTGTTAGTTGTTGTGATAGGATCAGGGGTCTGCAATCCGATAGCTGCCAACCTCTCTGGTTTTCTGGACTTAGCTAGCATTTCTGTTTTTGCCTCCTATGGTGACTCAATCATAACAGGGGAGGCCAGAGAGTAGGAGGTTGCAGTAGTCGAGGCGGGAGATGATAAGAGCATGCACTAGTGTTTTTGTGGTTTCGTGGTTGAGGAATGAGCGGATCTGGGATATATTTTTGAGTTTGAGGTGGCAGGAGAAGGCGAGGGCTTGGATATGTGGTTTGAAAGAGAGCACAGAGTCGAGGATCACCCCAAGGCACCGAGCGTGCGGGACTGGGGAAAGAGAGCAGCCGTTGACATTGATGGATAGGTCTAGTGGAGGGGTAGAGTGAGATGGGGGAAAGATGAAGAATTCTGTTTTGTCCATGTTCAGTTTGAGAAAGCGAGCAGAGAAGAAGGCTGAGCTAGCAGACAGACATTGTGGGATTTCAGTCAGTAAGGAGGCGAGGTCGGGTCCAGATAGGTAGATCTGCATGTCATCAGCATAGAGATGATACCGCAAACCGTGGGATTCTATGAGCTGTCCCAAGCCGAAGGTATAGATGGAGAATAGTAGGGGTCCTAGGACAGAGCCTTGGGGAACACCGACAGACAGGGGGCGAGGTGAGGAGGTGGTGTGTAAGAGGGAGACACTAAATGTTTTGTCTGTTAGGCATGATGAGATCCAGGACAGGGCTAGGTCTGTGATGCCAAGAGATGACAGAGTCTGTATCAGGAGGGAATGGTCTATGGTGTCGAAGGCAGAGGACAGGTCCAGGAGAAGGAGGACAGAGTAGTGTCGCTTGCTCTTGGCGGTTAGTAAGTCGTTAGTGACTTTAGTTAGGGCAGTTTCAGTTGAGTGATGCGGTCGGAAGCCAGATTGTAACCGGTCAAAGAGGCAACAGGAGGAGAGGTGGGAGGACAGTTCAAGATATACATGCTGTTCCAGTAGTTTTGAGGCGTAAGGGAGAAGAGATATTGGGCGATAGTTAGACACAGAGGATTGGTCAAGGGAGGGCTTTTTGAGGATGGGTGTGATTGAGGCATGTTTGAAGGATGAGGGAAAGACTCCATTTGTAAGTGAAAGGTTGAAAAGGTGTGTTAGAGATGGGATGAAGACTGTGGCCAAGGTAGGGATGAGGTGAGACGGGGGTGGGTCGAGGGCACAAGTGGTGAGGTGTGAACTTGACAGAAGGGTGGAGAGCTGATCTTTTGTCATGGTGGAGAAGAAGGAGGCAAAGTCTTCAGCAGAAATGAGAGGAGGGGGGAGGAGGTGTTGTGGGACGAAGTAGAGAATTGAAAGTAGAAATCTTCAGTGAGAGCATCAGTAGCAAGGACACCAAAAGCAGCCATCATCGGCAGAGGAATACTAGACTGTTGACAATAAACAATGAAGAATGGTGACTTTGCAGAGGACTCGCTTACTTGATTATTTTAGTAAAACGCCATCCAAGGCAAAGGATTGACCATGTCATCTTTGTACATATCTGTAAAATGCTGCAGAAAACTAGATAGAATCTGATTTATCCTCTCTACCTGAATGTTGGATTGAGAGTGGTATGAAGAAGAGAAGTCCAGGATCACACTCAGAAGTTTACAAGTGGCTCTCCAGAATCTGGATGTGAAGTAAATGCCCCTGTTGGATACAATATGAAGTGAGAATCCATGAAGGTGGAAGATATGCTGAATAAACTTCTCAGTGAACATAGGACCAGAAGGAAGACCAGGCAAAGGAGTAAAGTGAGCCATCTTTGAGAAGCGGTCTACCATCATCCAAATGGCAGAGCATCCAGATGACTCAGGGAGATATGTAATAAAGTCCATTTTGATGCACTGCCAGGGGACTGAAGGAACAGGAAAAGATAAAAGTCACCTGGATAGGAGTTTCTTGGGAGTCTTGTTGCGTGCACAGGACGAACAGGCAGAAACAAACTTCACAAAATCCTTTTGCATGGTTGGCCACCATTAATAATGCAAGATATGTTGAGTAGTCTTTCTCTGTCTGGCATGGCCAGACAATTTAGCAGAGTATGCCCACAACATATTGTGCCTCCTATCTGATTGTGACACTAAAGTCTTCCCTGAAGGAACCTGAGACAAGTTTACCAGGGCTCCTCCTCTATCTTGGTGGGTAGGAAGGAACTAGAGATTGCATCTGAGTTGACTGACATTCAAAGCGGGCAGAGAATAGTGACCACCTAGCTTGGCACGGATTCCGCCTTTGTGCAGACTACAGGAAAGCCAAGTTTTTTGGTCGGTGGAAATGATAGCTAGATGGACTGCCCCTTCAATTAGGTAACACCACTTCTCTTAAGCCATCTTAAATGCTAATAATTCGTGATTGTCAATCGAGTAGTAACGTTCAGGAGCAGAGAAAGCTTTGGAGAAGAAACAGCAGGTTACCTTTCAATGAGGAAGACTGCTGCATGAAGCGTCTACTTCAAGGAAGAATTGTTTGTTGATCTCAGGCCTTTGATTCACAGGATCAGAAGAAAAAGCCTGTTTTAAGAATAGGAATTCATTCTCTGGCAGTAGAAACTGGCAGTAAGAGTTAGCAAACTCTAAGGATCGCTGAATTGCCTTAATGCCTGTAGGACAAGGCCATTTAAGAATAAAAGACACTTTTTCAGGATCCATCATTAAACCAGTGTCTGATATTATATGAGGATAGGCAGAGAGGACTGCTCTAAGATGCATTTCTCAAACGTGACATGCAGGCGATTCTCCCTAAGTCTTTGCAAGACCAGGCGAGCGTTCTTCCTATGAGAGGGCAGAGCTGGAGAAAAGACCATGATATCATCCAGACAAATCACCACGTAAGAGTAAATGAGATGTAACGAGCTAGGTGGTGGAATCACTGTGCCAAAGACCAAGGATGACTTGGAGAGGCGTGACTTGGAGCCTCACCCAATCCGACCACGGACATGCAGCAGCTAACGACACTGTGGTCTGTGGAGAGACTAGGAAGGTGATCCAGGTGCTACTCTAGAACTGATCTTAGGTAGATGTCAGCTGAGCCCTAGGAATGGGTAGCTGGGATGGCCCAGGGAACTGTCCAACAGATGCAGGCAGGCGGAGAAGATAACTGGAACTGCAGGTGCAGATAGGACAGTCTGACGGAGAGATGAGCAATGCAGGTGTAACTGGCTCAGCTGCCATTGAGGTGAGCACTGGTGGGTGCAAATGGCTCGGCTGCTGTTGAGGTGAGCACTGGTGAGTGCAGCTGGCTGAGCTACCATTGAGGTGAGCACTGGTGGGTGCAGCTGGCTCTGCTACCATTGAGGTGATCACTGGCTGGTGCAGCGGACTCGGCTGCAGCTGAGGAAAGCACTGGCGGGTTCAGCGGACTCAGCTACCAGGGTGCAGCTGGCTTGGTTGCCATTGAGGAAAGCACTGGCGGGAGCAGCGAACTTGGCTACCATTGAAGGAAGCAATGGCGAGTGCAGCAGACTGAGATGCGAGTACTGGGACCTGAGAACTGACAAGTGTGTTAGGAACAAACTCACAACATTGCACAGGCACCTCCATGTTGGAGGAGGCAGTTTAAATAGTAAGTGACCTCCAGCTTTTGGCTGGGGACACTTTAGAGGGACACGCACAGCCCCTTTAGGAAAGAGGAAGTGTGCACACGCACCCTAAGCACAGTGCCCGGAGTTTTGCTAGGAGTGCACGCACCCCGGGCAGCAGCAGATCCGGAAGGAGTAGGACGGAAGCCTCAGTGGTGAGTACTCTGGTGTCTCTGCAGGAAGAGGAGAGAGGAACTGCAGGCAGAGATGCGGACGCTACATGAGATACCTGAAGATGTCATTCATGAAGCCTTGAAAGACAGCTGGAGCATTACTGAGCCCAAGCTGCATAGTGCAGTACTCGTCGTGGCTGTCCTGGGAGCTGACAGCAGTCTTCCACTCATTTTCTTGACATATGTGGATAACATAGTAACATAGTAACATAGTTATTAAGGTTGAAGGAAGACTTTAAGTCCATCTAGTTCAACCCATATCCTATCTTAACTTGCCCTACCATGTTGATCCAGAGGAAGGCAAAAAAAAACCCATGTGGCTAACAGTAAGCTTCACATTGGGGAAAAAAATTCCTTCCCGACGCCACATACGGCAATCAGACTAGCTCCCTGGATCAACGCAATATTAAGGAAACTAGTGTATATACCCTGTAATATTATACTTTTCAAGAAAGGCATCCAGTCCCTTCTTAAATTTTAGTAGGGAATCACTCATTACAACATCATATGGCAGAGAGTTCCATAGTCTCACTGCTCTTACAGTAAAGAATCCGCGTCTGTGAGTATACTTAAACCTTCTTACCTCCAGACGTAGAGGATGCCCCCTTGTCCCCGTCACAGGTCTAAGAGTAAAAAGATCATTAGAAAGGTCTTTGTATTGTCCCTGCATATATTTATACATTGTAATAAGATCACCCCTAAGCCTTAATTTTTCCAAACTAAATAACCCCAAGTGTAATAACCTGTCTTGGTATTGCAGACCCCCTAGTTCCCTAATAACCTTGGTCGCTCTTCTCTGCACCCGCTCCAGTTCAGCTATGTCTTTCTTATACACCGGAGACCAGAACTGTACACAGTATTCAAAGTGTGGTCGCACTAGTGACTTATATAGAGGTACAATTATGTTTCGCCTCATGAGCATCTATGCCTCTTTTAATGCATCCCATTATTTTATTTGCCTTTGCAGCAGCTGCCTGACACTGGCCACTAAATGTGAGTTTGTCGTCCACCGATACACCCAGGTCTTTTTCAGTGACTGTTTTGCCCAGTGTTTTACAATTAAGCACATAATTATGCATCTTGTTCATTCTACCCAAGTGCGTGACCTTACATTTATCCCCATTAAAGCTCATTTGCCATTTATCAGCCCAAGCTTCTAGTTTACATAAATCCTCCTGTAATATAAAATTGTCCTCCTCTGTATTGATTACCCTGCAGAGGCTGTATGTTCCTCTTAAGTCAAGCTTGATGAAGATACTGGCCCCTCTAAGATGATCAAACAATTAGACGATTAGTGGCAAAGGCATATTTGTTTTTAATCGTGATCTGGTTCATGTCTGAATAGTCAATACAAGACCGGAGAATTTCATCCTTCTTCTTGAATAAAAAGAGCCCAGCTCCTGCCGGTAAAGAAGACTTTTGGATGAATCTTCTGAATCAGATGTGGCTGGGGTCTCTGCCTGAGACAGATGGTAGATATGAAGACGTCTGCGTAGGACCAGTTACAAAGTGGCAGACCCGGAAGGCTAGAGGACGTCACTGGCAACAGAACTGAACACAAAGGGACAAGACACCTTTAGTGGCAAGACTTCCCCCAATGAAGCACTTCATCAGATCTCCAGTGATGGATTCATGAATTCATAGCCATGGCAGGCCCAGAGAAGTGGATGACGGGCTAGGCAGCACATAAAAATCGATTTCTCCGTATGCAAAATTGATACCCGAAGCTCTATCTGCTCAGGGACAACATGAATGACTTTAGATAGGACCTTTCCATTGACAGATGACACCATCAAAGGATTCTGGAGAAGTCAGATGGGAATCTGGTACTGGTTAACCACCTTAGAGAAACCAATCAGTATATTTATTCCCACAACAAGGGCCTTAGAAAACATGGCGCTTCCCACCAAATGTATATACCAAACAGACTAAGGGAGCATATCGCCATAAAATACGCATTGCTTTATTGAATACATACAAGACACACATACACAATAAAAGGAGAGGTGTATACCAGTGGGTGTCATAGATACATGGCATCCGAAATGGAAAATAGAGGGCTCAATACAGTACTATATCGCCAAAGAAAGAATACAATATAGTTGTTATATGGGCACTATGTTATAATTAACTATAGTTATGTGCCCAAATGTGTAATATACTTCTAAAATTGTACATGAAAAATCTTAAGTATAAACATCATCATGACGGTAAGTCAGGGGGCATAATACATACAAGTTTTCCCCCAAAAGTTTGTATAGTAACAGTCCCTCATAAAGAAGTATACATGACCTGCGACACCGCAATCCCCGACGCGCGTTTCGCCTTAGCTTCGTCCTGGGAGGTGAGTGATTGTAGAACTGAGGTGCATGAGAGTATATATAAGGGTGTAATTACCGGAAAATTTCTTACAGCCGAAAGTAACATGGCGCCCGGCGTGTGACGTCATCATGGCGCGCGCCTCCCGGCCCCACAACCACTCCCCATCGCACACGTTACGATGTGGAGACAGATGAATGGGGCCTGAGAGAACGCGCGACCATGGCAACCCACCACGCTGCAAGATGGCGCTGAGGACATGCAAGCCACTCCCCCGCCCGACGTGTCAGGACGGAGAAGCGGCCCGCACATCGAACAGACGCCTCCACACAGAGTGTGCACAGTGCTCCAAGTACCACAAAGTGAAATGATATAAACACCTTATATAAGGGATTCAATATCATATTGCAATTATGCAAATAAGTAGAGAAAGTGTTTTGAAAGTATTTTCTATTGGTTTCTGCCATATAATACTGAGAAATGAAATTTTAAATATATGCTGCACATTATGGTATAATGCACAGCAGTGTACCCAAAATTTGATATAATGTTCAAGCCTTAAAGAAAAGGGACATATACACTTCCCACCAAATATGTAGATATATCAGATATATGAAGGCAATATGCAAAAGGTACAGTACCATCTTCCAATTATACATAGTTCATAAATTCCAGTACAGTACACCTCAAGGAATGATATTATAAATATGTATCCCACTAGATACAGTCACATAAATAAATGACGCATCAAGACTTTCAAAATCATCTCTATATTATGAATATAAATAGCCAATGCACAATATAAAGAGAATTTTTATATGCACAAAATCATTCCACAACAAAATATAAAGGATCATAGTGTGAGAGTTATCCAATAAATGGCACACAAAAATATACAGATTAATTCCTAAAGTGAATGTATCATACATCTTGTGGCCTGCAACATCACACTGATTAATTGGTGAATATGTCCCTTTTTCCGTGTGAAAGCTTAAAGTCAATCAGATTTTTTGAATATGGGCCACACATGTTCAGGATATTCTCCAATGATGATGATATGGCAAATCCACCAACACGTTGCTAGAAGACGACATCCCAACCCAGTATTCACAATGCACCTCATGCCCATCACATCGATAGTACGAAGAAATGGATACACTAGAATAAAAACTAAAAATAAAATAAATTAAAAACATGTAATCCATCACCATAGCTGAAGCATCCTACAGAAAGGGGGCAAAGCTCAAGACCTCATTGAGTCCCTTAGGTTGGACTGTACCTAGTTTGTATATCCATTCGACTTCTTTCTGAGCTAATCTCTTCTTCCAGTTGCCACCACGATGGTCAATATGGACCCTATCTATTCCACAAACTTTAAGTAATGTGGGATCGCTCTCGTGGCACAACTTAAAGTGTCTCGGAATAGGTTTAAGCATCATGTCATCCTCTATCTTAGAGGCATTCTTAATGTCCCTATAATGTTCTCTTACTCTGATTCTCAGAGGTCTAGAGGTCATACCAACATAAATCCTTTCACATGGACATACGGCATAATATATTACACCATTAGTGTTACAAGTGATATGTTGTGTGATGTTGTACGTGATGCCACCATCACTGGATACAAAGGAGGATGCTTGTTTCATGTTAGGGCATGCAATGCATTCTCTGCAAGGAAAAAATCCCCATTTAGGGCCTTTGGAACCAAATGCTTTCTCAGGTCTCGGACCCTCATAATAACTATGCACTAATTTATCTCGCAAATTGCTTGACCTCTTATATGTAATAGAGGGATGTTTGGGAATATACTTTTCCAGAGTCCTGTCTGTCATAAGAATAGGCCAATATTTGTTCAAGGCCTGCTTCATCTCATACCACTTGTCATTGTACGGGGAAATAAATCTTACTTTTTGTGTCAATGTGAATCTGTGTTTAGGGACAAGTAGGTCCACCCGTTTAGCCCGGTTAGCTCTCCTCATTCCCCTGAGGATACTACGTTTGGAGTAGCCTCTAGATACAAATCTTGATGTCAAGTCCTCTGCTTGTTTTAAATACGCTTCCTCACTAGAGCAGATACGTTTTGCCCGGAGGAATTGACCAGTTGGAATTCCTTCCACCAATGATTTTGGATGTGAGGATGTAGCGTGTAAAATTGAATTTACTGCAGTTTCCTTCCGGAACATGTCCGTATGTAAAAAACCATCAGATCCTTTAAAGATTTTAATATCCAAAAAATCTATATCAGACTGACTGTACTTACAAGTAAGCTTGACATTGATGGAATTATGGTTCAATATTTTAAGGAAACTGAGAAGGTCCTGCTCTGTTCCCTGCCATATCATGAGAATATCATCAATATAGCGGGCCCAGAACAGGACCCTCTCAATAAAGGCAACGGGCCGGGTAAAAAAGATGTCTCTTTCCCACATGCCCAAAAATAAGTTTGCATATGAGGGGGCAAAAGCCGCCCCCATAGCAGTCCCTTGTTTTTGCAAATAAATGGATTCCTTGAACATAAAGTAATTATGCTCAAGGGCGAATCTCAATAATGTCACTAAAAAATGAACAAACCTCTCATCATGATCACTCATCATGAGATAGGTCTGAGTAGCCCGTACACCATCCGAATGTTGAATGGAGGTGTAAAGGGATTCCACATCAAAACTAACTAGCCACATGTCATCCTCAATAGGGATGCCCTCAATTTTTCTGAGGACATCACTCGTATCTTGTACATATGACGGGAGATCATGGACCAGGGGTTTCATGTAAAAGTCTAGATATTTGGACACAGTCTCACAAAGACTCCCGTTTCCAGACACGATTGGTCGTCCTGGCGGGTTGGGGCTGTTCTTATGGATTTTTGTTATGAAATATATGCATGCTACTTTGGGGAAATCGGGTACCAGGTTATCCCTGAGTTCCCGATTAATCAATCCATCAACAAAGGCACGATCTAAAATTGCCTTAATTTCTTGTTGGTAAGCTGACGTGGGATTATAGGTCATTTTATAATAGCATTGGCTATCCCTCAACTGTCTGAATGCCTCTCTCTCATATGCTGCCACAGGCCATAACACCACATTTCCCCCTTTGTCCGCAGGTTTGATCAACACTAGAGTTGAGCGAAACGGGTCGAAAAAATTCAAAAGTCGCCGACTTTTGGCAAAGTCGGGTTTCATGAAACGAAACCCGACCCTAGGATGAGGTCGGCCACGAGGTCGGCAACTTACGCGCCAAAGTCGCGTTTCAAAAGTTTGTTTTGCGCTCTTTTTCAGCCAATCAGGATCCACGGACACTGTGGGCAACGTGATGACATAGGCACGGGTCACCACCATCTTTCAGAAGGGCATGCAAGTGATTGGCTTGCTTTGGTGGGCGTCACAGGGGGTATAAAAGGGCGTGCACGCCGACCGCCATCTTACTTCTGCCGATCTTAGTATAGGGAGAGGTTGCTGCTGATTCTGTAGGGAGAGCGTTAGGCAGGGAAGAAGACAAAAAAACTGCTTCTGCTGCTAGCGATTTGGCCTGCACAACACACAAGTCACTGTGTGTGCAGTGCAAGGGGAGGCTATATTGTGGTGTATCAGTGGTGTTGGTTGTTGGGCTGCCTTTTAAGGCTTCCTGACACGCTGGCATTGCTGTTTACCCACTGCTCCGCAAACTGCTTTTTTAAAAGCAATCCAATCTCCCTTATCCTCTCGTCACTTTGGTCACAGGCAGCTGTGCCATCGAGCGTGTCACATAGCGCTCAGATATCAGTGGGCCGCACACAATCCACAAGTGTCCAGTGTCCAAAAGTGTACGCAGAGATTCAAAATCTCCATTATCCTCTCGTCACTTTGGTCACAGGCAGCTGTGCCATCGAGCGTGTCACATAGCGCTCAGATATCAGTGGGCCGCACACAATCCACTAGTGTCCACTGTCCACAAGTGTACGCAGAGATTCAAAATCTCCATTATCCTCTCGTCACTTTGGTCACAGGCAGCTGTGCCATCGAGCGTGTCACATAGCGCTCAGATATCAGTGGGCCGCACACAATCCACAAGTGTCCAGTGTCCAAAAGTGTACGCAGAGATTCAAAATCTCCATTATCCTCTCGTCACTTTGGTCACAGGCAGCTGTGCCATCGAGCGTGTCACATAGCGCTCAGATATCAGTGGGCCGCACACAATCCACAAGTGTCCACTGTCCACAAGTGTACGCAGAGATTCAAAATCTCCATTATCCTCTCGTCACTTTGGTCACAGGCAGCTGTGCCATCGAGCGTGTCACATAGCGCTCAGATATCAGTGGGCCGCACACAATCCACAAGTGTCCAGTGTCCAAAAGTGTACGCAGAGATTCAAACTCTCCATTATCCTCTCGTCACTTTGGTCACAGGCAGCTGTGCCATCGAGCGTGTCACATAGCGCTCAGATATCAGTGGGCCGCACACAATCCACAAGTGTCCAGTGTCCAAAAGTGTACGCAGAGATTCAAAATCTCCATTATCCTCTCGTCACTTTGGTCACAGGCAGCTGTGCCATCGAGCGTGTCACATAGCGCTCAGATATCAGTGGGCCGCACACAATCCACAAGTGTCCAGTGTCCAAAAGTGTACGCAGAGATTCAAAATCTCCATTATCCTCTCGTCACTTTGGTCACAGGCAGCTGTGCCATCGAGCGTGTCACATAGCGCTCAGATATCAGTGGGCCGCACACAATCCACAAGTGTCCAGTGTCCAAAAGTGTACGCAGAGATTCAAAATCTCCATTATCCTCTCGTCACTTTGGTCACAGGCAGCTGTGCCATCGAGCGTGTCACATAGCGCTCAGATATCAGTGGGCCGCACACAATCCACAAGTGTCCACTGTCCACAAGTGTGTGCAGAAATTCTAAAACTCCCCTGTCCTATAGACACCTTGTACCTTGTTTTACATTACTATATAGTTTGTTGGATTTTGTCTACATTTCTACCAAAAATGAGGAAGGCTGGTGGAAGAGGCCGTGGAATTGGGCGGGGGTTGGCAGCTGGTAATGATGGTGTTGGTGGTGGATCTGATGGTAGTGGCAAGAGCAAAATAGGAACGAATGCAGGAGGTGCTGACCCTGCGTCATCTTCTGTCTACATAAGGCCTCGAACGCTTAGTTTTCTAGGAGTTGGCAAACCGCTTTTAAAGGCAGAGCATCAGGAAAAAGTTTTGTCTTACATTGCTGACTCAGCCTCCAGCTCTATCGCCTCCTCTTCTTCAGTTGTAAAAAGTAAAAGCACTGAGTCGTCATTGGAGGCTCATGTTCATGAACCACACCTTTCCTTGTGTCCTTCACCCCAACCAAGATTGAAGGATGACGCAGGCCATACTACTGATTACTCCATGGAGCTGTTTTCACATACCATGCCTGGATTATCAAGTCAAATGGTGAATTACCCAGGCCAAGATGAATCTGACATGGAGTGCACTGATGCACAGCCGCTGATGGATGATTCTGCTGGTACATTCACTCAGAGCACTACATTGTCCTCGCAGTGTACAGAGCCAGATTTTGACCCTGAGGAGACTCAGGTGCCCCTTCCCGCACACTATACCACCATACACGGTGACACAGAGAAAGGTGCACATGACATAGAAGAGGAGGTGATGGATGACCCAGTTGTTGACCCAGATTGGCATCCATTGGGGGAAGAGGGTGCTGCTTCCAATAGCTCAGATGAGGAGCATCCACAGCAGACATCGACATCGCAACAGCTGTTATCTGGCAGGCCCGGAGCACTCCAAAGACAGGTTCCAAACATCAAAAGAGTTGCTGGACAGCTTGTCCAGAGGGTCAAAAGATCACAGCGTGCTAGGCCGCAAAATGTCTGCCAAAGTAGGAAGAGTGCAGTGTGGCAGTTTTTTGAACAAAATCCTCATGATCAGGCCAAGGTTATTTGTAAGAAGTGCGCAAAGACCTTTAGCCGAGGGAAAAATCTGAAAAATTTGAATACCAGTTGCATGCTTAGACATTTAACCAGCATGCACTTGCAAGCGTGGACACAACACCAAACCTCAAGTGCCACATGTGCAACTGATCACAACGAAGGTAGTCAACAACGCTACATTGTTTCCCCCACTGTAAGCCCACCGGTTAGCACAGCAGCAAATGTTGAGGTGTCGTTGCAAGGCCACAGCAGTCAGGGAATCCCACTGTTATATCAACGAAAGACTGATTCTAGGCCATCAGAAAGAACACCAACTCCATCACCATCATCAACCCTCTCTCAGTCCGCCCTGTCCACCGCTACTTCCACCATATGCAGCTCTCAAGTCCAGCTCACCCTCCCAGACACTATGAGTAGGTCAAGAAAGTACTCAGTCTCTCATCCGCGTACACTGGGTTTGAACGCCCACATTGCCAAACTAATCTCGTTTGAGATGATGCCCTTTCGGTTGGTGGAAAGCACAGCTTTCCGCGAACTCATGGCCTATGCAGTACCACGCTATGACCTACCCAGTCGCCACTTCTTCTCTCGCAAAGCCATCCCAGCCCTCCACCATCATGTGAAAGACTGCATTGTCCATGCACTCAAGCAGTCAGTGAGCGGAAAAGTGCACCTCACAACTGATGCATGGTCCAGTCGGCATGGCCAGGGCCGTTACGTGTCCATCACTGCGCACTGGGTTAATGTGGTGGATGCAGGGTCCACAGGGGACAGCGGTGGTGGGACAGTGCTGCCTAGCCCACGGTATAGGAAACAGTTGGCTGTAGGCGTTCGACCCTCCTCCTCCTCCTCCAGAAGCGACAGCTCGTCCACAGAGCGCAGTCGTACGAGCACTCCATCTGCAGCTGCCACTGTTGCACACGATGTGTCCCCCTATCGAGCAGCTAGTGGAAAGCGTCAGCAGGCTGTGTTGCAGATGATGTGTTTGGGCGACAGACACACCGCCGAGGTGCTGGCCGAGTACTTGAAGCGACAAACTGAGTCATGGCTGGGCAGTGTACATCTTGAGGCAGGCAAGGTAGTTAGTGATAACGGCCGTAATTTTGTGGCAGCCATAGCCCTTTCAAAACTCAGCCACATACCTTGCTTGGCTCACACCTTGAACCTGTTGGTGCAGTGCTTCCTCAAAAATTATCCGGAGTTAACAGCCCTGCTCCAGAAGGTGCGAAGACTGTGCGCGCACATCCGCCGGTCGCCTGTACACTCCGTTCGTATGCAGAAGCTGCAGCGATTGCTCCACCTTCCCAACCACCGCCTCATTATCGACATTGCAACAAGGTGGAACTCCACCCTGCACATGGTGGAGCGGCTGTGCGAGCAGAGGCAGGCCATAATGCATTTGTGGGAGGATACACGGCCAGGCACTTTGAGAGCAGACATGGAGTTGACAGGCGTGCAGTGGTCGAAGCTGAAAGACCTTTGTAAAGTCCTTCAGTGTTTTGAGGAATGCACACGGCTGGTAAGCGCAGACGACGCCATCCTAAGCATGAGTATCCCACTTATGCGTCTGCTCATGCAAACTTTGACGCACCTTAAGGAGCAGGCGTCTGCAGCCAATGTTGATGAGGAGGAAGAGGAGGAGGGAATCCTTGATGACATTCAGCCATTGTCTGCTCAGGGACCTCTCCTGGACGAGGTGGAGGAAGAAGAGGAGGAGGATGATGGGGATGATTACTTAGGGGAGGAGGATGCATCTCGTGGGGCAAGTGAAAATGTTGGCGTGGCAAGGTCTGGTACAGGGTTTGTGCGTGACTGGAGGGATGTGGATTTGCCAGAAAGTGCTCCTCCACCCAGCACTCGCAGTGCATCATTGACACCGGGAACATTGGCCCACATGTCAGATTATGCCTTGCGGATCCTAAAAAGGGACCCCCGCATTGCCAAAATGATGAATGATGACGACTACTGGTTGGCCAGCATCCTGGATCCACGCTATAAAGGCAAATTACAAAACATCATGCCACAGGAGAACCTTGACCTAATATTGGCTAATAAACAAGCAACTCTGGTAAATCGGTTGCTTGAGGCATTCCCAGCACACAGCAGCGGTGATGGTTCTCACACGAGCCGTACGGGCCGGGGGCAGCTTGGCAGAGGTGTTCGTGGTGCACACAGCAGAAGTGGCGTTGGAGACAGGGGTTTCATGACAATGTTGTGGACTGATTTTTCAAATACCGCTCACACAACTGGTAATACTGCATCGATGGAAAGTGACAGGAGACAGCAGTTGTCAACTATGGCTACAAACTACTTTTCCTCCCATATCGATGTTCTCCCACACAGGTCATTCCCCTTTGACTATTGGGCCGCTAAACTGGACACCTGGCCTGAATTGGCCCAATATGCCTTACAGGAGCTCGCTTGCCCAGCTGCAAGTGTGCTATCGGAAAGAGTCTTCAGTGCAGCTGGATCAATCCTGACAGAAAAAAGGACCCGTCTGTCAACCCAAAATGTGGATGATCTAACCTTCATTAAAATGAACCACGCATGGGTTTCCAAGGATTTTGTCCCATCTTCCCCTGATGACACATAGGGTGACAGAAAAATGGCTTGCTTTGGTCCACCTCTTCCTGGTACTTCACCTATTTCGCCTTTTGCATCAGCTGAATGTCCAACATCAACATATGCCACTTTCTAAAACTGCCTAACTGTGCTGCCTCCCCCCCCCATGGCCGGGGTCACCACCTACCGCACGACACCGTGCGAGTGCCGTTGCCCTGGACAGGTGGGTAGGCCGACTCTTGGGCGCGGGCACTGGCACAGGGTCCCTCATAGTGCAATCAAGTGTCTCTGACGGTGGTGGTGCACACCCGCCGTCAGACACACCGCTGTACTATGAGGGGCCCAGTGCCAGTACCGACGCCCACGAGTGGGCCCCCCTTGCTTGGCCAGGGCCCCAGCATTTGCAATCTTTACCTCTCCCTGCTCCTCCGCTGTGTAATCTGGGCCGTCAAATCCATACTGTGCCTGACACCATCTGAGCCTGCCTCCTGAGACATATATTTTGAATGTGTACGCTATCCATACATGTTATCCAGGGATACGGTACCCTTTCTAACCTTTGTGCAATGACGTGCAATCCATACTGGGCCTAACACCGTCTGAGCCTGCCTCATGCTGTATAGACATATATTTTGAATGTGTACGCTATCCATACATGTTATCCAGGGATACGGTACCCTTTCTAACCTTTGTGCAATGACGTGCAATCCATACTGGGCCTAACACCGTCTGAGCCTGCCTCATGCTGTATAGACATATATTTTGAATGTGTACGCTATCCATACATGTTATCCGGGGATACGGTACCCCTTCTAACCTTTGTGCAATGACGTGCAATCCATACTGGGCCTAACATCGTCTGAGCCTGCCTCATGCTGTATAGACATATATTTTGAATGTGTACGCTATCCATACATGTTATCCGGGGATACGGTACCCCTTCTAACCTTTGTGCAATGACGTGCAATCCATATTGGGCCTAACACCATCTGAGCCTGCCTCATGCTGTATAGACATATATTTTGAATGTGTACGCTATCCATACATGTAATCCAGGGATACGGTACCCTTTCTAACCTTTGTGCAATGACGTGCAATCCATACTGGGCCTAACACCGTCTGAGCCTGCCTCATGCTGTATAGACATATATTTTGAATGTGTGCGCTATCCATACATGTTATCCGGGGATACGGTACCCCTTCTAACCTTTGTGCAATGACGTGCAATCCATACTGGGCCTAACACCGTCTGAGCCTGCCTCATGCTGTATAGACATATATTTTGAATGTGTACGCTATCCATACATGTTATCCAGGGATACGGTACCCTTTCTAACCTTTGTGCAATGACGTGCAATCCATACTGGGCCTAACACCATCTGAGCCTGCCTCATGCTGTATAGACATATATTTTGAATGTGTACGCTATCCATACATGTTATCCGGGGATACGGTACCCCTTCTAACCTTTGTGCAATGACGTGCAATCCATACTGGGCCTAACACCGTCTGAGCCTGCCTCATGCTGTATAGACATATATTTTGAATGTGTACGCTATCCATACATGTTATCCGGGGATACGGTACCCCTTCTAACCTTTGTGCAATGACGTGCAATCCATACTGGGCCTAACACCGTCTGAGCCTGCCTCATGCTGTCTAGACATATATTTTGAATGTGTACGCTATCCATACATGTTATCCGGGGATACGGTACCCCTTCTAACCTTTGTGCAATGACGTGCAATCCATACTGGGCCTAACACCGTCTGAGCCTGCCTCATGCTGTATAGACATATATTTTGAATGTGTACGCTATCCATACATGTTATCCAGGGATACGGTACCCTTTCTAACCTTTGTGCAATCACGTGCAATCCATACTGGGCCTAACACCGTCTGAGCCTGCCTCATGCTGTATAGACATATATTTTGAATGTGTACGCTATCCATACATGTTATCCGGGGATACGGTACCCCTTCTAACCTTTGTGCAATGACGTGCAATCCATACTGGGCCTAACACCGTCTGAGCCTGCCTCATGCTGTATAGACATATATTTTGAATGTGTTCGCTATCCATACATGTTATCCGGGGATACGGTACCCTTTCTAACCTTTGTGCAATGACGTGCAATCCATACTGGGCCTAACACCGTCTGAGCCTGCCTCATGCTGTCTAGACATATATTTTGAATGTGTACGCTATCCATACATGTTATCCGGGGATACGGTACCCCTTCTAACCTTTGTGCCATGACGTGCAATCCATACTGGGCCTAACACCGTCTGAGCCTGCCTCATGCTGTATAGACATATATTTTGAATGTGTACGCTATCCATACATGTTATCCGGGGATACGGTACCCCTTCTAACCTTTGTGCAATGACGTGCAATCCATACTGGGCCTAACACCGTCTGAGCCTGCCTCATGCTGTATAGACATATATTTTGAATGTGTACGCTATCCATACATGTTATCCGGGGATACGGTACCCCTTCTAACCTTTGTGCAATGACGTGCAATCCATACTGGGCCTAACACCGTCTGAGCCTGCCTCATGCTGTATAGACATATATTTTGAATGTGTACGCTATCCATACATGTTATCCGGGGATACGGTACCCCTTCTAACCTTTGTGCAATGACGTGCAATCCATACTGGGCCTAACACCGTCTGAGCCTGCCTCATGCTGTATAGACATATATTTTGAATGTGTACGCTATCCATACATGTTATCCAGGGATACGGTACCCTTTCTAACCTTTGTGCAATCACGTGCAATCCATACTGGGCCTAACACCGTCTGAGCCTGCCTCATGCTGTCTAGACATATATTTTGAATGTGTACGCTATCCATACATGTTATCCGGGGATACGGTACCCCTTCTAACCTTTGTGCCATGACGTGCAATCCATACTGGGCCTAACACCGTCTGAGCCTGCCTCATGCTGTATAGACATATATTTTGAATGTGTACGCTATCCATACATGTTATCCGGGGATACGGTCAGCCTTCTAACCTTTGTGCAATGACGTGCAATCCATACTGGGCCTAACACCGTCTGAGCCTGCCTCATGCTGTATAGACATATATTTTGAATGTGTACGCTATCCATACATGTTATCCGGGGATACGGTACCCCTTCTAACCTTTGTGCAATGACGTGCAATCCATACTGGGCCTAACACCGTCTGAGCCTGCCTCATGCTGTATAGATATATATTTTGAATGTGTACGCTATCCATACATGTTATCCGGGGATGCGGTACCCCTTCTAACCTTTGTGCAATGACGTGCAATCCATACTGGGCCTAACACCGTCTGAGCCTGCCTCATGCTGTATAGACATATATTTTGAATGTGTACGCTATCCATACATGTTATCCAGGGATACGGTACCCTTTCTAACCTTTGTGCAATCACGTGCAATCCATACTGGTCCTAACACCGTCTGAGCCTGCCTCATGCTGTATAGACATATATTTTGAATGTGTACGCTATCCATACATGTTATCCGGGGATACGGTACCCCTTCTAACCTTTGTGCAATGACGTGCAATCCATACTGGGCCTAACACCGTCTGAGCCTGCCTCATGCTGTATAGACATATATTTTGAATGTGTTCGCTATCCATACATGTTATCCGGGGATACGGTACCCTTTCTAACCTTTGTGCAATGACGTGCAATCCATACTGGGCCTAACACCGTCTGAGCCTGCCTCATGCTGTATAGACATATATTTTGAATGTGTACGCTATCCATACATGTTATCCGGGGATACGGTACCCCTTCTAACCTTTGTGCAATGACGTGCAATCCATTCTGGGCCTAACACCGTCTGAGCCTGGCTCATGCTGTATAGACATATATTTTGAATGTGTACGCTATCCATACATGTTATCCGGGGATACGGTACCCCTTCTAACCTTTGTGCAATGACGTGCAATCCATACTGGGCCTAACACCATCTGAGCCTGCCTCATGCTGTATAGACATATATTTTGAATGTGTACGCTATCCATACATGTTATCCAGGGATACGGTACCCTTTCTAACCTTTGTGCAATCACGTGCAACCCATACTGGGCCTAACACCGTCTGAGCCTGCCTCATGCTGTATAGACATATATTTTGAATGTGTACGCTATCCATACATGTTATCCGGGGATACGGTACCCCTTCTAACCTTTGTGCAATGACGTGCAATCCATACTGGGCCTAACACCGTCTGAGCCTGCCTCATGCTGTATAGACATATATTTTGAATGTGTACGCTATCCATACATGTTATCCGGGGATACGGTACCCCTTCTAACCTTTGTGCAATGACGTGCAATCCATACTGGGCCTAACACCATCTGAGCCTGCCTCATGCTGTCTAGACATATATTTTGAATGTGTACGCTATCCATACATGTTATCCGGGGATACGGTACCCCTTCTAACCTTTGTGCCATGACGTGCAATCCATACTGGGCCTAACACCGTCTGAGCCTGCCTCATGCTGTATAGACATATATTTTGAATGTGTACGCTATCCATACATGTTATCCGGGGATACGGTACCCCTTCTAACCTTTGTGCAATGACGTGCAATCCATACTGGGCCTAACACCGTCTGAGCCTGCCTCATGCTGTATAGACATATATTTTGAATGTGTACGCTATCCATACATGTTATCCGGGGATACGGTACCCCTTCTAACCTTTGTGCAATGACGTGCAATCCATACTGGGCCTAACACCGTCTGAGCCTGCCTCATGCTGTCTAGACATATATTTTGAATGTGTACGCTATCCATACATGTTATCCGGGGATACGGTACCCCTTCTAACCTTTGTGCAATGACGTGCAATCCATACTGGGCCTAACACCGTCTGAGCCTGCCTCATGCTGTATAGACATATATTTTGAATGTGTACGCTATCCATACATGTTATCCAGGGATACGGTACCCTTTCTAACCTTTGTGCAATCACGTGCAATCCATACTGGGCCTAACACCGTCTGAGCCTGCCTCATGCTGTATAGACATATATTTTGAATGTGTACGCTATCCATACATGTTATCCGGGGATACGGTACCCCTTCTAACCTTTGTGCAATGACGTGCAATCCATACTGGGCCTAACACCGTCTGAGCCTGCCTCATGCTGTATAGACATATATTTTGAATGTGTTCGCTATCCATACATGTTATCCGGGGATACAGTACCCTTTCTAACCTTTGTGCAATGACGTGCAATCCATACTGGGCCTAACACCGTCTGAGCCTGCCTCATGCTGTATAGACATATATTTTGAATGTGTACGCTATCCATACATGTTATCCGGGGATACGGTACCCCTTCTAACCTTTGTGCAATGACGTGCAATCCATACTGGGCCTAACACCGTCTGAGCCTGCCTCATGCTGTATAGACATATATTTTGAATGTGTACGCTATCCATACATGTTATCCGGGGATACGGTACCCCTTCTAACCTTTGTGCAATGACGTGCAATCCATACTGGGCCTAACACCATCTGAGCCTGCCTCATGCTGTATAGACATATATTTTGAATGTGTACGCTATCCATACATGTTATCCAGGGATACGGTACCCTTTCTAACCTTTGTGCAATCACGTGCAACCCATACTGGGCCTAACACCGTCTGAGCCTGCCTCATGCTGTATAGACATATATTTTGAATGTGTACGCTATCCATACATGTTATCCGGGGATACGGTACCCCTTCTAACCTTTGTGCAATGACGTGCAATCCATACTGGGCCTAACACCGTCTGAGCCTGCCTCATGCTGTATAGACATATATTTTGAATGTGTACGCTATCCATACATGTTATCCGGGGATACGGTACCCCTTCTAACCTTTGTGCAATGACGTGCAATCCATACTGGGCCTAACACCATCTGAGCCTGCCTCATGCTGTCTAGACATATATTTTGAATGTGTACGCTATCCATACATGTTATCCGGGGATACGGTACCCCTTCTAACCTTTGTGCCATGACGTGCAATCCATACTGGGCCTAACACCGTCTGAGCCTGCCTCATGCTGTATAGACATATATTTTGAATGTGTACGCTATCCATACATGTTATCCGGGGATACGGTACCCCTTCTAACCTTTGTGCAATGACGTGCAATCCATACTGGGCCTAACACCGTCTGAGCCTGCCTCATGCTGTATAGACATATATTTTGAATGTGTACGCTATCCATACATGTTATCCGGGGATACGGTACCCCTTCTAACCTTTGTGCAATGACGTGCAATCCATACTGGGCCTAACACCGTCTGAGCCTGCCTCATGCTGTATAGACATATATTTTGAATGTGTACGCTATCCATACATGTTATCCGGGGATACGGTACCCCTTCTAACCTTTGTGCAATGACGTGCAATCCATACTGGGCCTAACACCGTCTGAGCCTGCCTCATGCTGTATAGACATATATTTTGAATGTGTACGCTATCCATACATGTTATCCAGGGATACGGTACCCTTTCTAACCTTTGTGCAATCACGTGCAATCCATACTGGGCCTAACACCGTCTGAGCCTGCCTCATGCTGTCTAGACATATATTTTGAATGTGTACGCTATCCATACATGTTATCCGGGGATACGGTACCCCTTCTAACCTTTGTGCCATGACGTGCAATCCATACTGGGCCTAACACCGTCTGAGCCTGCCTCATGCTGTATAGACATATATTTTGAATGTGTACGCTATCCATACATGTTATCCGGGGATACGGTACCCCTTCTAACCTTTGTGCAATGACGTGCAATCCATACTGGGCCTAACACCGTCTGAGCCTGCCTCATGCTGTATAGACATATATTTTGAATGTGTACGCTATCCATACATGTTATCCGGGGATACGGTACCCCTTCTAACCTTTGTGCAATGACGTGCAATCCATACTGGGCCTAACACCGTCTGAGCCTGCCTCATGCTGTATAGACATATATTTTGAATGTGTACGCTATCCATACATGTTATCCGGGGATACGGTACCCCTTCTAACCTTTGTGCAATGACGTGCAATCCATACTGGGCCTAACACCGTCTGAGCCTGCCTCATGCTGTATAGACATATATTTTGAATGTGTACGCTATCCATACATGTTATCCAGGGATACGGTACCCTTTCTAACCTTTGTGCAATCACGTGCAATCCATACTGGGCCTAACACCGTCTGAGCCTGCCTCATGCTGTATAGACATATATTTTGAATGTGTACGCTATCCATACATGTTATCCGGGGATACGGTACCCCTTCTAACCTTTGTGCAATGACGTGCAATCCATACTGGGCCTAACACCGTCTGAGCCTGCCTCATGCTGTATAGACATATATTTTGAATGTGTTCGCTATCCATACATGTTATCCGGGGATACGGTACCCTTTCTAACCTTTGTGCAATGACGTGCAATCCATACTGGGCCTAACACCGTCTGAGCCTGCCTCATGCTGTATAGACATATATTTTGAATGTGTACGCTATCCATACATGTTATCCGGGGATACGGTACCCCTTCTAACCTTTGTGCAATGACGTGCAATCCATACTGGGCCTAACACCGTCTGAGCCTGCCTCATGCTGTATAGACATATATTTTGAATGTGTACGCTATCCATACATGTTATCCGGGGATACGGTACCCCTTCTAACCTTTGTGCAATGACGTGCAATCCATACTGGGCCTAACACCATCTGAGCCTGCCTCATGCTGTATAGACATATATTTTGAATGTGTACGCTATCCATACATGTTATCCAGGGATACGGTACCCTTTCTAACCTTTGTGCAATCACGTGCAACCCATACTGGGCCTAACACCGTCTGAGCCTGCCTCATGCTGTATAGACATATATTTTGAATGTGTACGCTATCCATACATGTTATCCGGGGATACGGTACCCCTTCTAACCTTTGTGCAATGACGTGCAATCCATACTGGGCCTAACACCGTCTGAGCCTGCCTCATGCTGTATAGACATATATTTTGAATGTGTACGCTATCCATACATGTTATCCGGGGATACGGTACCCCTTCTAACCTTTGTGCAATGACGTGCAATCCATACTGGGCCTAACACCATCTGAGCCTGCCTCATGCTGTATAGACATATATTTTGAATGTGTACGCTATCCATACATGTTATCCAGGGATACGGTACCCTTTCTAACCTTTGTGCAATCACGTGCAATCCATACTGGGCCTAACACCGTCTGAGCCTGCCTCATGCTGTATAGACATATATTTTGAATGTGTACGCTATCCATACATGTTATCCGGGGATACGGTACCCCTTCTAACCTTTGTGCAATGACGTGCAATCCATACTGGGCCTAACACCGTCTGAGCCTGCCTCATGCTGTATAGACATATATTTTGAATGTGTACGCTATCCATACATGTTATCCGGGGATACGGTACCCCTTCTAACCTTTGTGCAATGACGTGCAATCCATACTGGGCCTAACACCGTCTGAGCCTGCCTCATGCTGTATAGACATATATTTTGAATGTGTACGCTATCCATACATGTTATCCGGGGATACGGTACCCCTTCTAACCTTTGTGCAATGACGTGCAATCCATACTGGGCCTAACACCGTCTGAGCCTGCCTCATGCTGTATAGACATATATTTTGAATGTGTACGCTATCCATACATGTTATCCGGGGATACGGTACCCTTTCTAACCTTTGTGCAATGACGTGCAATCCATACTGGGCCTAACACCGTCTGAGCCTGCCTCATGCTGTATAGACATATATTTTGAATGTGTACGCTATCCATACATGTTATCCGGGGATACGGTACCCCTTCTAACCTTTGTGCAATCACGTGCAATCCATACTGGGCCTAACACCGTCTGAGCCTGCCTCATGCTGTATAGACATATATTTTGAATGTGTACGCTATCCATACATGTTATCCGGGGATATGGTACCCCTTCTAACCTTTGTGCAATCACGTGCAATCCATACTGGGCGTGAGAACGGCTGGCGAGCTGTTAAGCAAGCTACAGCACCTGTCCAGACAAGTACAGGGATTCCCTAGCGAGGAGACTTATTTGATTGTTTTCTATGTTGGGACAGCAATTTTTGGGGAGCACTATACTCTGGAGAATGATAGATGGGGCCCACCATACACTGGAACATTCCAAAGGTGGACATCAGACACTGGAGCAGCATTTACAGGGCCCATTATACACTAGAGCATTAGAAATGGGGCCCATTATGTTTGGAGCATTATTTGGGCCCATAAGACAGTGGAGCTTCATCCATGGGGACCAACATATACTGTAGCATTATGTGGAGCTCATCATATACTGTTTCAAACATTATATGGGACCAATGATTTTGTATGGAGAAATAGATGGGCCTCGTCATGAGATGTAAAAAGTGAGGTATTTTTCATTGTACTATACCGCTATTTCTCTGCCGTATCGGAGCATGATGAGTTGTGGTATGTGTTAAAGGGGCGCTCTTTCGCCCAGGGCACATGAAAACCTGCAGCCAGCCCTCCCCCCCACAAATTTAGCCAAATAACCCCCATTTTTCAGTGCGTAACTTGTATTATGAAGTTAATTAAGGTTGACAAGCTTAAGTAAGAAGAATTGATGCTTTTGGCATTCAAATGGGCACTGTAGGTGTGTTTCCTGTCCTCCTCTCACTGCCGACTTTTATTCCCCATTGACTTACATTGGGTTTCGTGTTTCGGGACGACCCCGACTTTTCCCTATAATCGGACGATCTTGCTCGACCCGACTTTTGGAAAAGTCGGGTTTCACGAAACGAAACGCGACCCTAAAAAACCAAAAGTCGCTCAACTCTAATCAACACTTCTTTAAGTTTACTAAGTTCCTTAAGCGCTTCTCTATGAGTGAAGGAAAGATTGCCATGTGAGACGTGTCTCGAAATTTTTTCAAACTCATCAGTGACCAAACGGACAAAGAGTTCAACATTCGAATATAAATTCAAAGAGGGGAATTTTTTTGGCACCGGCGGTCTAAACTTACCCGTATTAGTGGTTCTTTCATTTTCATCACTAAGTTCCTCTAAGATAGCAATAGCCTCAATTTCTTTAGGACTCCATACTCCACCATCAATGCCCTTATCATGTAATTTTTTAAGTATTAATTTTCATGCAAACAAATGGAGATCCTTTTCCGCTGTAAAACAGTTAAAAGGAGCCGTCGGTGAAAAAGAAAGGCCTAAACTCAGGACTTCCATCTGTGATTGTGTTAGCTGCAGCTCTGAAAGGTTTATTACCTGTAATCTAGAGGGAGCCAAAGTATCTACTTTCTTATCTCTTTTTCTATGCTGTTCATACCGCCTCTTATAGTTATTCTTCCTCAGATTATATACCCGATGATCAGATCTATATTCATCTTCTCTTGAAGAGATAGAGGACATAGAAGATGACCTGGAGGTTTCCAGACTGTCTCTATTGATGGTTTGCCACCTATATATGTGGCCATTTTTAAAATCATTCAAATCCCTTTGAAACTTCCTGGCCTTAATGTCTTTAACCTCTTTTTCCCAGATATTTAATTGGGCATCTATTTCTTTATTAAAGGTCTCTACCTCTGATCCAGATAATTTCTCAAGCAGCTTAATACGAATGTGTTCAATTTCCAGGTCTGCTTTATCCAATCTCCTTTTATTGTTCCCAATAAGTAGTTCTATAAGTGATCTAGAACATATATTACACACCTCCTCCCATCTTGTACGAAAAGTGGAATCCTCCACTGGATATGATGGCATGATTCTGACCCTCAAGCCTCGAGGTATGAGATTCTTAGCCAGATAGCTCTCTAATGATGCCTTAGTCCACCACATCCTCGTCCTTTTCTTCAACAAAATTTTAATTGAACTTAACCACCTTGTTGCCTGAAGTTTCCAGCCGATCTGGAATCTAGGTGGGCCATCTCAGTAAACCAGGTAACTTGGTGGAAAGGAATTACTCTCGCTCAGGGTAGCCTCTCCAACAGACCCTAGGCTTGGGTGTTTACCGATTTCACAAGACAGGAGCAGGTAAGGTGTTCCGTGCTGCCTCATTAGAAGCACAGTCCCTTGACACGATGGTGTTCCTGCCATTGCTCAGCCAGCTTGACGTAGTCAACCTGCATAGATTCTGGAGTGACAGCTGGCATGGAAGGTTGGGGAATGAGTGGTCTCTGGAAGGACATAGCAAGACGCAAAATTTCCTCTCAGATGTCGCCTCTCTGGAGCATTCCTGGAACTTGAGATCAATCCAGATAGCCTGTGAAATTTGTTTATCTAGAGTAGTGGGAATGTCTTGACTAGCCAGTTTGTCCTTAATCCATCAGGACAAACCAACCCAGAAGGCTGCTACCAGAGACTCATTGTTCCAGCCAAGTTCAGAAAACAGGGTAAAAAACTAGACTGCAGTCAGACTTAAGGCCCCGTCACACACAGCGATCTTGCTAGCGAGATCGCTGATTTAGTGACGCCACAGCGATCTCACCAGTGAGATCGCTGTGAGTCATGGAGATCAGCTACCGGCCCCCCCGCCGGGTTTTGCTGATCGTGCACTATCGTCCTGGGCCATTTTTTGATCATTGCTCTCCCTCTGGCTAGCGCATCACTGCGTGTGGCAGCGGGAGCCAAGAATCAGAGAGGCTCCCAGCGCTCTAAGCAGGCGCTGGGTAAATATCGTGTTACTAAGCGACGCACGTCACTTAGTTACCCGATGTGTACCTTAGAAACCTGCGTGCTCGCAGCTCCCGGCGCGAGCACGCAGGTTTCTAAGGTACACATCGTGTAACTAAGTGACGCGCGATGCTTAGTAACCCAATATTTACCTTAGATAACAGTGTCCTCGCTGGTGCTGATCACTGGTGAAGCTGCCTGTTTGGCAGCTCACCAGCGATCATGTAGTGATGCACCAGCGATCCTGACAAGGTCGTATCATTGTCGGGATCGCTGGTGCATCTTTAAGTGTAACGGTACCCTTACTGTACTTGTTGCAGTCTGAGGAGGGAGGAAGCGGCAGAGGTTACTTGGCCCGGCTGGTCGAAGACCTTGTGTATTGTCTCCAGGAAGACATGTAAATACAGGGTAACAGTATCCCATCTCTCCCAAAAAGGGTTCAGACATGTAAGAGCATATCCACCCAGTTAGGACATTACAAATGCCTATTTGGTCCAATCAGAGGAAAATTGATTCGCCACCAATTCATAGTGCAGTATGCACTGATTAATAAAACCACAGCATTGCTTGGGATCTCTGTCGAATTGTGACAGAAATGACAGATAAGGACCTGCTCCAAGTGCACTGATTTCAAACTGAGTGGAACTGCCAGGGTAGCTGCAACTTGGACTGGTGTTGTTGAAACAGTTGGCCTAAAAGCATTCAAATGAGCATTCACTGACCACAAGTAGGTCAAGTTTTGATCCTGCTGAATCCTTGGCAAATTCTAAGAGTGTGGCAGGGGCTTTCATATACCTCTCCCTCCCAAAACACTGTTTGCACACCGTGTGTGATTTTATTGCACTTTGTGACAGTAGCCAGCTATTTAATCCCTTTCTGCCATCTGACATACTATACCGTCCATGTGACCCGGTACAATTTGGCCATGGACGGTCTAGTATGTCATAGCAATCGGCCGCGCACACAGGTGGTGTGCAGCCGATCGCAGTTGGGTGTCAGCTGACACCCGTCACAGACTGCAACCGGCACTTTAACCTCTGAAATGCTGCGATCAAACACGATCGTGGGTCGCCCTCCCAGGGCCGTGGGGTACTCGGTACCGGGCCGGTATCAGTGGGATGTGACCCAGACCGTGGCCATGGGCGCCCAAGTTGTAGGAAGATGTTGAATGGTGGAATGTAGTTAAATGAATAGTTTGTGACGCCACCTGTGGTGTTCGGTAAGGGAGGTGTTAAGCCGACGCTGCAGTCAGATCCTCCTGGACAGATGGTGTGGTGCAGCAATGATGTTATAGCCCTCCACAGGCAGGGCTGTTGTCCCAGGGCAGTGTAGATGTGGAGACACTTAGATGGTTTAGTGTTTGGTGCAGGGGATGTAGCAGTGCCAGGCGGACAGACGCAGGAAGGAATGGAGGACAGCAGGGCATGTAGTTCCAAAGTTTTACTCACAGTCTGTAGTGCCCGCTTCTGTGCCGTGTCCTCCGGGTCAGGGACTCGGTCAACCTCAAGGCAAGATGGAAAGCTCCCTTCCACACTCTGCCAACTTATGTGCCTTTCCTGAACGTCTCCTCTATAGCGCCTTTAAGAGTGAAGATCTCCGAGTACTGTGTTACACTGGAGTTCCTCCTGACAGATGTTCCCAAGAACTCTACTTGCATGGCAGACAGCTGTAGTCTGCTTCAGGGACTCTCTACTCCTGAGTCCTGGCTCTCTATCGGTGTTGCTGTTGTGCCCTCAAGTCTTAGATGGGAGTAGTGCATTTACAGCCCACTACTCCACCGATGTCTGCTGCAGAACCATTAGTGTCCATACAACCTCGGGGACCGGGCCCCGGCCTTGCGCTTAGAACTTCTAGGCAGGGTTCTTCCTCTAACCCACGTCCTCTGTGTTCCCTTTTACTCCATGTTCCGTACTTGTATTTTCCCTTCTATGGAAGCTCAGGCTTTGGTTCAATGTCCTTCTCCTTCTTTCCTTTCCCATGCCAGCTGTCTCAGATCACTGAGGCAGCTGCAGCACTCCTTCCTCTATCCCTCTTCCAGGGATCCCCACTCCTCCCGAGTGGCTTCCTCTCTCCTCCTCAAGCTCTGAACTCAACTGAACCTCAATCCTGGAACTGTCCCGCTCTTTTATATGTATTCTAAACTCCACCCACCTACCAGCACGTCTAGTGTTCCAAGCAGAGAACCATCAAAGGTGCTCTGCCTCTCTCTAAGAAAGGAGCCACAATGTGGTTTTGCTGAACTACTCTATTGTGTGGGGTGCGAGTGTTGGAGCGTGGTCAGGAGACTCCAACTTACCTGGATGGTGGGGCACCACACCTTAGGAGAAGGTGCAGTACCTCTGTGGCGACTGAGCCTCAGGGGTGCCACATACCCCCCCGCTAAACACAGCACGTCCGTGGGCTGCAAGGTAAACAAAGATGACAACACAGGAACATACAAATTTTTGTAATGCTGAATAAACATTTCTTATACTAAACTTCCCAATGTGAGAGGCACTCATTCTTGAACGTTGCAAACAATTCTTAATTAGCTGTCTAAAATCCTAAGTCAAAGTGCAATTTTCCATACAATACTTAATTCACAGTGCTATTGTCTGTTACTCACTACCACTTCAGTATTCTTCATCTTTCCATCTCTAGTGCACATTTTCTACTTTCTGTCAACTCTGAGCAACAACCGTGATGCCTGGTTCATCATATACATTTTCAATTCTTTATTCAAATCTCTCATCTCTGTATCAAAACATTCCTAATTCTATATAAAAGCCATTTACTCTCATAAGACACATCCTCATCAAATACTTCACATTAAAACTTTTCAATAATTGTTGTAAGTGCTGGACACCGCTCCCAGCCGGGATCTCTTGCAGTGTCCTTTGATTGGAGTCATGCTCCAAATGAGGTAGACATTATCTTCGCAAAGTGTCCTATGTAAAACCAAGAGAGGGCCCCTAAAGAGGTGCAACTATTTACAAACAAAAGTTTTTGGACCACTCCAAGTTCATGATCGCTCAGTTCAAATGTAAAGGCTGCCAACAAAACAGGGCAACTCTGGAAAAACAAAACTAAACCATGATGGTCAAAAATAGAACAAAAGGCACAACGGTGCAAATAAACCCTCCTGGGTAACGAGAGTTATATTGTAGGTTACTAGTGCTGGTCTCCTCCTGGGGTTCTGGAAGCTGCTGATTGGGAACTGCTACCAGATGTGATACTTTGGGTGTCTTCATCCTGTTGCTGGTTGCTTGCTAGTCGCATGTACTCTGCCTCCCACAGGGAGAGATAGGGACTGGTCGGGGTAATTGAAAGGGCCATAGAAACGTCTACTGCCTGCAGGGATGGCATATCCGCTACCTCCGATGGCACTTCTGCTGCCGTTGGTGACTCAGCCGGCGCTGTCGCTTGTTCCTCGGAATCTGATTCTTCAGTGTCCATTGGGACCTCGGCTGGCAGCACTGCAGCCTGAGGCTGCCGGCGGAGGTCAATTTGGCCATTTCTATTTGTGGGTTTCGTTCCCAAGACTAGGGTCAGGTCGGGGACGGCGGCCGTACCTTGTGCTTCCCTGCGAGGTTCCAGTCCCGGCACCTGGTAGTGGAAAGCAGCAGCCGCAACTCCCGGAGATGTTGATGGGGTGGACTGCAGCTGGATTCGGGCAGGGGCAAGGCCGGTTTCAGCTGGCGTCATCGGTGGAGGCCGGTACAACCGCGCCCGGTCAAGACGGGGACGCGGTCCCGGCCCTCCGTTCTGCTCCAGAGCCCTCATATATCTCCTCCGGACGGGACTCATCTAATGGCAATATCGGTTGTGAGGTGGTGGCGGCCGCTGCAAAGGGTGTATCAGTGGTCGTAGCCTCCACAGGGGCGGCCTGGGGGTGAGTGACTTCTCTTCTCCATGTTCTTCTGTCCTCTTTTCTCTTTCCATCATGGCGTTCTGGTGTTTTTATCCCTCCTCTCTCGGCCCCTTTCCCGCCACTGGCTTCTGCCTCTCCTTCTTGGGGTAGCTTCTTCTTCCAACGCCTCTATACCAAGCCAGCATACGAACCCCTCGGGGGTGGGCCATGTCGCTGTCACATAGTAATTCAGGCAGGGGAGGCCCAAGACTGTTCGTGGTCTTTTCCTAGGACCTCCAATCTTGTCACGCCCTTCTTCTCCACGCCAACGGCCATTTTTGAGGTTCATTTTGCAGTCTATTAAATTGGGTCTTCTGCACATTCTCAAAAGGTTTAAGTCCAACAAATCTCAGGTGCACAGAACCCGATGGCATCGGATCTCATCGTCCTGTTCTCCCAGGGCCGTGGGGTACTCGGTACCGGGCCGGTATCAGTGGGATGTGTCACAGCGGTGGTGACCCGGACCGTGGCCCTGGGCGCCCAAGTAGTAGGAAGATGGTGAATGGTGGAATGTAGTTAAATGAATAGTTTGTGACGCCACCTGTGGTGTTCGGCAAGGGAGGTGTTAAGCCGACGCCGCAGACAGATCCTCCGGGACAGATGATGTGGTGCAGCAATGATATTATAGCCCTCCACAGGCAGGGATGTTGTCCCAGGGCAGTGTAGATGTGGTGATACTTAGATGGTGTAGTGTTTGGCGCAGGGGATGTAGCAGTGCCAGGCAAACGGACGGAGGAAGGAATGGAGGACACCAGGGCATGTAGTTCCAAAGCTTTACTCACAGTCTGTAGTGCCCGCTTCTGTGCCATGTCCTCCGGGTCAGTGACTCAGTCAACCTCCAGGCAAGATGGAAAGCTCCCTTCCACACTCCCCCAACTTATGTGCCTTTCCTGAACATCTCCTCTATAGCGCCTTTAAGTGTGAAGATCTCCTAGTACTGTGTTACACTGGAGTTCCTCCTGACAGATGTTCCCAAGAACTCTACTTGCATGGCAGACAGCTGTAGCCTGCTTCAGGGACTCTCTACTCCTGAGTCCCGGCTCTCTATCCGTGTTGCTGTTGTGCCCTCAAGTCTTAGATGGGAGTAGTGCATTTACAGCCCACTACTCCACCGGTGTCTGCTGCAGAACCATTAGTGTCCATACAACCTCAGGGACCAGGCCCCAGCCTTGCGCTTAGAACTTCTAGGCAGGGTTCTTCTTCTAACCCATATCCTCTGTGTTCCCTTTTACTCCTATGTTCCGTACTTGTCTTTTCCCTTCTATGGAAGCTCAGGCTTCGATTCAATGTCCTTCTCCTTCTTTCCTTTCCCATGCCAGCTGGCTCAGATCACTGAGGCAGCTGCAGCACTCCTTCCACCATCCCTCTTCCAGGGATCCCCACTCCTCCCGAGTGGCTTCCTCTCTCCTCCTCAACCTCTGAACTCAACTGAACCTCAATCCTGGAACCGTCCCGCTCTTTTATATTTATTATAAACTCCACCCACCTCCCAGCACGTCTAGTGTTCCAAGCAGGGAACCACCAAAGGTGCTCTGCCTATCTCTAAGCAAGGAGCCACAATGTGGTTTTGCTGAACTACTCTATTGTGTGGGGTGCAAGTGTTGGAGTGTGGTCAGGAGCCTCCAACTTACCTGGATGGTGGGGCACCACACCTTAGGAGAAGGTGCAGTACCTCTGTGGCGGCTGAGCCTCAGGGGCGCCACAATCGCAGCATTCCGGGAGCAAGCAGAGGGCTGACAGCCCCTCTGCCTTTGGATCAGAGACACTGTGGCGTGACACGGGGCCCCAATCGCTGCCATGGTAACCTGATGTCGTCATGATGACATCCGGGTTACCAGAGCTGAGAAACTTCCCGATCATGCGCAGTGCATGACCAGAATGCCTCTCAGGTCAGTGTGCAGTAAGTGCAGCGCTGACAGCTTCTATAGCATGCAGATGCTTCTTCATCTGCATGCTATAGAAGCGATAAGCCTGCAAAAAATTGATTGTCCCATAGTGGGACAAAGTGTAAAAGGAAGAATAAAGTAAAAAAATATTTTTAAATACTGTAATTGTAAAAAAAATTAAAAACAATTAAAAAAATCAATATTTATTCTATCACTAAATAAATATTTGAACAAAACAAATCTAAACAATAAAAGTACACATATTTAATATCGTCGCATCCGTAATGACCTGACCTAAAAAACTGTCGCACTAGTTAATCCCTTTAGTGAACACCATAAAAAACAAGGCAAAAAACAATGCTTTATCATCATACCGCCCTACAAAATGTGGAATAACACGCAATCAAAAAGACAGATATAAACATGGTACCGCAGAAAATATCATTTTGTTCCGTAAAAAAACGAACTGCCATACAGTGTCATCAGCAAAAAAAAAAAAAGTAGCTGTCAGAATAAAGTGATGCAAAAACAATTTTTTTCTATAAAATAGTTTTTATTATATAAAAGCGCCAAAACATAAAAAAAATGAGGTATTGCTGTAATCGTACTGACCCGAAGAATAAAACTGCCTTATCAATTTTACCAAACATTGAACGGTATAAACACCCCCCCCAAAAGAAATTCATGAATTGCTGGTTTTTGCTCATCCTCTGATACCAATAAAAATGTTAGCTCGTCCCACAAAATACAAGACCTCACATGACTCTGTGGGCCAAAATATGGCAAAATGATAGCTCTCAAAATATGGTGAGGCAAAACTATTTTTTGCAATAAAAAGCATCTTTTAGTGTGTGACAGCTGTCAAACATAAAAACCCGCTATAAGGCCTCTTTCACATGTCCTGATATTTCTGGTACTGGAGATGTCAGTGTCCATGTGTGTAATAATTGTAGCACATGTGTGGCGTGTGCCGCATCGGTACCACACGGACGGGTGACAGGAAAGAAGCGTTGCAGTAAGCATTGTTCCCCGGCACCGGGTGCGGAACACGGCTCTTATCATTCTCCCCTGCTCTGCCGGCGATTGGCGCGAGCAGGGGAGAATGATGACTTACATTTAACCCCTTAATGACCGCCAATACGCCTTTTAACGGCGGCAGTTAAGGGTACTTAAACCAGCAGATTTATGGCTATAGCGCCCCTCAGCGTCGAAATTTCTCTGGGGTCTCGGCTGCCGGTGATCATGTTGCGATCGCCGTTATTAACGGTGTAACGGTGACCGCAAAAAAAGGTCTGATTTTCCATTTAATTTCTCTCTCCTCTGATATGATCGCATATCAGAGGAGAGAGAAATAGTGTCCCTTGATCACCTCCCCCCTGAATTCCCCTGGGCCGCCGTCTTCTTCTTCCGGGAGAAAATGGCAGATGCATGCGCAGTGAACCCGCCGAGATCTGCCCGCAGACACCCGGCAACAGTAGGAAATTTTTTCCTATTGATTCATTTTGATCACTGTGATAGACCCTATAACAGTGATGAAAATAAAAAAAAATAGTAAATCAAACTCCCCTTTATATCCCCCTTAGTTAGGGAAAAATAATAAAATAAAAAAAAGTATTTATTTCCATTTTCCCATTAGAGTTAGGGATGGGGCTAAAGGTAGGGTTGGGGCTAAAGTTAGGGTTAGGGTTGGGGCTAAAGTTAGGGTTAGGGTTGGGGCTAGAGTTGGGGTTAGGTTTTGGATTACGGTTATGGTTGAGATTAGGGTTAGGGTTGTTATTAGGGTTAGGGTTTGGATATGGGTTAGGGGTGTGTTAGAGTTAAGTTTGTAGTTAGGGTTATGGTTAGTGTTGGGATTAGGGTTAGGGGTGTGTCAGGGTTAGGGTTTGAGTTAGAATTTGGGGGTTTCCACTGTTTAGGCACATCAGGGGCTCTCCAAACGCGACATGGCATCTGATTTTAATTCCAGCCAATTCTGCATTGAAAAAGTCAAATGGTGCTCCTTACCTTCCAAGCTTTGCTGTGTGCCTAAACAGTAACTTACCCCCACATATGGGGTATCAACGTACTCAGGACAAATTGGATAACAACCTTTGAGGTCCAATTTCTCCTGTTACCCTTGGAAAATAAAATATTGGGGGCAAAAAGATCATTTTTGTGAAAAAAGTGATTTTTTTACTTTTAGGACTGTACGTTATAAACTTCTGTGAAGTATGTGGGACACACAATAATCAGGCGCCCTCCCCTTGTGGGAGACGCCTGATATATCCCCTGCCGGTGGGTCTACTTTCCAAATTGGTGTTACTTGTAGGGAGTTTCCACTGGTTTCACACATAAGGGGCTCTCCAAACACAACATGGCATCCGATCTCAATTCCAGCCAATTTTGCATTGAAAAGTCAAAAGGCTCGCTTTCCTTTTCGAGCTCTGCCATGCACCTAAACAGTGGTTTACCTGCATATATGGGGTATCAACATACTCAGGACAAATTGTACAACAACTTTTGGGGTCCAATTTCTCCTGTTATCCTTAGTTAAATAAAAAAAAGTGGATCTGAAGTCAATTTTTTGTGAAAAAAAGCTAAATGTATTTTTTTTAGACATTCCAAAAATTCCTGTGAAGCAACAAGTGAATAAACTTCTTGAATGTGGTTTTGAACACCTTCAGGGGTGCAGTTTTTAGAATGGGTATTTTCTATCATATAGACCCCTCAAAGTGACTTTTAACCCTTATAACTTCCTAACAAAAAAATTTTGGTTCCAAAATAGTGCTGATCTAAAGTAGACATGTGGGAAATGTTGCTTATAAGTATTTTATGTGACATATCTCTGTGATTTAGGGCATGAAAATTCAAAGTTGGAAAATTGTGAAATTTTCAAAATTTTCACCAAATTTCCATTTTTTCACATATAAAGGCAAGTCATGTCAAAGAAATTTTACCACTATCATGAAGTACAATATGGCAGGAGAAAACAATGTCAGAATCACCAGGATCCATAGAAGTGTTCCAGAGTTATTACCTCATAAAGGGACAGTGGTCAGAATTGTAAAAATTGGCCTGGTCATTTAACATGCAAACCACCCTTGGGGGTAAAGGGGTTAAGTGTAATATCTATCTCAATTAAGGGATGCCGGGCTTTGACTTGCACAAAATACAAAGAAAAAAAAATTGAGCTTAAGGCTATGTATCCACGTATGCAGAAAATTCTTGACTAAAAACTGGACTTCTTCCCATAAACGCGTGTTTTTTGCGTGTTTTTGCTTGTTTTTTATGCGTTTTTTCCAGAGCATCCCCAGTCTTATAGAATGTAATTAGAAATGCGGATTTTTCCGCGAAATTAATGAGCATGCTGCATTTTTTTACCGTGATGCATTTTTTTGCGGAAAAAAGCATCAATATGCACAAAAAGTGCGGAATTCATTAAAATGAATGGGATGCTTCTTGTAAGCATTTTTTAAACATTTGTGCCAGTAAAAATGCGAAAAAAACGCTTACGTGTGCACACACCCTCAAACTGCGTTTAAGTTGGTATATATGATGCATATAAACGCATGTTCACATTGGTCATTAAACAAACACAACCTACAAGAAACAAAATGATCATGTACACTGCTGTAAATAAATATTTAGAAAAGCAAAAGTTCATTTAAGTAACATAGGGTTCTTAGTAAACACTGTTTTTGATTAAAAAAAATACACACCAGTCCAGAAAAATTAATTTTTGGGCCTAGAAATGGCAACTAGATGGCTGATGCCAATTATTTTGAAGATTACTAAAAAACACACACTAGTCCACAAAAATTATATTCAGGGCATAAAACTGGCAGTGAGATGGCTGATGTGATATATTTATTTGCAAAAGTAAACACAGCGGTCCTGAAAAGTTATTTATTTGGCCTAGAAATGGCAACTAGATCGCTGATGCTATATATTTATTTCACAGACTACAAAAAACACACAAGTCCAGAATTTTCTTTTTTATGGGGTTAGAAATAACAACTAGATGTCAAAAGGCAATTATTTATTTCACAGATTATTAAAAAAATACACACAGTCCAGAAAAAATATTTTTTTAGGTCTAGAAATGTCAATGAGATGGCTGATGCAATATACTAATTTGCAGAACTACTAGAAACGCACAGCGGTCCTGAAAAATTATTTATTTGGCCTAGAAATGAATACTAGATGGCTAATGCCAATTATTTATTTCACAGACTACTAAAAAACACACAGAAGTCCAGAAAATTGTTTTGGCGGTTTAGAATTGGCAACTAGATGGCTGATGCCAATTAATTAAAAGCACACCAGTCCAGAAAAAATATTTTTAGGTCTAGAAATGTCAGCGAGATGGCTTATGCAATATATTTGTTTGCAAAACTACTAGAAAACACACAACGGTCTTGAAAAATTATTCCTTTGGCCTAGAAATGGATGAGGGATGATTCCAATTATATATTTTACAAACTCGCAAAAAACACACCAGTATAAAATACTTTTTTGGGCCTAAAAATGGTAAGTAGATGACTGATGCCAATTATTTATTTCACAGACAACTAAAAAACACACACCAGTCCAATAAACTTATTTTTGGGCCCTAGAAAAGGCAGTTAGATTGCTGATGCGATATATTTATTTGCAAAATTATCAGAAAACACACAGCGGTCCTGAAATATTATTTTTTTGTCCTAGAAATTACTACTAAACGGCGAATGTCAATTATTTATTTCACAGACTACTAGAAAACACATACCAGTCCATAAATTTTTTGGGTGCTTTAGCAATGGCAACTAGATGGCTGATGGCAATTATTTCTTTCACAGACTACTAAAAAACACACACCAATCCACAAAAATTATTTTTTGGTCCTAGAAATGACAATGAGATAGAGGATGCAATATATTTATAAGTGAAACTGCTAGAAAACACAGAGCAATCCTGAAAAATTATTTCTTTGGCCTAGAAATGAATACTAGACTGCTAATGCCAATTATTTATTTTACCGATTGCTAAAAAAAAATCACACACCAGTTTATAAAATTTATTTTTTGTGCCTAGAAATGACAACGAGACAGCTGATGCGATTTATTTATTTGCAAAACTACCAGAATGCATACAGCGGTCCTGAAAAATTCTGGCCTACTAATGGCAATGAGATGGCTGATGTCAATTATTTATTTCACAGACTACTAAAAAACACACAGAAGTCCAGAAAATTGTTTTGGCGGTTTAGAATTGGCAACTAGATGGCTGATGCCAATTAGTTAAAAGCACACCAGTCCAGAAAAAATATTTGTAGGTCTAGAAATGTCAGCGAGATGGCTTATGCAATATATTTGTTTGCAAAACTACTAGAAAACACACAACGGTCTTGAAAAATTATTCCTTTGGCCTAGAAATGGATGAGGGATGATTCCAATTATATATTTTACAAACTCGCAAAAAACACACCAGTATAAAATACTTTTTTGGGCATAAAAATGGTAAGTAGATGACTGATGCCAATTATTTATTTCACAGACAACTAAAAAACACACACCAGTCCAATAAACTTATTTTTGGGCCCTAGAAAAGGCAGTTAGATTGCTGATGCGATATATTTATTTGCAAAATTATCAGAAAACACACAGCGGTCTTGAAATATTATTTTTTTGTCCTAGAAATTACTACTAAACGGCGAATGTCAATTATTTATTTCACAGACTACTAGAAAACACATACCAGTCCATAAATTTTTTGGGTGCTTTAGCAATGGCAACTAGATGGCTGATGGCAATTATTTCTTTCACAGACTACTAAAAAACACACACCAATCCACAAAAATTATTTTTTGGCCCTAGAAATGACAATGAGATAGAGGATGCAATATATTTATAAGTGAAACTGCTAGAAAACACAGAGCAATCCTGAAAAATTATTTCTTTGGCCTAGAAATGAATACTAGACTGCTAATGCCAATTATTTATTTTACCGATTGCTAAAAAAAAATCACACACCAGTTTATAAAATTTATTTTTTGTGCCTAGAAATGACAACGAGACAGCTGATGCGATTTATTTATTTGCAAAACTACCAGAATGCATACAGCGGTCCTGAAAAATTCTGGCCTACTAATGGCAATGAGATGGCTGATGTCAATTATTTATTTCACAGACTACTAAAAAACAAACACCAGTTCAGAACAATTATTTTTTGGGGCCTAGAAATGGCAACTAGATGGCTAATGCCAATTATTAATTTCACAGACTACTATAAAATACACACGGGTCCAGAAAAATTATTTTTTTGGTTTAGAAATGGCAACTAGATGGTTGATGCCAATTATTTAGTACCCAGAATACAAAAAAACCTCACACCAGTCCATAAAATGTATTTTTTGGGCCTAGAAAAGTGAACGAGACGGATGATGCGATTTATTTATTTGCAAAACACCTAGAACACACACAGCACAATATTGAAATTTTCTTTCTTTCGCCTACTAATGGCAATCAGCTGGCTGATGTCAATTATTCATTTCACCGACTACTAGAAAAACAAACATTAGTCCAGAACAATTATTTTTGGGGCCTATAAATGGCAACTAGATTGCTAGTGCCAATTATTTATTTCACAGACTACTAAAAACAGACACCAGTCCAGAAAAATAATTTTTTGGGTCTAGCAATGGCAATGAGATGGGTGATGCGATATATTTATATGCAACACTACTACAAAACACACAGCAGTTAAATCAGTACCGTGTGTTGATAGCTTAGCAATAAATCCCCATCTGTCTCACTACATACTCTACTCTGAGAGAAGTGGCCAGAAATGCGCAAGAATGAATAGAATAGAATAAAATTAACAATTTTATTAATTATATCAAATTTTACAAACAATGATGACAAGATAGAACAAATGTCTCAAGTGTGAGGAGCGCTATTGGCTGGGGACACCTTCTGAACACATTACCTATCATATCAATGCCAATTAATATTGATGTAATCAGTGCAGCTTCTTTAGTTTTTTTTATAAAGAGCAAGTGCTTATATACAGGAACTGTGATGGTGATAATTTATTGAATCAGTGCTTGCAGGTATACCTAGGCAGCAAAAATGATGTCTAGGGACTTTGTTATTTGCTAGAGTGGCGTGTCACCGCTACACACCCGGTTAAGGCTATATAACGAAATATCATGCTACTACACATCATATGAAAGAAAGGGCAAACAGCCCATGGCCATTACTTGATGTGCATTTGTGATGTCGTTGCTGCGGTCCTCTACCCCGGCATGCGTTTCGTCCTAACTTCATCTCACCTCACTACAGCAGTCCTCATACATTATTTTTTTGGCCTTGAAATGGCAATCAGCCAGTTTATGCCAATTATTTATTTCAAAACCTACAAAAGACAAAATGTCATTTTGTCTTTTGTATGTTTTGTATGCTTTTTGGCCATGTGAACATGCATTTATATGCTGCATGTGTACAAACTCAAACCAAGCTCAATTTTTGTGTTTTTTTTTTTTAATTATTTATTTCAGTCTACTAAAAAACACACAACAGTCCAGAAAAATAATTTTTTGGGCTTAGAAATAGCACCGACACAACTGATGCAATATATTTATTTGTAAAACTACTAGAAAGAACTCAACAGTTCTGAAGCATTTTTTCTTTGGCCTAGAAATGTCAACTTAATGGCTGATGCCAATTATTTATTTCACAGACTACTAAGAAATACACACCAGTCCACAAAAATATTTTTCTTTGCCTAAAAAGGGCAATGAGATGGCTTATGAGATAGTTTAATTTGCAAATCTACAACAAAACAGCGGTCCTGAAAAATTATTTCTTTGGCCTTGAAATTCAAACAAGACGACTGATGGCAATTATTAATTTCCCAGACTACTAAAAAACACACACCAGTCCAATATTTTTTTGGTCTAGAAATGGCAAACAAGACAGCTGATGCAATATATTTCTTTTGCAAAACTACTAGAAAACAAGCAGCGTTCCTGAAAAATTATTTCTTTGTCCTACTAATGAAAATGAGACATCTAATGCCAAATATTTCTCACACTGCTGGAATACACACAGCGGCTTAAAAAGACAGTACTCCCTCAGATGGGGGATGCAGAGTACATACAGCGGCTTTAAGAACAGTACTCCCAATGGCGGGGTGGTCCAGAGTACACACAGCGGCTTAAAGGTCAGTACTCCAATAGGTGGGGGAGTGCAGACTGCACACAGTGGCTTAAAGCACACTACTCCCAAAAATGGATATTCAGAGTACACATGTAGGTACGTGTGCCGACTGGGGGGTGGTCCTTTTTTCACAGTGAATAGACTGGAGACAGAAACCATTGTGCATTCAACAGGTCCTCTTTATTGACCGTCCTCCCGACGACCACAGCAACACAGCAGCAGCATGACAGCTTCTATGCACAGACCCGGGTACCTTTCACCTTTTTCTCTTTCCTGAATTGACGTCCCTCGTGGCTCTTTCACTGTGGCTGCCCTAGGTCTACCACCACAATGCTTCACCTGTCCGAGTCCGTCCATCTGGTACCCCCGGGATTCCTCTGTCCTGCGGCTCTCCTGTCAGGTCAACCCCCCTGATCATTTCTCCTTCCAGTCCCTCGCGGGGTTCTTCCTCTCTGTCTCTTCCTCCTTCAGTCTCCTCCTCTGCTGAACTTCTCCTCCTAGACTGGCTTCCTACTGGAACTCTCTCTGTCTATTTATTCTCCTCCCCGGGAATTCCCCTCTAGAACCCCTGTAAATCCGCCCACCATGACTATGCGGTTTCCTAGCCTTAAGCTGCTGTTAAGCCCTTTTCTCACTGCTCCCTGCCTCCATCTTGTGGCCAAACCTTAGTACTGCACCGTCTCCTTTTTCTGCTGTTCTTGGTCTCCCCCTAGTGGTCAAAACCCAGTACTTCACCATCTGTCACTATTTCTAGCTGTCTCCTCACATATACAGTATATACCAGTTCACGTCAAGTATATTTGTTGCACATCTTACATTCACTTTCCTGCTGCAGACAGGTCCATAGGTCAGTCCACTTCTCTACACACACCGCAGTGTTTATCATAATACTACAACAGTATTCTCACAGACAGGTTTGCAGAGTACACACAGCAGCTTTAATCTCCGTAGTAGCACAGTACTGCCACAGAGTCAGAAACTGTCCCTCACTTAAGCTGCGTTCTATCCTTACACTAATGAGAGCATAATGGCGGCACTCGTGATGGGGCCTTTATAATGGTTGGGTCACGTGCTGTGCCAGCCAATCACAAACGTGACAGCTATGATGGCTTCGGAAGTGCCCACAGTTTAAAAGTATGTTGATTGGCTGTGCTGTAGCCTTACAACAAGCTTTATTAGTCTGGCAAACCTGAAAAGGAAAATAGACGTAGAGTAAAATGTCCATGTTCGGCAACGGCTAGGTGACCGGTATAGAGTTCCAGTTCGGAGTCGCTTATCCCTAATCATATACTGTCCTCATTTTTATCTGACAGTTTTTGGTATATTAACTTTCTTGTGAAAAATATTTACTGATCCAAAGTGGGAAGGAAATGCGAACACGATTTGAGGGTTTCATAGTACTTTTTATTTGTCTCTAATGGGAACATTTAGTCTGGAGCCGCCACAATTTATCACATGCTTTCCCGTAAATTACTTGAAATATTTGTTTATGTGGACATCGCATACAATAATGCGAAACATAATACATTAGTGCTGCAAATGGGGTAATTACTGTTACTCTTTGGACATATTTTAGGATGCTTTCAATGACCAAGCTATAAATATTAAGTACCACCTATGGTCCCATTTTAACAAGGTGGGTGAACCATGGATATGTGATACACATAGGTAGACAATCATAACCACAAACACTAATTATTTTATATGTTATGCAGGAAACAAATATAGAACACATTGTTATTTGGATGGAAACCCAACTGTGAGGACTTGTACAGAGGAAAATGCCAAACATTTCTAAACTCCCAGATGTGCCTTCTCATAGATTCTGTATCCATTTTATAGGACCATGAGGCCAGAGGATGAGTATTTCGTATTCAGGAGTTAAGACTCTCACTGCTCTAAAACTTTATTTCAAATATGGAGTGATGTCATAGTGTAATGAACCTATTTTTTAAAATAACATTCAAAAAACCTAATCAACTAAAATCACTTGAACCATTTACTTTGAGGTTCTCATTTTTCTTATCATTTGCAATGGTAATTTAAAGAAAAATTTGAATTTTACCTCCCTTTCTTCTCTCTCCTGTGTTTAAAGCAGAGCTTGTCCTGCATTTTCTTGTGCCCTCTTACAAAAGACTGACAATTTAAAGGGTAACTAGCATTAAACTTAGTTTTCAGAATCAAACTATTTTGTGTGAATCAATTATTATGTAATTTGGTGTCTTACACATTTTTTATTCCTTCCCGACAGTTACGCTTCATCATTATCCATTTGTGATGCTGTATTTTCAGGTAAAAATAGGCCCTAATTCATCAAAACCAACGTTTTCATGCCAATCTTGATGCTCCACATTCATTAAGAGGTATATCTGAAAAGTGATGTCTGCCGCCACTAGTGCTGATCAAGCAGTGAAATGATTGAGGGCTCAATACCCGAATCGAGCATATGGCAAATGCAAGCCCTCTTCCAGAGCATTTTTCTTTCTCTCAGCACTCGAGTACCATGCCATACTTGGCAGTGCTCGCTAGTGGATCGAGCACCCCCGATGCTCAGTAGATTATTGAGCAGTGCTAAACATGCTCGCAAATCACTACTCGACACTAATTTTACTAAAGTTGGGGACCGGAGTACGATTTCTGGTGTAAGAAATTTGACCAGTGGGGATAGCCACTCCCCCGACCCACCCCAGTGCACCTACTTAGTCCAACCTGGGCAAAAATGGTGTGTCCAAAAATCACAAAATTTTAGCACAGCCTCAAGTTATGTCAATATTTTGTGGCTTTCCAAAGCTTTTGACTCAAGAATTCTTGCATGGAATCTTCAATGATTGGGCTTTTTATCTTTTTGCTGCCAGGCTGTATTTCTACACCTAATCTAGATTGATACCATTTGCTTCTTTCTGTGTGAGCACTTTGCTGCTTTGCACGAGTACTGTGTAGTTTACTAATGATTTAAGACAAACATAATCTGAAATTCCAACGCCTGTCTCTCGTGCTGCACCAGTTCTCTGGAATGTACTACCCTAGACAATCCAAGTACCAAGAGTTTTAAGTGTGCCATAACACACACACACATCTCTTCAGTCTACCCTACCAACTTACCCCCTAATCTAATTATCCCCTGTTCTTCCTTCTTAAATTTTCCATCAGAATCTGGATCTTTTTACCCTCCATTCACATCCTCCATGCACTCAGTAGCACTTTGCATCTGGACATAGATAGTGACTGATGACCGGTTCATGCAGTTTTACTTGAATAAAGATAAAGACTTTTTACCTTTTGTGTCTTCCTTATTTTCTCATAGATTGAAAGCTCTTGTGAAAAGGCTGTCACCCCTCTTGCTTGGTCTGTTGAACTATATGTTACTCTGTATAGTCTGATATTGTTATTGTAGATGTTCCTCGAAATTGTAATGTGCTGATGAATATGTTGCGCTATAGACATACACTTATTATTAGTTTGGAAGACTCTACTTCAGCTACTTCAGCCTGCCCTTCGTGTCTTTGATGACATCAGCATCAATAATAGGGAGAAGGAGAAGTGGCGTCTGTCAATGTACACACTACGTTGGTAACCAGCTGAAGTGCGCACTCTGAGAAGAATCGGATGTTATCTGTTCACATTAGGTGTACTGATACAGCCTGGAAAGAAAAAAAAGATTACCTATTCACTTGAAAATGTAGCAATGCGACAGGTAAGCAATAAAGTGGATAAGGAAGAAAAAAATGTATACGACAGCAAATTAGAAAATGATTGACACACACACGAAGAGTCATTGTAATATTATGTTGTGGTTTGATACACCTTACGTGTCGTGAGTTTGTGGGTGTATATGGGAGTAGGTGTGGAGCTGATCAGGGGCTGCCATACCCCAGTTGAGTAGGTTGATAGGAGGTTAAAGAAGCCCTCCCATGAACATTCTTTCTCTAAATCTGTGTATATGTGTAAGTACTGTACTCTCAATGTGTTAATATTCTCACCTACCACTGTCATTCTGTTTCTCTTCTTCATCACATCACATCTCTTCAGGCTCTCCAGATCATTCCATGCTTTATGTGTGAGCCAGAAGTTTATGTTAATATGCAAGCCTGCAGGTCCACCATTTTGAACTTCATTCTGAACCTTCAAAGAGTTAAATTGGCCTTCTATGAGCCCTGACCTAAATCCTATTGAGCATCTTTAGAAAGAGCTGAAACATGCCATCTGAAAAAGGCAACCTTCAAACACGGGACAACTGGAGCAGTTTGCTCTTGAGGAGTGGGCCAAAGTACCTGTCGAGAGGTGCAGAAGTCTCATTGACACTTACAGGAATCGCTTGATTGCAGTGATTGCTTCAAAAGGTTGTGCAACAAAATATTAAGTTAGGGGTACCCTCATTTCTGTCCAGGCCTATTTCATGAGTTTTATTTTTTTTTTAAATTCTGTGGAAGCATGGTTGAAAAGCAATGTCAGACTTTCATTTGTTCATTTTCATAGATTTTTGATTTATTATTACTTTTGTCAGATTCAAGTTATTTCTGTAACCATTGTGAGTTTTTCTGTCATTAAATGAGGGGTACCAACAATTTTGACCACGTGTGTAAGAATCCTCCTGTAGAAAGATTAAAATTCACTGCATGATGCACATTATGGGATAGATGTAAAGTATATCAATCAATAATTATTACCTGGTGGTGGTCTACTGGTGGTCCCCAGTTCGACTTGCGGCGCATGACCTATTTCTGTTGCCTATCCATGTTCAGTGTTTTTTTCGATTTTTCCTTTCACTATGTTGTCTTATTGTAGGAGGAAGACTATTGCCTTCCTGCCCAGCTCTCTATCTAGGGCTAAGATCCAGGGTCAGGTCACGGCTTGGGCACATGACAGCACACTGGGGGGGAGGACCTGTCTAGGGCAATAGGGAGCGTAGGTGTCAGCATAAGGTGAATGTTGAGGGGTCAACATCTACCCCCTCTGCCTACCATCAGGGCTCCCGTCAGCTCCCTCACCCTTTGCATCACACGCCAGCATATCCCTGCCTGATGTGACAATTACATGGTTTGTGTACATTTTGGTGGGATATAACACTCCAAACAAGCGTTGAAAATTTTTTCTAGGTTCAGTTAGTCATCTATAGAGTATTACTTGCTTTGCGTTACATTTCGGTAGTATATAAGACTCCAAAAAAAGTTTAAAAAAATTTCTGGATTCAATTAGTCATCCATAGAATATTATCTACATTATGTTACATTTCAGTGATATATAACACATCTAAAAATCATTCCAATTATTCAAATTTTTTGCTGGATGCAATTAGTCATCCATAGTGTATTACGTGCTTCGTGTTACATTTCAGAGGTATATAACACAACATAAAAGCGGTAAAAAAATTTTCTGAATTGAATTTGTCATCCATAGAGTATTACGTACTTTGCGTTACATTTCAGAGGTATATTATACTTCCAAAAAGCTTTAAAATTTGAATTAGTAATCCATATACTGTAAAGTGCTTAGTGGGCAACATGGCAAAAAAGATGGCAGAATACTGTGAGGCTCCAGAGGGGGCAACCTGAGGAGCCAGACAAAGCTGGTGTGACACCAGAGGTGGCAGAAGCCTGTGGTCCGCAACTGGCTATTTTCTCTGAACCACCAAAGCCCGAACCCAGTCCGCACTCTTCACTGCTGGGGTTCTTGCTAGCTGTAGACAGGAAAGCCAGGATCTAGCAACTGATGATCTGACTACGGGGTCTAGGCTGGTCGGAAGAGAGAAAGGTGGTGAGCAAGGATCAGGTCTTGAGATATGCTAGTGGGCCTGCTAGCTGCATAGTTCTGAGATTTGGCATCCTAGGGGGAGGTTGCTGCCTGCGATTGGTAGCAGAGATTGGGGTCCATAGAAGAGTTTGGTACTTGTCATCACATCTTGTTCAACCAGCGGGCAGCAGAACCTAAAAATGTGCCTCAAAGGCTGCAAAAGCTGATGGCTGGAACCAGGGTCATGTTCCTCAAAATGGAGGAAGAAAGCGAGTGGGATGAACCCTTCTTGCAAAATGAATGGGCCTGGGAGAGGCTCCTTGAGGTGGATTGAGACTGGGCTACCATCCTTGAGAGACTGGACTGTCCTTTGGGTTCCCCACCTTCTACGAGGGAGAAAGCTATGGTGCATGTGACACAGGGTGCTATCGCCCATTTCTGCATGTTGGAGGCTAAATTATTACTTTAAGCAGGGTCACTTACAGCCCAGGCATCTGGGAATCAGGCGCCAGTAAGCAGATGGAGAAAGTCCCTCCAGCCTTCTGAGGAAGGAGAAAAAGAAGCACACACCTGAAGAGGATTACTGTATTACCCCCCTTATCATTTTCTCCTGGCTTTGAATTTTCTTAATGTGCGTAAGAGTACATCAACTACACTTTCAAAATATTTGAATGAGGCCTGCCAGTTGTGGCCATCAAGGGTCTATGCATGACTGGATGACCCTCCTTATAATTTTTTTCTTTATGAGTGAAGAAGTAGCACAACTACATTTTCTTAATTTTTATGAGGCACTTAATTTGGTGCCTTCAAGGGTGTCTGGATATATAATTTTTTTTCTGGCTTTGCACTGTGTTAAGAGCTCTTATGAAAGTAGGAGCACCACAACTACACTTTGTTACAATTTTTGAATGAGGTACTACAGTTGGTGCCTTCAATCGTGTATGGATGACTCTGCTTGTCATTTGTGGCAGGCTTTACACTTAGTACATAGACTTTATGAGTCTAGGAGTAATAGTACATGACAATTTGAGCATAATGTGTGTGAATAACTCCTTATGTTTAATGCAGGGTGTATCTGAGTCCCTCTTCCATCTACTTTTTGGTAGTTCTTGCTTTCTTCTTAAATTACACTGAAATTTGCAATTTTTTAATAAAAAAATGAATAAAAATTTAATTAAAAAATCAATTTTGTTTTACTTAAATTATATATATATTTTAACTGTTTTAAAATTTTGTCTTATCTACAAGTCATCATACAGGAAAGAATGTTTCTTCACATTTTTTTTCATGTACACTCCAATTTCTCATGCATTTTGAATGTTTTATTTTCAGCCCTTGAAGTGGCGTAAAAGTGTGACACCATTGTTCTAAGCAGCGATCTGGGAGTCTTCCCCATGCTGTTCTACTTCCATTCAGCACTTTTTTCATCCATTTCAACATTTTCTCTGCCCTTCCAGACCTTCTTGTAGGTTCCACCAGAAAAATACTCAGATTTCCCATTATACTCATTACTCAAATTGCTCGGTTCGAGTAACGAGCATCCAAGCATTTTATTGCTTGCTCATCCCCACTTATGACCCCAAATAAATTTTTCCATTCTTATATGAAATAAATACGGACTTCCATGGCTATGAATATTGCAGATGCAGGCAGACACCAACTCAGTGCTCTGGAAAAATGTTTATCTCGGAAACATTTGTAAATATGTACATTCTGCTTCATTGTATTTAGTGGGAGATTATCACATTCCTGATTTATGAGTGGGAGTATCTTTCCTTCATATCCAATCCATATGATGTACAGCAGATGCAATGCCAAGTGTGATTGCAGCAGTTTGTAAAAAAGTGTTATATAAATCTACATAAATATTTCTCTGCTAAATATACAGAATTCATTAAGGTACCTATGAAGTTAATATATCTAATAGTGTATATGGGCCTGGGTTGTCCTTAAAAAAACAACCCCTATTAGTTTATTTATATTACAATGTATTAAAATCAAAATATTTTGAGTTTAAAGCTCCTACATTCTGTCACTGAATGCAAATATTGTTTACATCCAGGTGTTGAAATTTCTGTCCAGCCCTAATACTTCTCAAAGGTGATGCCCCACCCCTGAGGAACAGCATTGTAGGGAAAAATGCAGTGGAGAATTATGAAAAAGACACAGAGGATAACACAAATATTGAGGACCTTCTGTCTGAGATTAGGGCCCCTTTTAATACTTGATATTGGGCACCCTCTCATCTATGCATGCTACTGCAGTAAGATACTTTCTCCATTGATAGACTGCACAGTGTGAAATTCCGAGGTAAAACAAGGACATAGAGAGTAAATGTGATTAATCATGATCAGGGTTTAGGGTTAATTGCTTTACATGTCCTCCCATTACCGTGCATGCTGATTATAATAACTTACACATTGCCAAAGACAGCGCCTTGGATTTTATGTCTTCCATGTAATGTTTGGAGAAAGATTTGAAACTGAATCTAAAAGGGTGATAAGTCGATAATGATTTTGATTTAGTGGATGGCTAATGTTAGCATCTCTCTGGATAAATATAGTTCTGTAGCTGGATATCTATAAAGGGTAATGAAAAGATATTCTCAGTAATTCAAGGAGTTTTTTTTAACTATAATGACATCAACCAGACACCTCAATATGATTGGTGACAATGGTTGTGTTTCTGAGAGGTGGAACTTAAGTGTTACAAAAATTAAATTAATAAAATATTAATATTTCCTATAAAAAGATGCTTGCTGTAATGGAATACAGATAGCCATAAAAAGATAAATACCTAGCATAAAGCATCTTTAACCCCTTCAAGACATATAGCATAAACTTATATCATAAGTTGCGTCCCTGCTTTTGATGAGGGCTTGCACGTCGAGCTCACATCTTTCCCCCCACGTGATGGCTGGTTTAAGCAGCCATCATGTGCCACTAACAGTCAAGGGTGGAAAGGGGGCTCCGCCCATGGCTGATAACCTGCTAAATCACACTATCAATCTCTGACAGCAACATTTCACATACACTGGCAGAAGGGCACATAAGTTACACTTCATGATGTGATTACGGGGCACCGATGGGTTGTTATGAAAGATGCGTGTCTGCAGAAGACCCCTGTACCTGTCATTACGATCGCCTGTGAAAGCCAACCCATGGCCGACGTTCATAGGAGATTTCTGTTAAACATAGCAGTGCATCAGCACCGCTGTATGTAGCACACACGATCAGACAATCGCAGCTTCAAGACCCTTAAGGGGACTAATAAATACAGTAAAAAATGATAAAAAAAATGTTTTAAAAAATATGGAAGAAATTAAAAAACACCAAAGGTCAAATCACCCCCCTTTTGCCTCATTAAAAATTAAACAATTTAAAAAAGTACATGTGGCGCCCCTGAGGATTCAGTTGCCACAGAGGTACTGCACCTCCTCCTGAGGTGTGGTACCCCACCATCCAGGTAGGTTGGAGGCTCCTGACCACGCTCCAACACCTGCATCCCACACAACACGGTAGTTCAGCAAAGCCACATTGCGGCTCCCTGCTTGGAGTGTAGCAGAGCACCTTTGGTGGCTCCCTACTTGGAACACGAAACGTGCTGGGAGACGGGTGGAGTTAGAATACATAAAAGAGCGGGAAGGTTTAGGATTTCAGGTCAGTCGGTCAGTGAGTAGGAGAGAGTGAGGAGAGAAGATCCCTGGGAGAGGGATGGAGGAAGGAGGTGCTGCAGCAGGCCTCAGTGACCTGGGTCTGCTGGCACGGGAAAGGAAAGAAGGAGAAAGACATTGAACAGAAACCTGATCTTCCATAAGAAGGAGAGATTAGTACGGAATGAAGGAGTAAAAGGGAACAGAGGACGTGAGTTAGGAGAAAACCCTGCCTAAAAGTTCTAAGCGCAAGGCTGGGGCCCGGTCCCCGAGGTTGTATGGATACTAATGGTCCGACAGCAGACACCGGTGGAGTAGTGAGCTGTAATTGCACTACTCCCATCTAAGACTTGGGGGCACAACAGCAACTTGGATAGTGAGCCGGGACTCAAGAGTAAGGAGTCCCCGAAGCAGGCTACAGCTGTCTGCCATACAAGTATGGTTCTTGGGAACATCTGTCAGGAGGAACCCCAGTGTAACTCAGTACTAGGAGTACTTCACACCAAAGGCGCTATAAGAGGAGATGTTCAGAAAGGCACATGTTGGTGGAGTGTTGGAAGGGAGCATTCCATCTGACCTGGTGGTTGACTGAGTCCCTGGTCCAGAGGACACAGCACGGAGGCAGGCACCTGTGTGTACTACAGACTGTGAGTAAAGTTTTGGAACTACATGCCCTGGTGTCCTCCAGTTATTCCTGCGCTAACACACCCGGTGCCACTACATCGGGGTACCAGCTTCTACACCGCCTGTGCTTCTCCTCTAACCCTACATCTACACTGCCCTGGGACTACAGCTCCGCCTGTGGGGAGCTACACCATCTTGGCTGCACCACACCACCAGTCCCAGAGGATCTGCATGCAGCGTCTACTTAACACCTCACTTGCCGAACACCACATATGGTGTCACGAACTATTCCATTAACTACATTCTACCATTCAAACTTCCCCTATTAATTGGGCACCCAGGGCCACGGACCGGGTCGCCACTGCTGTGACACATCCTGCCGACACCGGCCCGGTACCGAGTACCCCACAGCCCTGGGAGGGGGACCCAAACTTGGCGTCACAAACAGGATGACGAGACACGATGCCATCGGGTTCTGTGTGCCTAAGACTCAAAGTTTTTGAAAATGTGCAGAAGACCCAATTTGATAGACTGTGAAAAGAATGTTAAAAATGGCCGCTGGCGCAGTGAAGAAGAATTGCGTGACAACCTGGGAGGTCCTAAGAAAAGACCGCGAACAGTCCTGGGCCTCCCCTGCCTGAATTATTATGTGATAGCGACATGGCCCATCCCCCGAGGGGTTCGTATACTGGCTTGGTATGGAGAAGCTGGAAGAAGACGCCGCCCCAAGAAGGAGGAGCGGAAGCCAGTAGCAGGAAAAGAGTCCAGACAGGAAGAGGAACGCCAGAACGCCATCTTGGAAGGAGACGGGAGGAGGCCTGTGGAGCGCGAGGAGGTTATGCTGGATTTCCCTGGCGCCATGGCTGAAGGCTCCAACCCATTGTCCGAGATGAACCGCCAGCAGCTGGAGGACGAAATAGCCCAGCTGACATGCCGTCTGCAACTGAGGCAGGAAGCACTATAAAGTTTGAATCTGCACCGCGCCCAGGAGGGGCCTACACCTGCAGTACCCGCGACACCGGTACCCGCCGTTGCTGCACCGGATCTTTTCCAGGCAGACCTTGTGGAGCCTACAACCGCTGCCATACCACCGGCAGCGTATAGTGTTCCCTCTCTGCTGCTACCACCGGAGGAGTTATACAAGGCCCTGGGAGCCGAAGCGGAGGAAGAAGAGCTCCCGTCTGGACCTGACGCGGCCACGCAGGTCCCTTCAGAGACCCCTGCGGACCCGGAGCCGCCATTAGCCCCACTGCCGTTCCCGGTATCCCACCGAACGGTACCTGCTGCCACCATGCCTGCATCGGAGCAGAGACCACACCGCCAGGAGGCTCCAGGTACGTCTGATGCCCCTGCACCTGAGAAGGCCCTGGGGTGTACCGCGGTCGCAGCGGATGGCCAGGTTGTGTTAGATCTGGTCTGGGACCGGAATACCAGTCCCCCGGGGGAGACACCGGAGCCCCTAATGGTGGTGCCGCGGTACGCGACGAGCCAGGACCAGTCTCGGGAAGAGCGGGAGGAAGACAAAAATTGGGCTAACTACCAAGCGACTATACGACAGCTGGCCACCGAGCAGCGGGCGAGGGAGCAGTGAAGGTTAGCTGTATTGGGCACTGATTTGGACCGGAAGGAGCAGGTCCGTGCCGGTCGCTATAGTCCCCGGGACTCAGCAGGTTGGGGACACGTCCTAAATGTAAACCATGAGAGGGGGTTCAGCTTCATCCATGAACCTAGCCAAATCTCCGATCTGTTCTTTAATCGGCGGGACGTGGAACCCCACTTGAAAAAAGGGCACCCTGCCAGAAACCTTCACCCGGGAGACCACATGACGTTTACCAGACATGAAGGATTGAGAGACTGGTATGCAATGAACATCAGATCGGTCCCGGAGGATCTCATCAAGTCCTGCAGGCAGAAGCCAGCTACTGTCCCTCCATCCCCAGTGACCACTCCCACAGTATTTGTGCCTACCCCCACGTGCCAAGCTAGATCAACACCAGTCCCGCAGCCAAGCGTACAGAAAACCATAAGTTTGACTCCGATGGAGAAGGAGTACCTGCGGACTGCCAATGCATTTTTCTCCCCTGGAAGCAGTTTCAGTCAAGAAACCCCAGGAGGGGACAACAACTAGTCAAGATGCTTCTTTAAAATAACTCTCATTACCCATGAGGGTATTCGCATCATTGTGCCTTTTGTTTCCTATTTTTTTGGATCATCATGGTTTAGTTTTGTTTTCCCAGTTGTTGCCCAGTTATAATGGCAGCTTTCACACTTGAACTGCAGAGATCATGAACACTGAATGGTCCAGAGCTGTTATTGTACATAGTTTGCACCTATTTAGGTACCCTCTCTTGGTTTTACATAGACACTTTGCGAAGATAATGTCTACCTCATTTGGAGCATGACTCCAATCAAAGGACACTGCAAGAGATCCCGGCTGGGAGCGGTGTCCAGCGCTTACAAGAATTATTGAAAGTTTTAATGTGAAGTTTTTGATAATGTGTTTTATGATAGCTTTCATATAAGATGTAGGAATGTTTTAATAAAGAGATGAGAGATTTGAATGAAGAATGAAGATTTGGAAAATGTAGGTGATGAACCAGGTATCAGCGGTTATCACTTTAAGCTAATGACAGAAAGGTAGAAAATGTGAAAAAGGAAAGATGATGAAGAAATAGGTTAATGATGAAACCTGCACTTTTGAATTAAGACTTTACATAGTTAACTAAGAATTGCTTGTAATTTTCAAGGATGAGTGCCTCTCATATTGAGAAGATTAGTGTAAGAAATGTTTATTCAGCAATATAAAAAAAAACTTGTATGTTCCTGTATTGTTAACTCTGTTTGACTTGCAGCCCGTGGAAGTGCTGTGCTTGACGGGGGGGAATGTGGCGCCCCTGAGGATTCAGTTGCCACAGAGGTACTGCACCTCCTCCAGAGGTGTGGTACCCCACCATCCAGGTAGGTTGGAGGGTCCTGACCATGCTCCAACACCTGCATCCCACACAACACGGTAGTTCAGCAAAGCCACATTGCGGCTCCTTGCGTGGAGTGTAGCAGAGCACCTTTGGTGGCTCCCTGCTTGGAACACGAAATATGCTGGGAGGCGGGTGGAGTTAGAATACATAAAAGAGCGGGAAGGTTTAGGATTTCAGGTCAGTCGGTCAGTGAGTAGGAGAGAATGAGGAGAGAAGATCCCTGGGAGAGGGATGGAGGAAGGAGGTGCTGCAGCAGACCTCAGTGACCTGGGTCTGCTGGCACGGGAAAGGAAAGAAGGAGAAAGACATTGAACAGAAACCTGATCTTCCATAAGAAGGAGAGATTAGTACGGAATGAAGGAGTAAAAGGGAACAGAGGACGTGAGTTAGGAGAAAACCCTGCCTAAAAGTTCTAAGCGCAAGGCTGGGGCCCGGTCCCCGAGGTTGTATGGATACTAATGGTCCGACAGCAGACACCGGTGGAGTAGTGAGCTGTAATTGCACTACTCCCATCTAAGACTTGGGGGCACAACAGCAACTTGGATAGTGAGCCGGGACTCAAGAGTAAGGAGTCCCCGAAGCAGGCTACAGCTGTCTGCCATACAAGTATGGTTCTTGGGAACATCTGTCAGGAGGAACCCCAGTGTAACTCAGTACTAGGAGTACTTCACACCAAAGGCGCTATAAGAGGAGATGTTCAGAAAGGCACATGTTGGTGGAGTGTTGGAAGGGAGCATTCCATCTGACCTGGTGGTTGACTGAGTCCCTGGTCCAGAGGACACAGCACGGAGGCAGGCACCTGTGTGTACTACAGACTGTGAGTAAAGTTTTGGAACTACATGCCCTGGTGTCCTCCAGTTATTCCTGCGCTAACACACCCGGTGCCACTACATCGGGGTACCAGCTTCTACACCGCCTGTGCTTCTCCTCTAACCCTACATCTACACTGCCCTGGGACTACAGCTCCGCCTGTGGGGAGCTACACCATCTTGGCTGCACCACACCACCAGTCCCAGAGGATCTGCATGCAGCGTCTACTTAACACCTCACTTGCCGAACACCACATATGGTGTCACGAACTATTCCATTAACTACATTCTACCATTCAAACTTCCCCTATTAATTGGGCACCCAGGGCCACGGACCGGGTCGCCACTGCTGTGACACATCCTGCCGACACCGGCCCGGTACCGAGTACCCCACAGCCCTGGGAGGGGGACCCAAACTTGGCGTCACAAACAGGATGACGAGACACGATGCCATCGGGTTCTGTGTGCCTAAGACTCAAAGTTTTTGAAAATGTGCAGAAGACCCAATTTGATAGACTGTGAAAAGAATGTTAAAAATGGCCGCTGGCGCAGTGAAGAAGAATTGCGTGACAACCTGGGAGGTCCTAAGAAAAGACCGCGAACAGTCCTGGGCCTCCCCTGCCTGAATTATTATGTGATAGCGACATGGCCCATCCCCCGAGGGGTTCGTATACTGGCTTGGTATGGAGAAGCTGGAAGAAGACGCCGCCCCAAGAAGGAGGAGCGGAAGCCAGTAGCAGGAAAAGAGTCCAGACAGGAAGAGGAACGCCAGAACGCCATCTTGGAAGGAGACGGGAGGAGGCCTGTGGAGCGCGAGGAGGTTATGCTGGATTTCCCTGGCGCCATGGCTGAAGGCTCCAACCCATTGTCCGAGATGAACCGCCAGCAGCTGGAGGACGAAATAGCCCAGCTGACATGCCGTCTGCAACTGAGGCAGGAAGCACTATAAAGTTTGAATCTGCACCGCGCCCAGGAGGGGCCTACACCTGCAGTACCCGCGACACCGGTACCCGCCGTTGCTGCACCGGATCTTTTCCAGGCAGACCTTGTGGAGCCTACAACCGCTGCCATACCACCGGCAGCGTATAGTGTTCCCTCTCTGCTGCTACCACCGGAGGAGTTATACAAGGCCCTGGGAGCCGAAGCGGAGGAAGAAGAGCTCCCGTCTGGACCTGACGCGGCCACGCAGGTCCCTTCAGAGACCCCTGCGGACCCGGAGCCGCCATTAGCCCCACTGCCGTTCCCGGTATCCCACCGAACGGTACCTGCTGCCACCATGCCTGCATCGGAGCAGAGACCACACCGCCAGGAGGCTCCAGGTACGTCTGATGCCCCTGCACCTGAGAAGGCCCTGGGGTGTACCGCGGTCGCAGCGGATGGCCAGGTTGTGTTAGATCTGGTCTGGGACCGGAATACCAGTCCCCCGGGGGAGACACCGGAGCCCCTAATGGTGGTGCCGCGGTACGCGACGAGCCAGGACCAGTCTCGGGAAGAGCGGGAGGAAGACAAAAATTGGGCTAACTACCAAGCGACTATACGACAGCTGGCCACCGAGCAGCGGGCGAGGGAGCAGTGAAGGTTAGCTGTATTGGGCACTGATTTGGACCGGAAGGAGCAGGTCCGTGCCGGTCGCTATAGTCCCCGGGACTCAGCAGGTTGGGGACACGTCCTAAATGTAAACCATGAGAGGGGGTTCAGCTTCATCCATGAACCTAGCCAAATCTCCGATCTGTTCTTTAATCGGCGGGACGTGGAACCCCACTTGAAAAAAGGGCACCCTGCCAGAAACCTTCACCCGGGAGACCACATGACGTTTACCAGACATGAAGGATTGAGAGACTGGTATGCAATGAACATCAGATCGGTCCCGGAGGATCTCATCAAGTCCTGCAGGCAGAAGCCAGCTACTGTCCCTCCATCCCCAGTGACCACTCCCACAGTATTTGTGCCTACCCCCACGTGCCAAGCTAGATCAACACCAGTCCCGCAGCCAAGCGTACAGAAAACCATAAGTTTGACTCCGATGGAGAAGGAGTACCTGCGGACTGCCAATGCATTTTTCTCCCCTGGAAGCAGTTTCAGTCAAGAAACCCCAGGAGGGGACAACAACTAGTCAAGATGCTTCTTTAAAATAACTCTCATTACCCATGAGGGTATTCGCATCATTGTGCCTTTTGTTTCCTATTTTTTTGGATCATCATGGTTTAGTTTTGTTTTCCCAGTTGTTGCCCAGTTATAATGGCAGCTTTCACACTTGAACTGCAGAGATCATGAACACTGAATGGTCCAGAGCTGTTATTGTACATAGTTTGCACCTATTTAGGTACCCTCTCTTGGTTTTACATAGACACTTTGCGAAGATAATGTCTACCTCATTTGGAGCATGACTCCAATCAAAGGACACTGCAAGAGATCCCGGCTGGGAGCGGTGTCCAGCGCTTACAAGAATTATTGAAAGTTTTAATGTGAAGTTTTTGATAATGTGTTTTATGATAGCTTTCATATAAGATGTAGGAATGTTTTAATAAAGAGATGAGAGATTTGAATGAAGAATGAAGATTTGGAAAATGTAGGTGATGAACCAGGTATCAGCGGTTATCACTTTAAGCTAATGACAGAAAGGTAGAAAATGTGAAAAAGGAAAGATGATGAAGAAATAGGTTAATGATGAAACCTGCACTTTTGAATTAAGACTTTACATAGTTAACTAAGAATTGCTTGTAATTTTCAAGGATGAGTGCCTCTCATATTGAGAAGATTAGTGTAAGAAATGTTTATTCAGCAATATAAAAAAAAACTTGTATGTTCCTGTATTGTTAACTCTGTTTGACTTGCAGCCCGTGGAAGTGCTGTGCTTGACGGGGGGGAATGTGGCGCCCCTGAGGATTCAGTTGCCACAGAGGTACTGCACCTCCTCCAGAGGTGTGGTACCCCACCATCCAGGTAGGTTGGAGGGTCCTGACCATGCTCCAACACCTGCATCCCACACAACACGGTAGTTCAGCAAAGCCACATTGCGGCTCCTTGCGTGGAGTGTAGCAGAGCACCTTTGGTGGCTCCCTGCTTGGAACACGAAATATGCTGGGAGGCGGGTGGAGTTAGAATACATAAAAGAGCGGGAAGGTTTAGGATTTCAGGTCAGTCGGTCAGTGAGTAGGAGAGAATGAGGAGAGAAGATCCCTGGGAGAGGGATGGAGGAAGGAGGTGCTGCAGCAGACCTCAGTGACCTGGGTCTGCTGGCACGGGAAAGGAAAGAAGGAGAAAGACATTGAACAGAAACCTGATCTTCCATAAGAAGGAGAGATTAGTACGGAATGAAGGAGTAAAAGGGAACAGAGGACGTGGGTTTAGGAGAGAACCCTGCCTAGAAGTTCTAAGCGCAAGGCCGGGGCCCGGTCCCCGAGGTTGTATGGATACTAATGGTCCGACAGCAGACACCGGTGGAGTAGTGAGCTGTAAATGCACTACTCCCATCTAAGACTTGGGGGCACAACAGCAACTTGGATAGTGAGCCGGGACTCAGGAGTAAGGAGTCCCCGAAGCAGGCTACAGCTGTCTGACGTTCAAGTATGGTTCTTGGGAACATCTGTCAGGAGGAACCCCATTGTAACTCAGTACTAGGAGTACTTCACACCAAAGGCGCTATAAGAGGAGACGTTCAGAAAGGCACATGTTGGCGGAGTGTTGGAAGGGAGCATTCCATCTGACCTGGAGGATGACTGAGTCCCTGACCCGGAGGACACAGCACGGAGGCAGGCACCTGTGTGTACTACAGACTGTGAGTAAAGCTTTGGAACTACATGCCCTGGTGTTCTCCAGTTATTCCTGCGCTAACACACCCGGTGCCACTACATCGGGGTACCAGTTTCTACACTGCCTGTGCTTCTCGTCTAACCCTACATCTACACTGTCCTGGGACTACAGCTCTGCCTGTGGGGAGCTACACCATCTTGGCTGCACCACACCACCAGTCCCAGAGGATCTGCATGCAGCGTCGGCTTAACACCTCACTTGCCAAACACCACAGGTGGCATCACAAACTATTCCATTAACTACATTCTATCATTCAAACTTCTCCTATTAATTGGGCGCCCAGGGCCACGAACCGGGTCGCCGCTGCTGTGACACATCCCGCCGACACCGGCCCGGTACAGAGTACACCCACAGCTCTGGGAGGGGGACCCATACACATATTCGGTATTGCTGCATTCCTAAAAGCTCAACTAGCAAAATCTAAAAAAATTAATCAGATCAGTAAATAATGAGAAAAAAGGCAACGACGGTGTTACAACCATACTGCCAGAGTGCAAGAATTTACCTGTGGACAGAAGGTTCTAGAACTATTACCAGTACGCAAAAACAAGCTGTAAGCCATGTGGGCAGGTCCATTCACCACGACCAGGAAATGCGGCAAGACTGACTACACTGTGGCTTTGGATCGAGCGGGTGTTCGTGAACGGACCTATCATGTTAACAGGCTAAAAGCTTATGAGGAAAGGGAAGTTACCAACCTAGCAGCTTGTTGTACCCCTTTAGATAATCCATTTCTGGACCAGATCCTGCACTTATTGGTGGAATCCAAAAGAGGAAAGGGGGTAGTGGATGTCCCATTGGGGGAGCGGCTTGGTCCATCACAGAGGCAACAATTAACAGAACTGCTTGGAACATATGGCTCCCTGTTCACAAGTCAGCCTGGTTGAACCCCCTTGGTCCAGCATTATGTCAACACTGGGGCAGCCACTCCACTCAGACAACCGACCTACTGGATGACACCTCCAGTGTTGGCAATGAAGAAGGCCAAAGTTGAAGACATATTGAATATGGGGGTCATAGTTCCTTCACATAGTCCATGGGCAGCCAGTGTGTGGACTATAGGCGACTCAATGAGGTCACCATTACTGATGCGTACCCCATGCCTTGGTTGGATGAACTACTAGACAGTTTAGGCGTATCTCGGTTCATATCTACCATTGATTTGAGCAAGGGATACTGGCAGATCCCACTCACAAAAGAGGCTCAAGAGAAGTCTGCATTCATCTCCCTTTTGGCCTTTATGAATTTACCAGCATGCCCTTTGGGATGAAGAATGCCCCTGCTAACATCCAAAGGATAGTGGACCAGTTACTAGAGGGATGTCAGGGGTATGCCCAGGCCTCCCTGGATGACATTGATATCTTTAGCGATACCTGGGAAGAGCATCTTAAACATGTGTCACAGGTGCTGCAGAGGGTAGCAAAAGCCCAGCTAACCATCTGACCTGATAAGTGCCAATTGGACTATACCTTGGACATCAGGTAGGAAATGGGTGTATTCATCCTGAACCTGCAAAAGTAGAAGCCATTACCCAGTAGCCTCGCCTAGCCAACCAAAAACAGGTTTATCCCCAATTACAGTGCAATAGAAAAGCCTGCAATCTCATCTGGACCCCAGAGTGCGAGTCCGTATTCCTCCAGTTGAAAACTCAGCTAGCCCAAAGTCCAGTCCTGACACTGCTCCTGACTTCCCCCATCGGTTCATTGTCCAAACAGACGCATCAGACACCGGATTGGGAGCCGTACTCAGTTAAGTGGGGGACGAAGGTCAGGAACACCCGGTAGCTTATGTTTCCCGGAAACTGTTGGACCGGGAGAAAGCATACGCCACAATAGAAAAAGAATGCTTGTAATGTGCACCATCTTGGGGTAATTGCTGGGATCGTCCTGTTTGCTATTGGGTGTTGTGGTTCAATAAAGTATTGCCACACTGTTTTACCCTGTGTTGTTTGTGTAGTGTATTGCCAAGCGGGAGATAGAGCGGGCATTCAATGGTATGAGCCCTGGTCCATGCAGTCTTGCTAAAGGCAGCCTGGTCAGTGGAGGAGAGCACCCTCTGACCCCGTTTCTCCACAGATGCGTATTACATCCAGGACCTGTCTCTAACAATTGCGGGTGGAACAGTGCGCCGCTCATGATTATTAACCAGTTAAATGCTGCTGTCATTCTCTGACAGTGGCATTTAACTCACACCGACAAGCCAGCGTGTCCTTACCGCACCCATGATGTGATCACGTGTCACCAATGGGTTGTTATGACAGCCGGGAGTCAGTTAATGACAGATGACAAAGACTGCGATAACAAAGGGGGATAACAAAATCAGTAAAAAGTAAAAAAAAAAAAGTTAACAAATATGAAATAAAGTTCAAATCCTCCTCCTTTTCCACACTGAAAATAAAGATATACATTTTTTTTTAAAAGATGCACATAAGTGGTATCGCCACGTTCATAAAAGTCCAATCTATCAAAATATAAAAACAATGAACGAGATCAGTAAACACCGCAAACGTAAAAAAATCAAGAACGTTAAAACTATGTTTGTTTGGTTGCCCAATTCCACAAGAAATGCTGTAACAAGTAATCAAAAAGTCACGTATATCCCAAAATGATACTAATAGAAATGTAATCTCGACCCACAGAAAATAAGCTGTCATACAGCTCCATAGGCTGAAAAGTAAAAATGCTACAGGTCTCAGAAAATGGCAACATAACTTTTTTCCAGCTTCATATTTTTTTTCACCACTAAAATAATTAAAAAACTGGACACATTTGGTATTGCCGCAATTGAATTGATGATATTGCATGGTCATTTTTATCACACAATGAACACAGTAAAAACGATTCTTAAAAAACAATATCAGAACTGTGTTTTTTTTTTTACAATTTCACCAAACTTGGAATTTTTTTCGAGTACACTATGTGGTAAAATTAATGGTGTCATTCAAAACTACAACTCGTCCCGCAAAAAGCAAGCCTCTATGTATGTGTGGACAGAAAAATAAAGCGTTATGGCACTGGAAAGAAGGGAAGGAAAAAATACAAAATGAAAATGGGCTGTGGCATGAGGGTTAAAATAACATAGAATAAAAAAATGTAAAAATTATAATCTTGAACTAGGAGGTGCAGGTCCAAGGGGTGCAGGAGGTTAAGGAGTAGGTGGAGGTGGTGTAGGTGGAAGAGGCATAGGTGGAGGGGTAATAAACTCTATTTTTGTATTTTATTGATTTTTGGGGGGTACTCTGAAAACAGGCATTGTAATAATCTGCTGGCTACTCTCTATATACAGGCAGTGTAATACTCTGCATTTTTGAGTTGAAAACAATGAGGAGAGCATCAACTAGGAGATGTGGCCGTGTTGCTGGTGGTGGTAATGTAGCTGCTACAGTGAGAGAGGATGTGGTCGATCTGTGTCTGCTACGCTCCCAAATGAAATATCTTAATCCAGTGCAAGCACGTGACAGGACTTTGTGTAATTTCGGAGAAACAAGTACCGCTTGATGAATTGTGAGGCCAGAACAAGTAGAGGTGGTTTTAGATTGGATGGCAGAGAGTGCCTTCTGTTCCTTTGCTTTGTCTTTCACCTAGTTCTTTGCTGAAATTGCAATTTGCACCTGTGGCCCATGGGCATCTGTCTTAGCACCTTTCAAATCAGGCAAACAGTCTGAGTCCCAAGTTATCCAGCAGTCACTTCTGGAAAGCGATTAAGCGCTCAGGTGTTTGTCAGGTGGCAGTCGGATCATTGCAGGCTGTAAGCTGTTCTGAAGACATGAGTTTTCAAGTTTTGCTTGAAAGTTCCAAATGTAGGGAATTGTCGGATGCTGCTTTAGAGAAAACTTGCAGGTGACTGGATGAGGAAGCACGATTGTGGAGGATAGAAGGAAGTCTTGGGAGGATCCGAGATTACGTGGTGTGAGAAATTCAGAGATTAGTTCAGAGATATGTGGTGGAGATGTGAGCAGGTAGCGGAATGCAGTGACGGACAGGAGGCAGAGCAAGGGTTAACAAATTTATTAACAGAGGTATACTCCACGCAGGGAGATATTGGGTTAAGCAGGGGGTAAGGGAGGTGGTATTAGCACGATATGGGTGCAAGGTGAGGTATAAGGTAAAACAACTGTTCATGAAAGTGTTAACTTATCAGTCCGCCGGCTTCCTTACTGCAGAGCTGTAGGTTCCAACGGTGACGCCCACGCAAGTAGCGCGTGATGTCTCCAGTGTCGTCCTGAAGAAGTTGGGGGTCCGGTTCCCAGTGATTGCGGTGGGTCTTCGCTGTCCTAAGCGGGGTCCTTGATCCATGGTTCGTCGCACGGAATGCAGAGCAGTCTGTGTTACTGCTGGAGCGTGACTCAGCTCTGCAACAGTAGGCGGGTGAGGGATTACACAGTTCTAAATGAGTCACCTGGTCTGTTTTGGGCGGCACACGCACAGCAACCACCGGCCCGGAGCGTCTGCAGCTTTCGTTCACAGGAGACAACAGACACACAGCAAATTGCTGTCCACAGTCAGTGTCTCTGGACCCAGGGAATCTACAGCGTGGGCCTGCACTATCACAATGCTCGAGGGATTGAGCACCAAACTTCCCCTGTTGCGCGCTCTGTCTTCTCGCCAAGTCTCCTCTCCTTTTCCTGCGCCCAGCACCTTTTATTAAAGACATGTTCCCTGCTGTTGAGTGCAAAGGTCGGTCGGGGTCAGAAAGCTTTCTCCTCGGCAACAATGGTGACAGCCCCGACAGTTCCGGAACTGGCGCAAGAGAGGTACCCCCCCGTCCGGTCCATCTTCTTACAGAGACAGATTATGGACCTTTTTTTAGTCAGTGTTACTAGCTTGAAGTGGATATGTTGTGGAATTGGGAGAATGGGAGACGTAGCGAGCACATAAGAGGATTAATAGAGCAGCAAAGATACGGACAGACTGGAGAGGTGCGATGATGCAAAAGGGGTTGATGAGGTCTTAGACCCCACATGGTATCAAAGCCATCTGAGTGACTTGGGCAGTTCGAAGGAAGAGGTGATGGTCACGTTGTCCAAGCTACACAGCAAAAGAGGAAGCAGGGTGCAAAAGTGCCATGGCCCGGCCCCTAGCCATTAACCCTTTCCCGACATAGTCATCTGACAACGGTGGATTCCGGGTCAGTGTACGAGAGGCTAAGCACAGCGCCTGCTTTTCAAATCCCTGCTTTTGGTCAACTTTGATCTATACACCCCTTTTCATATTTGCAGGACTAAACTCTAATTACGGTTGCTGCTACGCCACTTTCACCTACAGGCACATTTAGCCCTGTATCTATACTTACTCATTCATACAGCAGTCATGCTGATGAAGGTCCAACTGGGACCGAAACGTCCTCTGTTTTTGTGACTGCCTAAATTAAAAATCTGGATTTCCTTATCATAAGTTGAGTGCCAAGTTCCTTACTTCTTTCTGTCACTTAGGGACTCTTTATTTGGAATTCACAAACTATTCTAGGAAAATCTGCATTCCTGAGTCTCTACGTATGGCTAAGTAGTACTGTACAGACACATATGGGGTATTGCCACATTCAGTATAAATTGTGGGACAAAATTTGATGACATTTTTACCCATTCTCCAGTATGGAAAACTTGGGGCTAACACACAATCTTGGTGGTAAAAATGTAAATTATTTTATCTTTACTGCTCAATGGTATAAAAGTCTATGATACACCTGTGGTGTCAATATAATCACTACACATGGGGTCACTTATGGGGTTCTGCTGTGTTGGCACTTCAGGGGCTCTGCCAGTGTAATATGGCACCCTCAAACAAGTGCAGCAAGATATGCACTGTAATATGGCATTTCTTCCCTTCTGAGCATTGCACTGTGCCTCAGAAGTAGTTTTCGACAACATATGGGGTATCGTTAAACTCAGGAGAAGTTGTACAACAAATTTTGGGGTCCATTTTCTCTTGTTAGCCTTGCGGAAATAAAAAATTTGGAGCAAAAAAGATTTTTGCATTCAAAAAGTAAAATGGTTCTCATTCCCTTCCAAGCCCTGCCATGCACCAAAGCAGCTTTTTCCCTCGACATATTGGGTATGTGCGCACTCAGGAGAAATTGCACAACAAATTTTATGGAGCAATTTCTCCTGTTACAAGGAGGGAGCAGTAATAAAATCCTCATAGGGGTTTGTTACAATCCTCCAAATATAACAGAAACCACTGAAAATGTATTATTGAAACAAATAGACAAAGCAGCAAATCACAATGAGGTGATTATTATGGGGGACTTCAACTACCCCGACATAGACTGGGAAACTGAAACCTGCGTATCTCAGAATGGAAACCAATTTCTGTCAGTAACCAAGGATAATTATCTGTCACAACTTGTGCAGGGCCCAACTAGAGGGACAGCCCTTCTGGACTTAATTTTAAGAAACAGGCCAGATAGAATAACAGAAGTACGAGTCGATGGGCACCTAGGGAACAGTGACCACAATATAATACAATTCCACTTGTCATTCGGTAAGGTGCCCTGGAAGGGGGTAACAAAAACGCTGAATTTCAGGAAAGCAAAGTTTGATCAGCTTAGAGAGGACCTTCGCCGAATTGATTGGGACAATGTCCTCAAAAATAGGAGCACAGAAAATAAATGGGAAATATTTAAATCAGTTTTACACACCCACTGCGAGCTAGCCATACCGTACAGAAATAAAAGGGCTAGGAACAGGAGAACACCAATGTGGCTAAATAAGGATGTAAAAAGGGCAATAAATAACAAGAACAAGGCATTTAAGAAGCTAAAACAAGAAGGCAATGAAGAAGCATTAAAAAGTTATAGAGAAAAAAATAAAATGTTAAAAAACAAATACATTTAGCAAACGTGGAAACTGAGAGACTCATTGCTAAGGAAAGTAAAACAAACCCCAAACTATTCTTTAATTATATAAACAGTAAAAAGATTAAAATTGATGGTGTCGGCCCTTTAAAGAACAATGAGGGTGAAATCATAGAGAGCGATGTGGGAAAAGCAAATGTTTTAAATACTTTTTTCTCAACAGTGTTCACACAGGAAAAGGATTTGCCAGGGGAAATGCAGAGTGATAATGTAAACTCCCCATTAAGTATTACCTGCCTAACCCAGGAAGAAGTGCAGAACCGCCTTAGTAAGATTAAAATTGACAAATCATCAGGCCCTGATGGCATTCACCCTCAGGTATTAAGGGAGTTAAGTAATGTGATAGACAGGCCTCTATTCCTTATATGCAAAGACTCTATAGAAACAGGGTCTGTTCCTTTTGAATGGCGGCAAGCAAATGTGGTACCAATATTCAAAAAGGGGTGTAAAAGGGAACCTGGAAACTATAGGCCGGTAAGCTTAACATCTGTTGTGGGTAAAATTTTTGAAGGGTTTCTAAGGGATACCATTATGGAATATCTCAATGTTAACAAATGTTTAACTCCATATCAACATGGATTTATGAAGGATCGCTCCTGTCAAACTAACCTGATCAGCTTCTATGAGGATGTAAGCTCTCAAATGGACCAAGGAGAATCATTGGATGTCATTTATCTCGACTTCTCTAAAGCATTTGACACTGTCCCACATAAAAGATGGGTAAGTAAGATGAGAAAGCTTGGGCTAGGGGAAAATGTGTGTAGATGGGTAGGTAGCTGGCTTAGTGATAGAAAACAAAGAGTGGTTATTAACGGTGCGTACTCAGATTGGGCCAGGGTTACTAGTGGGGTACCACAGGGTTCTGTATTGGGTCCCCTAATATTTAATATATTTATTAATGATCTAGTGGATGGCTTAAACAGTAAAATATCAGTATTTGCAGATGATACAAAACTATGTAAGGTAGTTAACACAAAGGAGGACAGTTTGCAACTACAGACAGATTTGAGTAAATTGGAGAATTGGGCTGAAAAATGGCAAATGAGGTTTAACACAGATAAGTGTAAGGTTATGCACATGGGAAGGAGAAACAGATGCTACAATTACTTACTAAATGGGAAACTGCTGGGGAAATCAGACATGGAAAAAGACTTAGGCATCTTAGTCAATAAGAAGCTAAATTGGAGTGCCCAGTGTAAGGCTGCTGCCACCAAAGCAAATAGGGTCATGGGATGCATTAGTAGAGGTCTGGGGACATGAGATGAAAATATAATTCTCCCTCTGTACAAATCACTCGTCAGACCACACTTGGAGTATTGTGTGCAATTTTGGACGCCGGTGCTCAAGAAAAACATTACTGAACTTGAAAGGGTTCAAAGGCGGGCTACTAAAATGATAAATGGAGTTGGTTCACTACAATACCCAGAAAGGTTATCAAAATTAGATCTATTTACTCTAGAAAAGAGAAGACTTAGGGCAGACCTAATATATATGTACAAGTATATCAGAGGGCAATACAGAGATCTCTCCAATGAACTGTTTGTACCAAGGACTGTGACAAGAACAAGGGGGCATTCTCTTCGTTTGGAGGAAAGACAATTTCTGCACCAGCATAGAAGAGGGTTCTTCACGGTAAGAGCAGTGAGGCTCTGGAATTCTCTTCCTGAGGAAGTGGTGATGGCCACCTCACTGAATGAATTTAAGAAAGGAATGGATGCTTTTCTTGTGAGTAGTATTGGAAAGTATCGGGTATCGCCGATTCCGAAAGTCCCATTCAAGTCAATGGGACAGAAATATCGGAATAAAAAACCCCCTTTCTTGCCTTGTACATCCTGTTCGGGAGGGGGGAAGAGTATGGGCGGTGCGCGGGTGGACACTGCGTGTCTGTGTGTGCGGGCGGGGTCTGTGCTGACTATCGGGGGCCTTTGCCAGGTTGCCGGTGGTCTGTGTGGGCCTCTCGGGGGTCTGTGCTGACTGTCGGGGGCCTGTGCCGGCTGCCGGTGGTCTGTACGGGCCTCTCGGGGGTCTGTACAGACCTGTCGGGGGCCTGTGCCGGCTGCCGGTGGTCTGTGGCGGCTGCCGGAGGCCTGTGCCGGCTGTCAGTGGTCTGTGCGGGCCTCTCGGGAGCCTGTGCCGGCTGTCGGTGGTCTGTGCCAGCTGCCGGGGGCCTGTGTGTGTGCAGGCATCGTCCGATGGGACTACAAGTCCCATCGGGCGATGCCTGCTACAATGACAGTGATTGACACATTAGCCAATGATGGGACAGTAGTAGTCCCATCATCCGGCTAATGTGTTGAATGTAAAAAAAAAAAATACATACTACATACATACTACATACTACATACATACTACATTCATACAGCATACATACATACTACATACATACTTCATATATACTACATTCATACAGCATACATACATACTACATACATGCTACATATATACTACATTCATACAACATACATACATACTACATACTACATACATGATACATATATACTACATTCATACAACATACATACATACTGCATACTACATACATGCTACATATATACTACATTCATACAACATACATACATACTACATACTGCATACATGCTACATATATACTACATTCATACAACATACATATATACTACATACATGCTACATATATACTACAGTCATACAACATACATACATACTACATACATGCTACAAATATACTACATTCATACAACATACATACATACTACATACATACTACATATATACTACATTGATACAACATGCATACATACTACATACTACATACATACTACATATATACTACATTCATACAACATACACACATACATACATACTACATACATGCAACATGCTACAGACATACAACATAGAATCGTAGAATCGTAGAATCGTAGAATCGTACATACATACATACTGCATACAATACATTCATGCATTCATACAATACATACATATAGACATACAGTACATATAAGATAGAGTACATACTCACCATCACTTGTCACTTTGATCCCCGAAGCCAGTGTCATCTAGGAAAAAATATGAAAATAACAAACAAGCCATATACTCCCTGATCCGCAGAAATCCACGAGGGTCCCATGCCGATCTCTCGTGGAGAACAGCAGCATCAGCTGATGCGACCGCTCTCTACGGGGTTCCAGGAATCCAGTGACGGGAGATAGGTATCCTTCCGCACTGTATTCCTCCGCCACTGTGAAAAAATAGTCCCTGGTCTCACTTTATGGCAAAAGCTGTGTGGGAACTTTCTCACAGACCACCGACAGCCGGCACAGGCCCCCGAGAGGCCCGTACAGACCACCGGCAGCCGTCACAGGCCCCCGACAGCCGGCACAGGCCCCCGAGAGGCCCGTACAGACCACCGGCAGCTGGCACAGGCCCCCGACAAGCCTGTACAGACCCCCGAGAGACCTGTACAGACCACCGGCAGCCGGCACAGGCCCCCGAGAGGCCCGTACAGACCACCGGCAGCCGGCACAGGCCCCCGACAGGCCTGTACAGACCCCCGATTGGCCCGTACAGACCCCCAACAGTCGACACAGACCCCCGCAGTCGGCACAGACTGCGCATCATGATGCGCACAGACCGCGCATCATGATGACATCATTTCAGCAGCCAATCACAGCCACAACAGTGGCTCATTGCATTATGGGGACTTCCGATTCCGGTATCTGATATTGAAAAAATATCGGTACTCGGTATCGGAATTCCGATACAGCAAATATCGGCCGATACCCGATACTTGCGGTATCGGAATGCTCAGCACTACTTGTGAGTAACAGTATAGAAGGTTACGAATAACATAATATTATAGGTAGATGGTTGACCCAGCTTAGGGGAAGGAATTTTTTTCCCTATGGAGAAAATTGGCTTCTACTCTGTGGGGTTTTTTTTTTACCTTCCCCAGGATCAACAATGCAGAACAGCTGCACTAAAAATAGGCTGAACTAGATGGACATAAGGTCTTCCTTCAGCCTTCAAAACTATGTTACTATGTTACTATGTTACCCTTATGAAAATGCAAAATTTGATGTGATTTTTATTATTTTCACGGCTCTACATTATAAACGTCTATGAAGCACCTGTAGGTTCAAGGTGCTCAATGCACATCTAGATAAGTTCCCTAAGTGGTCTAGTTTCCAAAATGGTGTCACTTGTTGGGGGTTTCCACTGTTTAGGCACATCAGAGGCTTCTCAAATGTGACATGGCATCCACTAATTATTACAGTAAATTTTACATTCAAAAAGACAAATGACGCTCCTTTCCTTCCAAGCCCTGCCGTGTGACCAAATAGTAGATTTCCCCCAACATTGTATGGTCCATTTTCTCTTGTTACCCTTGTGAAAGCAAAAAAAAAACTAAGTCTAAAGGAAAATTTTTGTGAAAGAAAAGTAAATGTTTATTTTTTCATTCCAAAAAATCCCTTGAAGCACCTGAAGGGTTAATACATTTCTTGAATGTGGTTTTGAGCACCTTGAGGGGATCAGTTACTAGAATGGTGTCACTTTTGGGTATTTTCTGTCATATAGGCCCTTCGAAGTCGCTTGAAATGTGAGGTGGTCCCTAAAAAAATGGTTTTGCAAATTTTGATGTAAAAATGAGAAATCGATGGTCAACTTTTAACCCTTATAACAAAAAATTATGCTTCAAAAATTGTGCTGATGTAAAGTTGACATGTGGGAAATGTTATTTATTAACTAGTTTGTGTGATAGCAGGGCAGAGAATTACCCCTGCGCAGGAGCAGCGACAGAAGCAAGAAAGAGGGTGTCATCGCATGAAGAAGGGAGGTGCCGGACCAGGGACCTGCGATACCCATCAGACCGGACCATCCCCGGGTGAGTATAATCTAACTTGTTTTTATTATCTTTCAGGTTACATCGGGGGCTTATCTACAGCCCCTGATGGTGGTGGCCACAGCTTATATGCAAAAAATGAGGTGACTGGTCCCCTTTATATCAGATAAGTCATCAAACTATTTGATAAGGGAGGTAATGTCTCCCTAACTGCCCACTTGGTAAATGTAGTGGTGGCTGGGCCAGAGATGGAAAGTGCTTTGGCGCATGTCCTAGGACTGCTGGATGTTTCTCTGTCCATGTTGCTTCCTCAACCACCTCCTCATCTGGTCAACTCACAACTGCATGATCAACTTCAGCACAGCCAAGGGGGAAACTACAGCAGGCTGTTCTGAAAATCATATGTTTGTGGGAAACATCGTACACCCCGCAGGAGCTGTGAATGAGGATCAAATAGCATACAGGTGTGTGGTAGGGGCCAATAAACCTCAAGCTCTGGACCTAGAAGAACATCCCTTGCTTTGCACATGTGCTTAATTTTCACAGTGGACCTACACGAAAAGATGACATGGCTCCCGAAACCATCATTGATTATGGATAGTTCACACTAGGTCTTGGGAATCAAGGTCCCAGAGTCTGGAGGAAGAGTGGAGAGACAGACAATCCAAGCAGCTTAAGGTCTAGAATGAAGTTTCCACAATCAGTGATGGTTTGGGGAGCCATGTCATCTGCTAGTATAGGTACACTGTGATTTATCAAGACCAAAGTCAGTGCAGACATCTAACAGGAAATTTTAGAGCACTTCATCTTGAATGTGGTTTTGAGCACCTTGAGGGGATCAGTTACTAGAATGGTGTCACTTTTGGGTATTTTCTGTCATATAGGCCCTTCGAAGTCGCTTGAAATGTGAGGTGGTCCCTAAAAAAATGGTTTTGCAAATTTTGATGTAAAAATGAGAAATCGATGGTCAACTTTTAACCCTTATAACAAAAAATTATGCTTCAAAAATTGTGCTGATGTAAAGTTGACATGTGGGAAATGTTATTTATTAACTAGTTTGTGTGATAGCAGGGCAGAGAATTACCCCTGCGCAGGAGCAGCGACAGAAGCAAGAAAGAGGGTGTCATCGCATGAAGAAGGGAGGTGCCGGACCAGGGACCTGCGATACCCATCAGACCGGACCATCCCCGGGTGAGTATAATCTAACTTGTTTTTATTATCTTTCAGGTTACATCGGGGGCTTATCTACAGCCCCTGATGGTGGTGGCCACAGCTTATATGCAAAAAATGAGGTGACTGGTCCCCTTTATATCAGATAAGTCATCAAACTATTTGATAAGGGAGGTAATGTCTCCCTAACTGCCCACTTGGTAAATGTAGTGGTGGCTGGGCCAGAGATGGAAAGTGCTTTGGCGCATGTCCTAGGACTGCTGGATGTTTCTCTGTCCATGTTGCTTCCTCAACCACCTCCTCATCTGGTCAACTCACAACTGCATGATCAACTTCAGCACAGCCAAGGGGGAAACTACAGCAGGCTGTTCTGAAAATCATATGTTTGTGGGAAACATCGTACACCCCGCAGGAGCTGTGAATGAGGATCAAATAGCATACAGGTGTGTGGTAGGGGCCAATAAACCTCAAGCTCTGGACCTAGAAGAACATCCCTTGCTTTGCACATGTGCTTAATTTTCACAGTGGACCTACACGAAAAGATGACATGGCTCCCGAAACCATCATTGATTATGGATAGTTCACACTAGGTCTTGGGAATCAAGGTCCCAGAGTCTGGAGGAAGAGTGGAGAGACAGACAATCCAAGCAGCTTAAGGTCTAGAATGAAGTTTCCACAATCAGTGATGGTTTGGGGAGCCATGTCATCTGCTAGTATAGGTACACTGTGATTTATCAAGACCAAAGTCAGTGCAGACATCTAACAGGAAATTTTAGAGCACTTCATGCTTCCCTCTGCTGAATATCTTTTTGGAGTTGGAAATTTCATTCTCCAGCAGGACTTGGCACCTGTCCACACTGCCAAAAGCACCAATACCTGGTTTATAAACAACAGGATCACTGTTCTTGATTGGCAGCAAACTTGCCTGACCTTAACCCCATAGAGAATCTATGGGGTATTGTAAAGAGGAAGATGAGAGACACCTGACCCAACAATGCAGACAAGCTGAAGGCTGCTATCAAAGCAACCTGGGCTTCCATAACACCTCAGCAGTGCCACAGGCTGATCGCCTCCATGCCACGCCGCATTGATGCAGTAATTGATGTAAAAGGAGCCCCGGCCAAGTATTGAGAGCATTTACTGAATATACATTTCAGTAGTCCAATATTTTGGACTTTAAAATCGTGTTTTCAAGCTGGTGTTATAAAGTATTCTAATTTACTGAGATAATGACGTTTGAGTTTTCATTGGCTGTAAGCCATGATCATCAACATTATCAGAAATAAATACTTGAAATAGATCACTCTGTTTGTAATGACTCTATATAATATATCAGTTTTACTTTTTGTATTGAAGAACTGAAATAAATTAACTTTTTGATGATATTCTAATTTTGTGAGATGCACCTGTACATGCTGCTCTGCCTATGCATTGACTGCCGAGTTGTCCGGATTGTTACAAGTGCCGATTACTGGGTGGTCACCCTGCTGAATCCCCGCTACAAGCACAATGTGCCATTCCTACTTCCATCACTATAGCAAGATCAGAAAATGTGGGAATACAAGCACACATTGATAGATGTACTACTGACGGTGCCATCACCTGATAGCGGCGACTCAATGGAAGCACAAGGCAGATGAATGATGAAGTTACCAATGCAGCTAGGGGACTGGTAGCACCTTGGAATGGATGGTTAGCATGGCAGAAATGTGGAAAACATTAATCACATTTTTCAAAATCCATAACCACCATCTGATATGGTCCCTATTATGATACTGTACAAACAGATGTTTTTTGTTACAGTCCCAGAGGCTTTTTGGTAATGGAGAAACAAATACCTTTTCGCACAGTACTTAGGCTAGTTTCACACTTGCTTTTTTTTGCAGCGCGTTTTTCCCGCAAAAAAAGCATTAAAAAAACGCATACAAATGCATACAAACGCTGCGTTTTTTTCCAGCATTTTAATGCGCATGCAGGAAAAAAACGCAGCGTTTTTGCGCGTTTGTATGCGTTTTTTGTGCGTTTGCGTTTTTTTACAGATTTTGGAAAAACCCCACAAAAAAGAAAAAACAACCATTCAACAACACACAAGACCAATGGGACTTCATTGTGGGTGTGGTATGTTAATATATAGACCCTGTCTACAGTATTCTTCACATTTGCTTGATTCTTCTCGTGACCATGGATCTGCGCTGGAAGAGTTTTCACTTCAACTTGGATTTGGACATCGCGATGGCTCAGGCGTATGCAGTTGCTTGCCATGAACAAAGGAAGAGAGAGAGGCAGCGAAGACGGCGGCGTATGTGGATACATCCGATTGTTGAACTCCGGGAGAGCCGTGGGGCATACCACACCCTCTACAGCGAGCTACGTGCAAACCCGGAGAAATTTACTGATTATATCCGGATGTCCCACGAAAGTTTCATGGATTTGCTTGCTCGTGTCCAACAATCCATCCGGAGACAGGACACACAGCTCCGTCGTGCGATTCCTCCTGAGGAACGGCTACTGGTGACATTACGGTATGTTTTAAAAACAAAGGGGTGTGGTCTGATTTTTTTTTTGTAAATTTAGTATTCAAAACCTTGGGTAATTAGTTTTCGTGAATGTACTAATATTTTTTTTTATAGTTTTTAAAAATAATATACATAAATATTAATTTTACTTCTTTGTCTGTTCACAGATTCCTGGCGACTGGAGAAACCCTATCCTCACTACACTTCCAGTACCGTATTGGAATCTCTACCTTGTCTGGAATTGTTGCTGACACCTGCCGGGCTCTCTGGAATGTTCTTTGCCCAGAATTTATGCCCCTGCCCACCGCTGAAAAGTGGATGGAAATTGCTGACAAATTCTGGACAGTATGCAATTTTCCCAACTGTTTGGGAGCTGTTGATGGGAAACACATACGGATCATCAAACCCCAAAGAACGGGATCTGAGTACTATAATTACAAAAAGTACTTTTCAATAGTACTCATTGCGATTGCGGATGCCGGATGTATGTTTGTAGCAGTGGACATTGGAGCATTTGGCCGTGGTAATGACTCGCAGGCTTTTAAAAACTCAGACATGGGCCGGAGGTTGTATGGCAACCAATTTAATTTCCCTATGCCACGGCCTCTTCCTCACACCGAAGCTCCGCCACTGCCCTTTGTAATGGTTGGCGATGAGGCTTTTCAAATGTGCGGAAACTTACTGAAACCCTACTCCAGCCGGGACTTGGACCACACCAAAAAAATTTTTAATTACAGGCTGACCAGGGCCAGAAGAACTGTCGAGTGTGCTTTTGGGATTCTTGTTTCCAGATGGCGAATTCTGGGCACGGCCATTAATCTTAAACTTGAAACAGTCGATGAGGTGGTGAAGGCCTGTGTGGTTCTACATAACTTTGTGATGGCTAAAGAGCACCCGACCTTTGAACTGGACGATGATGCTCCTAACCCATTGCCTGAATTCACTCAGCACACTCTCAGGTCATCCGTTGAAGTTGGCCAAATGAGGGACAAATTTGCGGCCTACTTTATTTCTGATGTAGGACGGGTGCACTGGCAAGATGAAATGGTGTAATGTTGTTGTTTATGGTAATAAAAATCCTTATTTGATACCATTACTGAGTGCACTATATTTTTTAAACTCCAATTAATTAAAAAACTTCCCATGTATAACTGAATTTTGTTATGTTCACACACCTGGGCAGGTAAATACACATACGAGTTAAAATGCAGCATTGCTAGTCTGCGTGAAATATATTGGAATGAACAAAGCTGCAGGCCATGAATCAGGAAACCATTTTTTTTCAAGAGAAAATTGTGCAACTAGTTTAAAACAAAGTATGTGATTTTCTCAAAACACAACCCTCAAAACCCAACCCCAATGAAAGTCCATGGGGAATACAACTCAGCATTGAGTGGATGAATGTAATCTGCTCATGTAATCTGCTCCATTACAAGTTATTACACTAGGCCTTGGAATGACTATACTAGGCCGTGGTATGAGTATAGTAGGCCTTGGGGCTAGTAGTATAGTAATATGTGAAATACCACGGCCTAGTATAGTCATAACAAGGCCTACTCGATTTTGGCCAACTAGTATCTTGTTTCACAAAAAACAAACGGGTGAAACTTGACAAGTTTCAACAGTTTGAAAATAGATTCTAGTTGGTAAAACTAGAGTTATTACACTAGGCCTTGGAATGACTATACTAGGCCGTGGTATTTCAAATATGAGTACAGTAGGCCTTGGGGCTAGTAATATAGTAATATGTGAAATACCACGGCCTAGTATAGTCATACCAAGGCCTACTGTAATAACTCGATTTTTAACAACTAGCATCTTGTTTCACAAAAAACAAAGTGGTGAAACTAGAAAGAAACTTATTTTTTAGACAAGTTTCAACAGTTTGTTTTACATGAAACCAGATTCTATTTGGTAAAACTAGAGTTATTACACTAGGCCTTGGAATGACTATACTAGGCCGTGGTATTTCAAATATGAGTATAGTAGGCCTTGGGGCTAGTAGTATAGTAATATTTGAAATACCACGGCCTAGTATAGTCATACCAAGGCCTACTGTAATAACTCGATTTTTAACAACTAGCATCTTGTTTCACAAAAAACAAAGTGGTGAAACTAGAAAGAAACTTATTTTTTAGACAAGTTTCAACAGTTTGTTTTTCATGAAACCAGATTCTATTTGGTAAAACTAGAGTTATTACACTAGGCCTTGGAATGACTATACTAGGCCGTGGTATTTCAAATATGAGTATAGTAGGCCTTGGGGCTAGTAGTATAGTAATATGTGAAATACCACGGCCTAGTATAGTCATACCAAGGCCTACTGTAATAACTCGATTTTTAACAACTAGCATCTTGTTTCACAAAAAACAAAGTGGTGAAACTAGAAAGAAACTTATTTTTTAGACAAGTTTCAACAGTTTGTTTTTCATGAAACCAGATTCTATTTGGTAAAACTAGAGTTATTACACTAGGCCTTGGAATGACTATACTAGTCCATGTTATTTCACATATGACTATACTAGCCCTTGGGTTGGTTTTTAACATGTATTTACCCATCAGTGTGTGTGAGCGGCGCAAACAACATTAATGAAACTTATTAATGGTGAACCACAAATGTAAATTTATTTTTTATCACAAAAAAAAACTAAAAATTATTTTTTACGGCGTTTGGGGGCAGATGGTTTCAATTTGGGGGTGTGCAGGGAATATGCAACACTTGCAGTTGAAGACGGTGTTTGAGGGGAAGGGGCAACAAAACTTGTGGGGGAAGGTAGTCCAGTTAAGGGAATTAAACTTTGAACACTTGTAGGAGAGGAAATCTGTTCAGGTACATTAGTTGTAATGGCATGTCGCCGTAGGCTTGTGTGCCTGGACCGACTTTGGCCCAATGCCCGCCTTGATTGATTTCGCCTTGAAGTAGGGGCAAATATGGAATGTAGGTCCCCCGTCTGCTGGTATGGCAGCTGCTGCTGAGGTGGCGGCTGCTGCTGCAGAGGTGGCGGCTGCTGCTGAGGTGGCGGCTGCTGCTGAGGTGGCGGCTGCTGCTGAGGTGGCTGCTGCTGCTGAGGTGGTTGCTGCTGCTGCTGAGGTGGCGGCTGCTGCTGAGGTGGCGGCTGCTGCTGAGGTGGCGGCTGCTGCTGAGGTGGCTGCTGCTGCTGAGGTGGCTGCTGCTGCTGAGGTGGCTGCTGCTGCTCTTCGTTGTCAGTGCTCGTCCTTGCAGGAGGACTGGTGGCGGCAGTGATGGCCCAGGTTTGCAGAGTGGTGGTGGCAGGGCTACTACATGTTGTTGTAGCGGCAGGGCTGTTCCATGTTTGCCTAGTGGTGGCTGAGCTCCACGCATGCATGGGATTGGCGGTGGTGCTCCAGACAGGAGCAGCGCTTGCCATGGTGGTGTCGGTGAAGTGACCAGCTGCACTCAGACTTGTGGTGGTGTAACGGTGGGTGTCCTGGCTTTGAATAGAGGTGTCCGTGCAGTGGTATGCAGCACAAGTCGGTAGTGAGGTGAAGCGAGTCAATGGTGGCACAGGTGGAAAGGACACCACTGACTGCTGACCGTACCGATTATGCTGCATAGCCTGCAAGAAAGCATTGTTGCAGGCCTGCAGCACATTCAGCTGTTGATCAGGACTAAGGTGTTCCGCCATGCCCTTTTCAATCTTACTAAAAAAATGGTGTGCTGGTCTGTTGAGGTCGGCCTCCAGACGGTCAAGGCGCTGTTCTACAGAATTGAAGCGGTGTTCAAAGTGGTTAAAACCACGTTCCATGAGTGCAAAACCGCTTTCAACTCTGTCGGACAGTGACTTGAGGCTGGAATTAAATGTCTCGCTCAAATGCATAAACTCGGGCAAGACATTCCTGTCCAAGGCCCTCTGCCGCTGGCGGGTAGTGCCCGCATAACCAGTGGCAGAGACCTGGGACAGGGGAACACCTGATGGCCCAGCTTCCTGGTCACCAGCTGTGTGTGTGGTTGACCTGCAAGGTGCTTCCTGGCTGTCGGATGGCTGGGACGGGTCAGAGGACGTCCGAGGAAGGACCGCTCCAGGGCCAGGTTGCAGGGTGCTGCTCCAGGTGCTGTGGAAGAAAGGAAAATCATTACTACCATGCCTTTACAAGAAGCATCAGCTGTGGATTAGAAAAACACAGATTAATAAAAATAAAAACCCAAAATGTATAATACTTACGATCTTGTGGCAAGGACCGGTCTTAGGAACTGCAACGCGTGATAGTGACGGTATCTAGTTCTGGTCCTTGACGCAGATCCACTGCGAACCTGGCCCTCAGCACGAACATCACTGTTGAAGCGGTCCTTGATCGAACGCCAACGTGTTCGGACTTTGTCCACTGTTGATAAAAAAAAACAGTACCGTCAAGGACAACAGTCACTGCGGCACAATGTAGCAATACAATACTCAAAGCAGTCACTGTAGACCCCGATGAAACTGTTGGGTTTCCTCCTAGAATACGCCTAGCACGAAACCCAACAGTGCCGTCAAGGACAACAGTCACTGCGGCACAATGTAGCAATACAATACTCAAAGCAGTCACTGTAGACCCCGATGACACTATTGGGTTTCCTGCTAGAATACGCCTAGCACGAAACCCAACAGTGCCGTCAAGGACAACAGTCACTGCGGCACAATGTAGCAATACAATACTCAAAGCAGTCACTGTAGACCCCGATGAAACTGTTGGGTTTCCTGCTAGAATACGCCTAGCACGAAACCCAACAGTGCCGTCAAGGACAACAGTCACTGCGGCACAATACAGAGCAATACAATACTCAAAGCAGTCACTGTAGACCCCGATGACACTGTTGGGTTTCCTGCTAGAATACGCCTAGCACGAAACCCAACAGTGCCGTCAAGGACAACAGTCACTGCGGCACAATGTAGCAATACAATACTCAAAGCAGTCACTGTAGACCCCGATGACACTATTGGGTTTCCTGCTAGAATACGCCTAGCACGAAACCCAACAGTGCCGTCAAGGACAACAGTCACTGCGGCACAATGTAGCAATACAATACTCAAAGCAGTCACTGTAGACCCCGATGAAACTGTTGGGTTTCCTGCTAGAATACGCCTAGCACGAAACCCAACAGTGCCGTCAAGGACAACAGTCACTGCGGCACAATACAGAGCAATACAATACTCAAAGCAGTCACTGTAGACCCCGATGACACTGTTGGGTTTCCTGCTAGAATACGCCTAGCACGAAACCCAACAGTGCCGTCAAGGACAACAGTCACTGCGGCACAATACAGAGCAATACAATACTCAAAGCAGTCACTGTAGACCCCGATGACACTGTTGGGTTTCCTGCTAGAATACGCCTAGCACGAAACCCAACAGTGCCGTCAAGGACAACAGTCACTGCGGCACAATACAGAGCAGGGAAATACTCACTAAACGCCTTTTTTGAGGATGCTGTGGCGCTGTCCCAGCCATCCATCAATGCTGCGGCCACCTCATTCCATAGCCGCCGGGTCACCACATTGTCCTTGTACAGCCGGTCACGGCTGTCCCACAACGGCGAACGCTCCTGGACCAGGCTGATGAGCTGCTCATTATCCAGGTAGACGTCTTCATCCCGTTGTGGAACCTAGACAAAACACATTCATTAGAATAATCAAATTTAAATTGAATAAAAAGTTACAAAAAAAGAAACAAAAAAAAGAGTAAAAATAGAAGATAAAAAATAAAGAACATTACAAATCATTTGATACTTACATTCCGTATCACCACCGGGACTTGGCTTCGCTGCTCCTGCTCTTCGCCCTCACTAGTGCCGTCCGCAGATGATGATGACGATGTCTTAAGAAAGTTGAAAAAAACGTAAGAGATTTGGAGAAGCAGCAGATATACTTACCAGATGCACGAAAATAATCACCTCACGGTCTGCTTGCGCCAATTCCTGCCGCGATGGGGAATACTCGGATTCTGAAGACATACTGCATGTAAAAATAATAAAAATCATTAGTACATACATAATTTAAAAGGACAGGCATATAATGTAATATACTCACATTCTTCGCTGATATAATGGGTTCTTGGTTGACTGTCTGCTCTTCAATCTGTCAGTGTAGTAGTGGCAGAGTTTTGGCAGGCACCTCCTTTATATAGACTTTTTTTTTTTGACTTTAGAAGATTCTAACTAGGATAAAAAGTGGACACCACCCAAAAAAGCAGCGCTAAAAAATCGCATACCTGCGCATGCCAGTGCGCACGTATGCGCATCCATAGGCTATAATGGCCATTTTTAGCGCAAAACGTGCGCATACGTGCGCATGCGCTTTTTTCCAGGGCCAAAAAATGCAACATGCAGCGTCTGGAAAATACCAACGCACACCCCAAAAAAACGCAGCGCATGAAAATCGCATACATGCGCTTACAAGCGCGCATGTATGCGCACCCATGTTAAATATAGGGGAAAAATCGCATGCGCACGTATGCGTTTTTTTCCAGCGCTAAAAAACGCAAATGTGAAACCAGCCTTACAGAGGTTTTTTGACACAATAGAAAAAGAGTTTTTTTGGCACAGAACTCCCAAATGCTTTTTATGTAAAGTATAAGCAAAGGCTTTTTGGTGCAGTACACATTCAGTCTTTTTGGTACAGTAGAAGTTCAGCACATGTGCCAGGCAAGGGTTTTGTGTGTCAAACTGGATAGGCCCAGAGCTTCTTGGAGATTTTACCCATTGTCACACACCACCAGGCAGGGCTTCAAGTTCACCAAAACCAACTGCTCCTCTGTCTGGTGCTTGATCCCCGTCCACAGTTTCTGTGCGGTTTGGGATTTGTCCCCCAAACAGAGAAGTTTAAGAACAGCTTGCTGTTGTTTACCCCTTGCTGTGCTCAAGTTGGTGGTTCAGGTCTTACTCTGACTAGATGAGGAGGCGGTGAAGGAAGCGGAGTAGGAGGAGGAGGGGAGGCAACCTGGACAGAGAATCGTCCAGCCATCCTCGTTGGTGGTAGGACATGGGCTAAAAGCATTCCACCTCTGTCCCAGTCGCCACTACATTTAACAAGTGTAACAATTAGGCAGTTAGGCAGTGTAAGGATTCTGGTCTTTCCTTGTGCCTGTTCGCCCTTATCCAAGATGGATTCTTGTAACTCGCCTTGTCATGGAACATCCTGTCTGTTCTGATTACTTAAATCTGGGCCATGTGTTCCTCTTTGCCTGAGTATTTTGTTGCTGTTGGCTCCAGAGCTCCTGCCTGTCTACTGGTGGACTCCCTGCTGCTGCTGCTCATTAGTCGGTGCTCTGCCTCTCCACGTTATGCTGCCTACAGTCCTCTATGCATCTCCCTGATGCTGTCTGTGCTTAACTACTGCCTGGACATCTAGTGTGGAACTATTCGCCTCTGGATCTTCTGTGGCCTGTAAAGAATCCTGACACCACCATCTCCTCTAGTCCTGTGTTTATTGGGCTGGACTTTTGTGGGACTTTCAGCCCAAAAAAGGTACATATAGTGACAAGAGAAAACAAGTCCAGAGAACACTGCGTGACTCAGCTCGCCCATGGCATGTGGGCGAGGAATTACACAGTTCTAGCTGAGTCATCTGGTCTGTCTTAGGCGGCATGCACACAGGAGCCACCGGCCCAGAGAGTCTGCAACTTTCAGTCACAGGAGACAACGGGCACATGGCAGATTGCTGTACACAGTCAATGTCCCTGGATGCCGGGATTCTACAGCACGGGCTTGCACTATCACGATGCTTGAGGTATGGAGCACCAACCTTCCTCTGCTGCTCGCTCTGTCTTCCCGCCAAGTCTCCTCTCCATCCCGCGCACAGCGCATATTATTAAAGACATGCCCCCTGCTGTTGAGTGCAAAGGTCGGTTTGGGTCAGAAAGCTTTACCCCGGGCAACAATGGTGACAGCCCCAACATTTCCGGAACCGGCACCACAGAGGTACCCCCGGTCCGGTCCATTTTCTTACATTTACATTAACGTGTAAAAATTAAGGATGCATACATGGTGCTTTTATCCCATCGTCTGCTCCTTTAAGTAAAAAATCTCCATTAATAATCACCATAATTGCCTTCTTTTGTTGCTAAAGGCTACAGCAGGTGTTTAATTTTCCTCCGCACAATATATACATTTCAAGGTCAGCGCTTATACAAGGCCAGGCATTTCACATTCATCGCTTTCAGTGCACAGTTAAAACAAATGACAAGGCTCAAAGTCATAAAGTCACTGGCTGACCTCCAGGCTGTTCCTGGCTTCCCTTCCAAAATCTAGTTTCCAGGTAAATATGGAGGAGATATCTGATTTCCCTCCATGTTCTCCTAGGATAAAATAAAGGAAAGTCATATGGAAGAAAAAGAGAAGAAGCAATCATTGGGTAATGCGCTTCCAAATTAGAAGATGACACCGTTTCCTCACCAAACATCCATGGTCTAAATAATGACTAACTCTCCACAGTCCAATCTGCCCCATGGGAGCAGAAAAAATACACGACGAGCCAAATAGAAAGAGTCTGATGACTAATCATAGCGAACGCGGAGAGGAACATCACCGTGATTAAGTGTTCATTTACACTGTTATGTCATCATCCATATTTCCTTGTCTGAATTTTTGTTCCTTCAAGAAGTTGTGAAGATGTAAAGCCGATACTCTTAGCGCGGCCAAGATGTAGCATAGCAGAAATGTGCTCCCCCCGACCATCATTCGTAAGGCCTCGAGTACAAGACATGCCTCATTTACCGTAGGAAGACGGCTTAATGTATGTTTAGTTTGAAATAAAAAACAAATTCATCACATGCTCAGTTTCTCTAAATGTTAACATTATTCTGTATGTGTGCCGTGCCGAGGATGATTGACCGCGTGTTACTAAATATCCCTAAGCGAAGAACAGGATAAAAACTAAGAAAAGACCTGTCAGCTACCCTGACATAGCTGCTTTAGTAACCACCAGTATCATCCACAGAATGTTTCATTATTTTTCAGAATCCTAATTTGCGCCATTTTTCTGTAACTCATTTTGAAAATGTATAACTAGATTAAAAGTAGTCTACAACCTCTAAAGCTTAGCTGAAACCATATATCCAGCTACATATAGATAATTATATCGATATCTAATATATACAGTATATAGTCAGAAAGGACCAACCACGCATGGAACGCAGATACCAAGCGGTAAATATAGAGGACCATAGATATAATTTGTACCAATATACACATATGGAACATAATAACTGAAGCCTATAGAAAAGAAATGTATACACCAACAACCAAAGTGTAATAGAAAATTAAACTTTATTGAAAAAAATAATATATCATAATTAAAAAGGTTAAAAAGTGAGAAACAGATGGCACCACACCATGCAAGGAGGTATAGCTAACAAGGAGTATAAATTAAATATGTATAGACTAATACTGTAAATAGAAATGACACTGTAAAAACTATTGGGTGAAGATAGGAGAAAGGGATGAGAAAGCGAACGGACTGAAACTGTGTGCACACGCTCGCTGGGCTCCTGCAGTGTCAGTGCTAACACGGAGGGCTGGGGATTCAACTCAGAAATGGTCACGGAGTCGTTGGCCCGTGATGCAGCCAACAGCCCTCATTTATATAGATGACTTTTTTTTCTGTTTTTTTTTTTGTAAAACTGTAGCTAAGAACTCTAAACTTCAGGTATGAAAAAAAAGAACAATAAATTGGTCTGTGTTACCTTTTTCCACCATCCAAAAATTTTATTTGACTTTTATTTCTACCATTTTGGGGTAGATATTAGCTTTTGATCAATTTTCATTGCATTTTTTGAGAGAGGCGGAGCAAAAAAATATGGCAATTTTGTTGTTTCAATATTTTTTCTTTATATTTACCATATCGGTTAAACAATTTTATATTTAGGTAGAACAAAGTTTTACTGGATAGTGAGATACCAAATATGTATATATATTCTTATTTATATTTTTCTATTTTTTCCATTTCTTTATTTTCAAATGGAAAAGGGGAGTGATTTTATTTTTTTTAAGTTTTTTTTTACTTTTTATTTTCCTGTGAAAATCAGTCTCTTATTACAATGGGCCTATAGCTGGAAGTCGCAGCAGAATTAACATGACAGTCATGTTGGCCTTCAGCAGACACCGGACTATCATTACAGCCAATTCACACACTTGTGGAGGGCTGATGGGTGACCGAATGAATGCCTGACCCGGATTGTGGCACTTAAATGCTGCTGTCAGTGATTGACAGCAGTATTTAATAGGTTAACAACAGCAGCGATCAGTGGTAGAACTAAATGCTGGTGATAAAGGCAGATGAAAACGATATAATCTAGCCAGCATCTGCCCCCTGTGTTGGATCTGAGACTGCTCCAAACATCGTATACATCCATCTTTGCATGTCAAGGAGTTAAAGTGCCGTTCGGGTCAGAGGATTATTTTAAATAGTGTTGTTTAATTCTTGCACAGCTGACATTCAGTGACCTGATTTCTGAATACGTAAGATTTTGTTGTGCTCAGATAATTTGCTATCGTTTTCCTCCTGATTTTCTGTAAGTTCCTGAGTGTACATCATGCTCCTCATCACAATTCGCCAAGTTGGATGCTCACCAACAACACAACTACTCTTCATAAGATATCGCTGGACTGACAGGGAAGGAGACGATAGTCCTCATTTATTTCTGACACTGCAGTGATATAATGAAAGCCAAGCTCTATTTTCGCATGTGGGAACATAGCTGTTATGGACTGACCTGAGTTGGAGTAATGATATTGCAACCACTAGGGACATCACTGGCAGGTAGCGCCTTCAGGATATAGCCAGAGGTGGGTACACTGAGCAGCAGTAGGATCTTGAGAATAAGCGGGAATTGTAGTGAGGATATAGCCAGAAGTTGGTACACAGAGCAGCAGTATAGATGGGAGAATAAGCAGGTAACTTAGTCAGGAGATAGCCAGAGGTCATTGTCAATACAATGGAAATGAGCAAGGCTGAGAGCATGTCTTACTGCATATATATTTTGTATATTTTCAGTAAAAAAATGCAGGATTTATGCGGAAGCATGGACTAAAGGGCTTGCAATCTCTTTTGGTTAAAAGGGTCACAGAATAATAAGGTTATCAGGCTGTATTTCTGATACTCTCTGGAGCCCTCTGGAATGCCCGCTCCATCTGCAATAAGCTTCATGTGATTCATGACCTCTTTCTCTCTCGCAATCTTGCCTTCCTCGAACTCACAGAAACATGGCTGACATCCTCTGACACCACCTCCCCTGCTGCCCTGTGTTATGGCGGCCTCCATTTCACCAACACTCCTTGCCCCGGCAACAGAAACGGTAGAGGATTGGGTCTTCTCCATTCTTCTAACTGCACCTTTAACCCAATCCCACCTCTTTCCTCCCTAATCCTCCCCTCTTTTAAAGTCCACTCTGTCCGCATCTACTCTCCCTCCAACCTCCAAGTGGCCATCATATACCGACCTCCGGGCCTGACCACTGCCTTTATTGACCAATTCTCTACCTGGCTTCTTCACTTTCTATCAACTGACATCCCCACTATCATCATGGGTGACTTCAACATCCCCACTGATACCCTTCAGTCAGCAGCCGCCAAACTCCTGTCCCTTACTTCATCTTTCAGACTTGCTCAGTGGTCATCCTCAGCCACCCACACAGACGGACATACATTAGACCTGGTCTTCACCCGCCTCTGCTCTCTATCTAACTTCACCACCTCCTCTCTCCCTCTATCTGACCACCATCTACTCACTTTCTCATCCCTGTCCTCTCCTGTCACCCATGTAAAGCAACATGCGCACCCCCACAGAAACCTCGCACACCTGGACACCCACATGCTCTCTGACTCTATTCTACCACTGGAATTCATATCCTCACTCCATGACACAGACAGCGCCACTGCTTTCTACAATGCTCCTCTCACATTAGCTATTAACGCAGTTTATGGCAGAGTGCAATGTATCAACAGACAACCCTGGCACAATGACACCACTAAAAAGCTCCGGCAAGTGTTCAGGGCTGCAGAGCGGCATTGGAAGAAAACAAATTCACAAGATGGCTTAACTGCCTTCAAACAGGCAACACTCGCTTTCAAATCTGCTAAACAGGCCTACTTCACAACCCTCATATCTTCCATATCCTACAACCCCACACAGTTATTCAAAACTTTTAACTCCCTCCTCTTCCCACAACTGCCCTCTCCAACCTCCCTCATCTCTGCTGAGGACTTTGCCACACACTTCAAAAATATGATCCACCATACAAGGCAAGTCTTCATTGTTCAACCACCACAACCCCTTTGTATACCCAACCAATGCCCAAATCCCATAACCTCACTCTCCAACATCACTGAAGGAGCGCTTAATTGTCTCCTCTCCAAATTGCATCTCACCACCTGTGCACTCAACCCCATCCCATCCCACCTTCTCCCCAACCTCACCACCACTCTTACCCCATACCTAACCCACCTCTTCATCCTATCACTAACTTTTGGTACCTTCCCTTCTGCTTTCAAGCATGCCACAATCACGCCTATCCTTAAAAAGCCAACCCTCAACCCAACCACTATGTCCAGCTATCGCCCAATATCACTGCTCCCATTCGCTTCCAAACTCCTGGAGCAGCACGTCCATGCTGAACTTTCCTCCCACCTCTCACCTAACTTGCTCTTTGACAATCTACAATCTGTTTTCCACCCCCATTACTCCCCTGAGACAGCTCTGACCAAAATTACTAATGACCTACTTACAGCCAAAGCTAACGGACAATACTCTATACTCCTCCTTCTAGTCCTGTCCTCTGCTTTTGACACAGTTGACCACTGCCTCCTACTACAGATCCACTCCTCCTTTGGCATCAAATACTTTGCGCTATCCTGGATCTTCTCATACCTTTCCAACCGCACATTCAGCGCCTCCCACTCCCACCCTACCTCCTCATCCCACCCGCTCTCTGTTGGAGTCCCCCAAGGCTTTGTTCTAGGACCCCTACTCTTCTCAATCTATACACTTGGCCTGGGACAACTCATAATGTTCCATGAATTCTAGTTCCACCTGTATGCTGACGACACTCAGATTTACCTCTCTGGCCCAGACATCACCTCTTTGCTGTCCAGAATCCCAGAGTTTCTATGAGCCATATCGTCCTTCTTCTCCTCTCGCTTCCTCAGACTCAATGTGGACAAATCTGAACTCATCATCTTTCCTCCATCTCCATCTCACTGACCTATCTATCACAATTAATGACATCATGCTTTCCCCCATACCAGAAGGCTACTGCCTCGGAGTAACTCTTGACTCTGCCCTGTCCTTCAAACCCCACTTCCAAGCTCTTTCCACCTCCTGTCACCTACAGCTCAAAAATATTTCCAGAATCCATTCCTTCCTCAACCCTCAATCTACTAAAATGATTGTACATGCCCTCATTATCTCCCACCTCGACTACAGCAACATCCTTTTCTGTGGCCTCCCTGATAACACCTTCGCACCTCTCCAGTCCATCCTTAACTCTGCTGCCCAACTAATTCATCTCTCTCCTCGCTACTCCTCCGCTTCTCCCCTCTGCAAATCTCTTCACTGGCTCCCATTCCCTCAGCGTATCCAGTTCAAATTACTGATACTGACCTACAAGGCCATCTATAACTAGAGCTGCTGCAACCCGCCAACCTACTGTCTCCTTCCCCACCATTCTGTAGAATGTAAGCCTGCAAGGGCAGGGTCATTTCCCCCCTGTATCAGTGTGTGATTGTTGGTTTGTTTAATGTAAGTGATATCTGTAATTTGTATGTAAACCCTTCTCATGTGCAGCACCATGGAATCAATGGTGCTATATAAATAAACAATAATAATAATAAGAGCCTTCGAGATCAATCACTTGTATGTGTGGGAAAATCTGAAAGCAGATGTTTAATATTTCTTCAGCGCCATCATAAGTGAAATTAAGTATTGTATGATGTAAAATAAAATGAAGAAGATGTCCATGTAATAGGATTAGATACACGGCTCAGCAGTCAGTATCACACAGGATAGCATTAGATACACAGCTCAGCAGTCAGTATCACACAGGATAAGAATAGATACACATCTCAGCACACAGTATCACACAGAATAGTATTAGATAGACAGCTCAGCAGACAGTATCACACAGAATAGGATTAGATACACGGCTCTGCAGTCAGTATCACACAGGATAGGATTAGATACACGGCTGAGCAGTCAGTAACACACATGATAGGATTAGGTACACGGCTCAGCAGTCAGTATCACACAGGATAGGGTTAGATACACGGCTCAGCAGACGGTATCACACAGGATAGGATTAGATACACTGCTCAGCAGTCAGTATCACACAGGATAGGATTAAATACACGGCTGAGCAGTCAGTAACACACGATAGGATTAGATACACAGCTCAGCAGAAAGTTTCACACAGGAGAGGATTAGGTACACAGCTTAGCAGACATTATCACCGTGGTCAGCACGGTGGCTCAGTGGTTAGCGCTGCAGCCTTGCAGCGCTGGGGTCCTGGGTTCGAATCCGACCAAGGACAACATCTGCAAGGAGTTTGTATGTTCTCCCCGTGTTTGCGTGGGTTTCCTCCGGGTACTCCGGTTTCCTCCCACACTCCAAAGACATACTGATAGGGAATTTAGATTGTGAGCTCCATTGGGGACAGCGATGAAAATGTGTGTAAAGCGCTGCGGAATATGTTAGCGCTATATAAAAAATAAAGATTATTATCACACAGGATAGGGTTAGATACACGGCTCAGAAACAGGATTTGCCAAAGGAGAGGACATTTTCATTCCAAGAATTCCACTCATTCCATCTGATTTGTTTTTTGATTTTAAACGCCTCCAGTTTCCAGTTCATCTGCTATTTGCAATGTCCATTAACAATGCTCAGGGACAGTCCTTGAAAGTAGTAGGGATTGATTTGCAATCTCCATGCTTTTCTCATGATCAACTTTACGAGGTCTGTTCAAGAGTTGGATATGCCAAAAATCTGTTCATCTTTGCACTGAAAGGAAAAACCAAAAATCTTGAATGAGTTGAAAATAATTACTATCAATACTTGGGTAATCGTTTAGTTAATTTGTGCTGCAAATCTGCAGTGTTGACTATAGGATGTGAAATGTTTTTATGTGCAATATAATCATTATAATTTGTTATAACTAACCACAGTTGGTTACTATACCCAGGCAACGCCGGGCTCTTCAGCTAGTTATTTAATAAACAGATAAGCACAATGGTGCAGAAACCCAAACATTGATAAACTACCTGCTATGAAATATGCTAATCATAAATACATGGGAGACAACAATATATAAATAATAAGTGCACAATTAAAAAGTTTTTTATGATACTTGATAAAGTAAAATACATGAAGACCACAGTGCCAAAAAAAAAATATATATATATATATAATTGAAATGCAGTGTGCAACTGAATATTAATAAATATTGCGAATAAAATTAAAAATGACAGCAAATCCAATAAAATATGCCACTGAAAAAGTGCTAAGTGTGCTGAAAACAAAAAAAACTGATACAAAGTGCTATAATAATTTGATGAAAGTGCAGATAGTGCTAAAAAATAGTTGATCCCAGTAAGTAAATATAAAGCACTGCAAATTGCTGAGATTAATGTTTGCATTGCTAAATAAACAAAATATATGGCCACAAAGCGCTATAATATACAAAAGAGATATTTATACAGAGCCAAAATTAATCAAAATATAACACCAAAGCGCTGCAACGTGCAGCATAGAAATCTATTGAAAGTGCTTATAGTGCTAGAATATTATATGGCCACACAGCGCTGCAGTATAATACATAAAGTGTCAAAATCATCAAAAAAGAAAAGAATCATAATCTAAAATATGACAAATTTTATTGAATCCATTAAAAAGACAATAAGTTCAATATATGAATCATAGGGGTAAAGTTGTGCAGACACTATAGCAATACAAGCTTTTACCCTATTGGTAAGGTATAAACCAAGGAAAAAATAACGACTAAAATCCAAATATAATGAAAATAGAAAAATATATTTATTAGAATGTACAGTGTTGTGAGTTCATTTTCCCCTTCGTCACTGAGGTCTGGTGAACTCCCTATTCTGGTAAAGGAAGGTAATGAGCCTGATTATCAGGCATCTGAGCCTAATGAGGATGACTGGCTGAGTGGAGTCACGGACTGGATATAAGGCTGCCGACGCCCTTCTGCCCTGCGGGTGATTTCTCTGTGGACTTCTAGGACACCAGTCTGATTCCTGCTCCTCTAAAGCTAAGTTTTCTGCTTTGCCTTTAAGCATTTGTGTTTTGTTTTTTGTTTTCCTTGCTTTTCTGTATTCTGCCATTCCCTGCTGGGGTGAGCTGAATCTCCTTTTGCCTGTAGCTCTGTCTTCAGAATATTCCTGAGTACTGACATAGCTTTTTTGAAGCCTAGCGTCTTCAGGGCCTTTTTCACTGTCAGTCTGTTGGCTCTTATTTTCATAGGGTTTTTCACGGATTGCAGACAGCAGCCTTCCTGTCTTTTTTTATCTAGTTAGCTTGGGCCCAGTCTTTACTCAGTCTATCTTTCTGTCTGTGTTAGTGTTTTCATCTTGCTTCACCGTCATTATTTGTTGGGGGCTGCCTATTGCTTTGGGGTCTGCTCTGGGGCAGTTTAGATTTCCCCTTTCTTTCTTTAGGCCTATTTAATTCTCCGGCTGTGATCGAGGGGTCTAGGGCATCGTAGGAACCCCCCACGGCTACTGCTAGTTGTGTTGATAGGTTCAGGGGTCTGCAATCCGATAGCTGCCAACTTCTCTGGTTTTCTGGACTTAGCTAGCATTTCTGTTTTTGCCTCCTACGGTGACTCAATCATAACAGTACAGACATACGGAGAAGAGAAGCTACCCTAAAGGCACAGGTTGCAAAAAGACACTCCATGGATCATGATGAATATCATGGGGGATAGAGGCAATAATTATAGTAAAAATAATCAAAGATAAATACAATAAGGTTCAGGTACACTGATCATCAATGCAGTATTACACAAAGGATGTCACATAATTATTGCTGTAATAATAAGATAAGCACCAGACACCAAGATGGAGGGCTGTGTGCAATATTGATACCGTCACTATTGTTATGCCGTCCCTCCAAAGGTGAATAAGTGTGCAATGAGGTCAACCGCTCCCCAGAAAGTTAAATACGGTAACAATTTATCTAGAGTAATGATGGGGGCAGGAGCCAGGTCCAGGAGCGTCACCCCGACGAGCGTTTCGGCTTAGGAGCCTTTCTCAAGGGGCGTAGCCATAGGGGGAAGAGGAAAGTATAAAAAGCTCCAACAGCCAATCAAGTCGGCTGTAACAGCAGTCGTCATGGTCACAAATTGACCAATAGGAAGTGACGGTTCACATGTAATGTGACATCACCACTCAGACACCGTGAGGTGACGCATGCGCATACCAGACCAAGGGGTGGGCGGCGGTGTCATATGACACGCGACGTGAACAGTTGTCACCATGCCAACATAGACGCCAAGAGCCGGCGCACAAACTAAGGCGCTGGCGCGCATGCGTACCGGGTCAGAGGGTGGATGGTAACAACGGCGTCACATGACCCACGGCATAAGCAATGTTGCTATGCCTACATAAGTGCCAAAGACCGGCACAAGGCAGGAGTTGGCACATATGTATACCAGATCCAAAATAAGATATGCAAAGTAAAAGACATGGTTGGGTCAACATGAATGAGATAGCCAAAACAATATTGATAAGAGGAGAAGAATGTAAACAAAAAGAAATAGAAAAAGAAAGGATATATAGTGGGTAGGAAATTTGTTCAATACCATAAAAAATGCAAATGGCACCGCATCACAGATTAACCACATCACATCAAGTGTGCCAAAAATAGCTATATCATAAAAGATTTAAATTTGGTGGCTATTTCAATAGACCATTATATATAGGTATAGAAATGTATTAATGTATCCGCGGTGCATAAAAGGTGAAATAATTATGCCATAAGGGCAATAGTATAAAAAATGATGACATGAAATATTGCCACAAACATAGTAAAAATTCACAAAATTTATGATTGAATAGATGCATCCTATAATGATTTATTTATATAAATACGCCAAAGGCATAATAACAAACATTATATACATATAGAACACTGCCACTAATATCACTTTGATCAATGCTTCCTTCGCATAAGACCATATACATCATGTAGAAGCCTTCCCCACAGAACACACGAAAGACGACCATGTCGCTAGGGCTGGAAGATAAAAAAGTAAAAAACATAAGAATCCAAAATTAAAAACAACAAATGCATTTAACCCAGCATGGTTGATCATAGAAATGGGACAAAACTTAGATTCTCACTTAATCCTTTAGGTTGAACCGCATCTAGGGCCCAAATCCATCTAGTCTCTCATTGGGCCAGCCTGGCACTAATTTTACTGCCCCAAATGCCAGGATCAATAGCATCAATACCCCTAAATCTAATAAGGGAACTGTCACAATTGTGATGTTGTTTAAAGTGACGGGGAAGGGTCCTTAGTGCGGATACATCGTACTGTTCGGCGGCAGCTATGATCCCCAAAATGTGTTCACGGACACGTATTTTAAATTGCCTCGTAGTCAGGCCTACATATATAAGATTACAAGGACACACAGCAAAATAGATGACATTTTTGGTGGTACAGGTGATCGATTTCCTGATATCATAAGTCCTTGATCCGGATGAGTTGAAAAATATATCCGTACACTCAATATTCGGGCAAGCTACACACCGACCACAGGGCCTGCACCCACAAGCGTGACCCACGCCATCAATAAATGCTTTCCTGGACTTACACTGGTAATGACTCTGTACAAGATAATCCCTCAAATTCTTTGATCTTCTAATAGTAATATTAGGTTTATTAGGGATAAATTGTTTTGAGTATAGGATCTACATGAAGGATGGGCTCGCTGTAGGCTTTCACGCATGCGTGAAAATTGCGCATGATAATCAGTGATGAATCTAACCTGATTCATTGGTTTGTGGTTATTGCACGCATATAATAATGAGTGGCGAGAAGAATATTTCGCTCTATGATATGCGCGCTTGAGAATGCATCTCCCATAACCTCTTTCACGAAATCTGTTGAAGAGATCTTTAGCCTGATGGTCGAACTCTTCATCATTAGAACAAATCCTCCGTAAACGGAGGAACTGTCCAATGGGTATAGAATTGGTCATATGTCTCGGATGGGATGAGGAAGCATGCAACAACATGTTAGTTGAGGTCTCCTTCCTATAGATGGTAGTCTGTAGTATAGAGTCCCTATCCCTCCACACCGTCACATCTAGGAAATTGATTCTTTCCATATCACATTGATATGTGAGATGAATATTCTTGTCGTTAATGTTTAGGGATTCCATGAACTCACCCAGCTGCCCAGAAGACCCCTGCCAGATCAGAAAAATGTCGTCGATGTACCGCATCCAAATGGGGATGCGGTCCATCAACACCTAATCTGACAAGGAGAGGTCCCTCTCCCACAGCCCCAGGAACAAGTTGGCATATGCCGGGGCAAAGGAAATACCCATGGCAGTGCCCTGGAGCTGCAGGTAGAAGGACCCCTTGAACACAAAGAAATTGTGTGTCAAGGCAAACTCTAAGAGTTCCAGGATTAGGCAGATGATACCACGTGGAAAATTTGACATTTCCAAATAATATTTGGTTGCCATCAATCCATCGCTGTGCTTAATATTAGTATATAGTGATTCAATATCACAAGTAGCCAACAGTGAGTCTGATTCCACGTGGAGACCATCCACCCTCCTCAGGAATTCACCAATGCCTATTGGTAAGGTGCAAAAAGATGAGAAAAAATATCTCTACAGCGAACAACAGCTAAAATGCATACATATATAAGAGTGGACATACAATGGGTTAAAAAACCTCCTATAATGAGCCCAGATTTATAGAGAACCATACATTTTTAAATAGAATAGCATTATAAAAGTAAAGGACTTTGATGCCAAAATATATTAAACAGCATTATATGATGATGGTATAATACATGAATCTGTCTGTGCAAAATATATGCAAGAAAGTGCTATCAGTTAATAATAGTATAGACTGACTGCAAGTGCAGGGAAGCAGGTAAGCCTATAATATAGGCAGGAAACTGAGGTATCTCAATAAAAAGGGTTTTTTTGCCACTTATGTCATGAGAATGAGGATGAATGAAAATAAGCACATTACGTTAAGGTGCAGGCTGGGAACCTCGACGCGCATTTCGCGGTAGCTTTATCGAGGGGTGCGATAAAAAGTTGGGTCGAACGAAATCGGCCAGCTATAGGGAAAAGTCGGGGTCCGACTGAAACACGAAACCCAATGCAAGTCAATGGGGAAGCAAATTCTGCAGGGAGTGGAATACAGTAAAAACACCTACAGTACCCATTTCAATGCCAAAAACATCAATTCTTATTACTTAAGCTTGTCAACCTTAATTTACTTTATACTAATAGTTACGCATTGAAAACTGGGGGTTATTTAGCTAAAGTTGTGGGGGGGGGGTAAGGCTGGGGCCAGATTTTCGTGCGGCTTGGGCCAAAGAGTGTCAGTGCGCCCTTTTATCACATACCACAATTCATAATGCTCCGATACGGCACAGAAATATAGGTATAGTACAATGAAAAATACTTCACTGCTTACATGACATGACTGATATCTACTTTAAATTCTACAATAGCTCAAAAAACGGACAGTATATTACTCCATACAGTATTATGGCCACCACCTAGTGCGCCATACAGAATAATAAGCCCCATATATTTCTCCATACAGAAAAATTGGTCCCATATAATGTTCCATACAGTATATGATGAGCTCCACATAATGCTACAGTATATGTTGGTCCCCATGGATGATGCTCCACTGTCTTATGGGCCCAAATAATGGTCCATATATAATGGGCCCCATTTCAAATGCTCCAGTGTATAATGGGCCCCGTAAATGCTGCTCCAGTCTGATGTCCCCCATTTGGAATGCTCCAGTATATGATGGGCCAAATGGATGATGCTCCAGTGTATGATTGGCCCCATATATCATTCTCCAGTGTATATTGCTCCCCAAAAAATGCTCCCAACATTTAAAAAAAATTAAATACCTCTCCTTGCTGGGCACTGCTCTACTCTGGACTCCTCAGCATTGCCATCTTCAAGCTCTCTGCACTTGTACTGTTTCAGTATTGGGCATACAGATGTGATGTCATTGCGCTCTCTAACCTGAATGTCACTGTCAGGAAAGGCGGAAGACATCACCGCGATGGAGCAGGGAGAGGTAAGTATTGCAAGTGCTGTGGCCCTGAGCAAGCATGGGGGGCCCACTCGTGGGCGACGACACTAGCACAGGGCCCCTCATAGTACGACGGTATGTCTGATTGCGAGTGGGCCTTCCCACTGGCAGAGACAATTTATTGTACTATGAGGGGCCCTGTGCCACTTCCGGCGCCCACGAGTAGGACCCCCCCACCTGCTTAGGGAACCGGCACTTTCATCTGCACCTTCCTCTGTGTCCCCATGTAAGGTGGTATAGTATGCGGGAAGGGGCACCTGAGTTTCATTAGTGTCACATTCTGGCTCTGTAGCGTGTGAGGGGAATGTAGTGCTGTGGGTCAATGTACCAGCAGAATCATCTAGCAGTGGCTGTGCATCAGTGCACTCCATCTCCGATTCATGTTGGACTGGGGCATTCAGAATTTCACTTGATAACACAGGCATGGCATGTGAAAAGAGCTCCATGGAGTAATCTGAAGTGTGGCCTGCTGCATCCTTCACTTTTAGTGGGGTTGAAGCAGACAAGGAAAGGGGTGGTTCCTGACCAGAAGCCTGCACTGACGACTCAGTGCTTGAATTTTTTTAAACTTCAGAAGAGGAGGCGATAGAGCTGGAGGCATTTTGGGCAATGTAAGGCAAAACCAGTTCCTGATGCTCCGGCTTTAAAAGCAGTTTACCTACTCCCAGAAAAAGAGCCTTAAAGGCCTTCTTGTACCAGACGATGACACAGGCTCAACACCTCCTGCCTTAGCTGCTATTGTGCTTTTGACACTACCAGCAGATGCACCACCACCACCATCAGAACCAGATGGCCCCCCCACACTCAAGTCCGCAGCCTATTACACCATACTTAATAATTTTTGTGAAAATGGACTCAAAATACCAGCAGATATATGGTTCTGTTTCAGAAGCGGACAGCTCTATACAGTCTAGGGATAATTGTAAATCTCCATATATATTTCATGAGTCAGACACAGACGGTCACAGGCTCAGTATGGATTAGACAATAATATAATAATTTGCAAAAGGGTACAGCATCACTAGATACAAGGTATATATAGTATAGTTTAAACTTACTGAATCTCTGTATACATTTCAGGAGGCAAACACAGACGCTCTCAAGCCCAGTATGGATCCGACAACAATATAGAAAGTTGAGAAAGGGTACTATGGTGCCCCTGAGGGTACGGTCGCCACAGAGGTACTGCACCTTATCCAAAGGTGTGGTATCCCACCCTCAGGTAAGGAGGGATCACCACTCAGCACTCCTAACCCTGCACTCAACACACACACTAGTTAGTCAGTGCTTTCTGGGTGTACCTGGCGGGAGGATGGCCTCATCCCAGACTGACTAGGAAAGGGTGTTGGGGGTTAGTGTGGAAGGTAGGTACAGTGGGAGGAGCTAAGGTAGTGGCGTGATTGTGGGCATCCAATCAGAGAGAGCAAGGTGACAATTGGTGGGTGGAGCTAGTCTGAGGTAAATGGATCTTTCTAGAGAGTTGTCAGTCGGTAACAGGACAGAATAAGAGCAAGATTGCTGTGAGAGGGCTGAGGGTCAGAGAAGATAGAAAAATCTTGTCGAAGCTCCTAGACTGGAAGGAAGGGGTCCTTGGGGCACGGGAAGTGGAATAAGCCACCTGTGAAGCCCGTTTCTGGAGAAGGAAGTACCAGGCCTCGTTGGGGAAGGTGGCTCCTGAAGGTAGTGGAGAAATACAGGGCTCAGCTAGAAAGATGGAGGCTGAGGTAACTTTAAGTGCCTGAGTCGCAGCTCACAAACACCATCTCAACTGCCCTGGGATACAGCTCTGCCCGTGGAGAGCTTCATCATCTTGGCTGCTTTAACACCGGCCCAGAGGATCTGCATTGCAGAGTCGGCTACCCTTTCCGAGTACCACGGGTGGCGTCACGATCCCCCTTTTCCAAATTAATTATCATACCATCTTCCCCCTCATCTGAAATGTCATCTTCTTTATTGGACACCCAGGGCAATGGACCGGGTCCCAATCACCACCGTGACATACTTCCCCCTTAAAAGAGCCTGAAAGGCCCGATACTGAGTAACCCCCGGCCCTGCTTCTCGTTTCATTTTAACCCCAGATAACAGGGATATATTGTATAGTTTCAACATTATAAATCTACGTATATATTTGAGGAGGCAGATACAGACGCTGTCATGGCCAGTATGGATTCGACAACAATCTAAAAAGTAGAAAAAGGGTACAGTATCACCAGATACAAGGTATATATAGTATAGTTTCAACATTCAAAATCTCCGCATTTATTTCAGGAGGCAGACACAGACGCTCTGAGGCCCAGTATGGATTACACAACAATATAAAAAGCAGTAAAAGGGGAATGGATCCCAAGCGTACTGCTGTATCCAGTGTTGGGGTCATTTGGCGATCTACATATATATTTCAAGAGTAACACACAGCCTCTCACAGGATCAGTATGGATCACACCATAATATAAAAAGAAGATCCGCAAGAAATAATCACACATGTGGGCCAATGTTCCAGGTGTCAATGATGCACTTTGAGTGGTGGGTGGAGGATGACTTTCGGGCACAAAGGGTACAGGATCAACAGATACAAGGTATATATAGTATACTTAAAATAGAAAAAATCTCCGTATGTATTTCAGGAGGCAGACACATATGCTCACAGGCTCAGTATGGATTAGACAATAATCTAAAAAGTTGAAAAAGGGTACAGTATCAACAGATACAAGTTATATATAGTATAGTTTAAACATTCTAAATCTCCGTAGACATTTCAGGAGGCAGACACAGATGCTCTCAGTCCCAGTATGCATTAGGTAAGAATATAAAAAGTATAAAAAGGTTACTGTATCACCAGATACAAGGTAGATATGGTATTGTTTAAACATTATAAATCTCCTCATTTATTTCAGGAGGCAGACACAGACGCTCTCAGTGTCAGTATGGATTACACAATATAAAAAGCAGTAAAAGGGTAATGGATCAGAAGCGTACAGCTGTATACAGTGTAGGGGTCATTGTAAATCTCAGTATATATTTCCAGAGTCAGAAACAGACTCTCACTGGCTCAGTATGGATTACACCAGAATATAAAAATGAGAAAAAGGGAAATGTATTTGAAACGTACACCAGTATACAGTACAGTGTTGGAGTACTTTGAAACCTTCGTATATATTTCAGTGTCAGTCAGCCAGTCCAGACCCTCCGCTAGAGGAAGCTAGATGGATAAAAGTACAGACGGAAAGTCGAGTGATTTCAGAAAGGCTGGAATTACTAATCAAGGGAAAAACTCCCTGGAGAATTCGCAGAGGCGATGCTGACCCTCAATAACTTTTACTGTGGATACAGCTAAAACTCAAATTAGTGAAGAAAGGGTTGCTGTATCGCAGTAGCGGCGATCCCATCACCGTTACTCGTCTCCATCAAATTGTGGTCACAGGGAGAGCTGTAGACACGGTCCTCACTGCTTATCATGATCTGTCTGGTCACTTTGGAGTGCAAAACACACAAGCCACAGGCCGTAGGGGATTCTATTGGATTGCCATGAGAGGAGACATTGAAAAATGGTGGCAGGAATGTCACACGTCTGTGACTATGAAAACTGTGAAAGGTGATCATAAAGCACCACTGCATCCAATTGTGAGTTGACGTCCATTACAAATGCTAGCCATTGGTAATCTGAAGGTAGAGGCCAGCAGGACAGGACATAGCTACATCTTAACCATCATCGATCAGTACACCAAATTTGTAATGGCCGTCCCTGTGAAGGATTTAACTGGCCAGACTACACAGTGGTGGAGCAGGGAGAGGTAACTATTGCAAGTTCTGTGTCCCTGAGCAAGTAGGGGGGACCCACTCGTGGGCGCCGGTACTGGCACAGCGCCCCTCATAGTGCGCCAGTGTGTCTGATGGTGAGTGGGCCCCCCCACTGTTAGAGACACTTTATTGTACTATGAGAGGCCCTGTGCCAGTGCCGTCACCCAAGGGTGGGGCCACACACCTGTTCAGGGCAACAGCACTTGCCCGGGTGTGGCAGGTGGTGACGGTGGTCCTGGGGGGGCAGCCCAGTTAGGGAGGTTTAAAAAATGGCATATGTTTATGTGTAGGTTGGACTTTCAGCTGCTGCAGATGGACGAATTGGAGAAGTCCGAGGAAGAGGAGGACAAAAGCGAGCCTTTTTCTCGCAACCTATGTGTTATCAGGGGAAGGTGGGACAAAATCCTTTGAAACCCATGCATGGTTCATTTTAATGAAGGTTAGATTATCAACATTTTGGGTCGACAGACGGGTCCTTTTTTCTGTCAGGATTGATCCAGCAGCATTGAAGACTCTTTCACATAGCACACTACCAGAAGGGCAAGCAACATAGTAACATAGTAACATAGTTATTAAGGTTGAAGGAAGACTTTAAGTCCATCTAGTTCAACCCATATCCTATCCTAACTTGCCCTAACATGTTGATCCAGAGGAAGGCAAAAAAAACCCATGTGGCAAACAGTAAGCTTCACATTGGGGAAAAAAATTCCTTCCCGACTCCACATACGGCAATCAGACTAGCTCCCTGGATCAACGCAATATTAAGGAAACTAGTGTATACCCTGTTATATTATACTTTTCAAGAAAGGCATCCAGTCCCTTCTTAAATTTTATTAGGGAATCACTCATTACAACATCATATGGCAGAGAGTTCCATAGTCTCACTGCTCTTACAGTAAAGAATCTGCGTCTGTGAGTATGCTTAAGCCTTCTTTCCTCCAGACGTAGAGGATGCCCCCTTGTCCCCGTCACAGGTCTAAGAGTAAAAAGATCATTAGAAAGGTCTTTGTACTGTCCCCGCATATATTTATACATTGTAATAAGATCACCCCTAAGCCTTCGATTTTCCAAACTAAATAACCCCAAGTGTAATAACCTGTCTTGGTTTTGCAAACCCCCTAGTTCCCTAATAACCTTGGTCGCTCTTCTCTGCACACGCTCCAGTTCAGCTATGTCTTCCTTATACACCGGAGACCAGAACTGCGCGCAGTATTCTAAGTGTGGTCGCACTAGTGACTTGTATAGAGATAAAATTATGTTCTCCTCATGAGCATCTATGCCTGTTTTAATGCATCCCATTATTTTATTTGCCTTTGCAGCAGCTGCCTGACACTGGCCACTAAATGTGAGTTTGTCGTCCACCCATACACCCCGGTCTTTTTCAGTGACAGTTTTGCCCAGTGTTTTACAATTAAGCACATAATTATACATCTTGTTCGTTCTACCCAAGTGCATGACCTTACATTTATCCCCATTAAAGTTCATTTGCCATTTATCAGCCCAAGCTTCTAGTTTACATAAATCCTCCTGTAATATAAAATTGTCCTCCTCTGTATTGATTACCCTGCAGAGTTTAGTGTCATCTGCAAATATTGAAATTCTACTCTCTATGCCCCCCTACAAGGTCATTAATAAATATGTTAAAAAGAAGCGGGCCCAAAACTGACCCCTGTGGTACCTCACTGCTAACCGTGACACAGTCAGAGTGTGCTCCATTAATAACCACCCTTTGTTTCCTATCCCTGAGCCAGCTCTTAACCCACCTACACATATTTTCCCCTATCCCCATTGGTCTCATTTTATGTATCAACCTTTTGTGTGGCACCGTATCAAAAGCTTTTGAAAAGTCCATGTACACCATGTCCACTGCGTTACCTTGGTCCAGTCCGGAACTTACCTCTTCATAAAAGCTTATCAGATTAGTCTGACAGGAACGGTCCCTTGTAAACCCATGTTGATATTGGGTCATAAGGTTATTCTTCTCCAGATACTCCAGTATAGTATCTCTTAGAAAACCCTCCAGGATTTTACCAACAGTTGAGGTTAAACTTACTGGCCTATAATTTCCAAGTTCAGTTTTTGAATATTGGCACCACATTTGCTATACGCCAGGCCTGTGGTACAGACCCTGTTATTATGGAATCTTTAAAGATTAAAAATAATGGTCTATCTATGACTGTGCTTAATTCCTGCAGTACTCGGGGGTGAATCCCATCCGGGCCCGGGGATTTGTCAATTTTAGTGATTTTTAGACGCTGCCGTACTTCCTGCTGGGTTAAGCAGGTGACATTTAATGGAGAATTTTTATCCCTGATCATGTTATCCGTCATGGGATTTTCTTGTGTAAATACTGTTGAAAATAAGTCATTTAGCATATTGGCTTTTTCCTCATCCTCATCCACCATTTCACCCAGACTATTTTTAAGGGGGCCAACACTATCATTTTTTAGTTTCTTACTATTTATGTAGTTAAAGAATATTTTGGGATTATTTTTACTTTCTCTGGCAATGAGTCTCTCTGTCTCAATCCTTGCTGTCTTGATTTGCTTTTTACAGAATATATTTAATCTTCTGTATTTAGTTAATGCCTCATCAATACCTACTTGCTTTAATTCTCTAAATGCTTTATTTTTGTCCCTTATTGCGCCCCTTACAGCTCTATTTAGCCATAGTGGTTGCCTCCTATTTCTAGGATGTTTATTCCCATACGGTATATATTGTGCACAGGTCCTATTCAGGATGCTAATAAACGTCTCCCATTTTCTTTGTGTATTTTTATGTCTCAGGATATCGTCCCAGTTAATTGCACTAAGATTATTTCTTATCTCTCATTTGCCTTCTTGAAGTTTAGTGTCCTTGTAACCCCTCTATTACACATCTTATTAAAGGATACATGAAAACTCAATAATTTGTGATCACTATTACCCAAGTGACCCTCAACCCTTACATTTGATATGCGGTCTGGCCTGTTGGTTAATATTAGGTCTAGCAGTGCCCCCCTCTTGTTGGGTCCTGAACCGGTTGTGAAAGGTAATTGTCTCTCATAATTGTCAAAAACCTATTACCTTTGCTGGAACTGCAGGTTTCGGTTCCCCAATGTATTTCAGGGTAGTTGAAGTCCCCCATAATAATGACTTCTCCTTGAGTCGCAGCTTCATCTATTTGGTTTATGAGGATATTCTCTGTTGCTTCCATTGTTTTTGGAGACTTACAGTCATATGTTAAAGTTTGGGCACCCCTATTAATGTTAACCTTTTTTCTTTATAACAATTTTGTTTTTTGCAACAGCTATTTCAATTTCATATATCTAATAACTGATGGACTCAGTTATATTTCTGGATTCAAATGAGGTTTATTTGTACTAACAGAAAATGTGCAATGTGCATTTAAACAAAATTTGACCGGTGCAAAAGTATGGGCCCCCTTATCATTTTCTTGATTTGAACACTCCTAACTACTTTTTACTGACTTCCTGAAGCACTAAATTGGTTTTGTAACCTCATTGAGCTTTGAACTTCATAGCCAGGTGTATCAAATCATGAGAAAAGGTATTTAAGGTGGCCACTTGCAAGTAGTTCTCCTATTTGATTCTCCTATGAAAAGTGACATCATGGGCTCCTCAAAACAACTCTCAAATGATCTGAAAACAAAGATTATTCAACATAGCTTTTCAGGGGAAGGATACAAAAAGTTGTCTCAGAGATTTAACCTGTCAGTTTCCACTGTGAGGAACATAGTAAGGAAATGGAAGAACACAGGTACAGTTCTTGTTAAGCCCAGAAGTGGCAGGCCAAGAAAAATATCAGAAAGGCAGAGATGAAGAATGGTGAGAACAGTCAAGGACAATCCACAGACCACCTCCAAAGACCTGCAGCATCATCTTGCTGCAGATGGTGTCACTGTGCATCGGTCAACAATACAGCGCACTTTGCACAAGGAGAAGCTGTATGGGAGAGTGATGCGAAAGAAGCCGTTTCTGCAAGCACGCCACAAACAGAGTCGCCTGAGGTATGCAAAAGCACATTTGGACAAGCTAGTTACATTTTGGAAGAAGGTCCTGTGGACTGATGAAACAAAGATTGAGTTGTTTGGTCATACAAAAAGGCGTTATGCATGGAGGCTAAAAAACACAGCATTCCAAGAAAAACACTTGCTACCCACAGTAAATTTGGTGGAGGTTCCATCATGCTTTGGGGTTGTGTGGCCAATGTTGGCACCGGGAATCTTGTTAAAGTTGAGGGTCGCATGGATTCAACTCAGTATCAGCAGATTCTTGACAATAATGTGCAAGAATCAGTGACGAAGTGGAAGTTACGCAGGGGATGGTTATTTCAGCAAGACAATGATCCAAAACACCGCTCCAAATCTACTCAGGCATTCATGCAGAGGAACAATTACAATGTTCTGGAATGGCCATCCCAGTCCCCAGACATGAATATCATTGAACATCTGTGGGATGATTTGAAGCAGGCTGTCCATGCTCGGCGACCATCAAACTTAACTGAACAGGAATTGTTTTGTAAACAGGAATGGTCACAAATACCTTCATCCAGGATCCAGGAACTCATTAATAGCTGCAGGAAGCGACTAGAGGCTGTTATTTTTGCAAAAGGAGGATCTACGAAACATTAATGTCACTTTTATGTTGAGGTGCCCATACTTTTGCACCGGTCAAATTTTGTTTAAATGCACATTGCACATTTTCTGTTAGTACAATAAACCTCATTTGAAGCCAGAAATATAACTCCATCAGTTATTAGATATATGAAACTGAAATAACTGTTGCAAAAACCAAAATTGTTATAAAGAAAAAAGGTTAACATTAATAGGGGTGCCCAAACTTTAACATATGACTGTATAACAAACCCCTATCAGTAAGTTATTATTTTTCCCCCCTCCCCTTATCTCTACCCACAGGGACTCTACATTTTCATTAGATTCATATATATTATCACGAAGGATGGGTTTTAAGGATGATTTTACATATAAACACACGCCTCCCCCTCGCTTATTTGTTCGGTCATTTCTGAACAGACTATAGCCCTGTAAATTAACCGCCCAGTCATGGCTCTCGTCCAGCCATGTCTCAGATATCCCCACCATGTCATAATTATGTTCCAACAACATTAAATCCAATTCCTCCATTTTGTTGGCGAGGTTTCTGGCATTAGTATACATGCACTTTATGTATCTCTCTGTACCTCTATTCCTGTAAGGCATATTGTGCCAATTCAGGCCATGTGTCCTGTTTTGAGGCCCAATAATCAAAGGGGAATGACCTGTGAGGGAGAACATCGATATGGGAGGAGTAGTAGTTTGTAACCATAGTTGACAACTGCTGTCTCTTGTCACTTGCAATCGATTCTGTATTAGCTGTCGTGTGCGCGGTACTTGAGAAATCAGACCACAACATGGTCAGGAAACTCCTGTCTCCAACGCCAGTTTGGCTGTGTGCACCACGAACACCTCTTCCATTTTGCCAACTGCGGCTCGTGGGAGAACCAGCTCCACTGCTGTGTGCTGGGAATGCCTCAAATAACCGGTTTACCAGAGTTGCCTGTTTGTTAGCCAATATTAGCTCTAGGTTCTCCTGTGGCATGATGTTGTGTAACTTGCCTTTGTAGCGGGGATCGAGGATGCTGGCTAACCAGTAGTCGTCATCCCTCATCATTTTGGCAATGCAGGGGTCCCTTTTTAGGATCCGCAAGCCATAATCACACATGTTGGCCAGTGTTCCAAGTGTCAATGCTGCACTGCCAGTGGTGGGTGGAGGAGCACTTTCTGGCAAATCCACATCCCTCCAGTCACGCACAAACCCTGTACCTGACCTTGGCACACCCACATTTTCTCTTGCCCCCTGAGAAGCATCCTCCTCCCCAAAATAATCATCCCCTCATCCTCCTCCTCATCTTCCTCTTCTTCCTCCACCTCATCCATGACAGTTCCCTGACAAGACAATGGCTGACTGTCATCAAGGCTTCCCTCCTTCTCCTGTTGCTCCTCAGCTGCAGATGCCTGATCCTTAATGTGCATCAAAGTTTGCATGAGCAGACGCATAAGTGATATGCTCATGCTTATGATGGCGTCGTCTGCGCTTACCAGCCACGTGCATTCCTCAAAACACTGAAGGACTTTACAGAGGTCTTTCAGCTTTGACCACTGCACACCCGACAACACCATGTCTGCCCTCAAACTGCTTGCCCGTGTATCCTCCCACAAATGTGTTACTGCCTGCCTCTGTTCGCACAGCCTCTCAACCATGTGCATGGTGGAGTTCCATCTTGTAGCAACATCTATGATTATGCTGTGCTTGGGGAGGTGGAGTGATCGCTGCAGCTTCTGCATATGACTGGAGTGGACAGTCGAGCGACAGATGTGTGAGCACAGTCTTCGCACATTATGGAGCAGGGCTGTTAGCTCTGGATAATTATTTAGGAAGCACTGCACCACCAGGTTCAAGGTGTGAGCCAGGCAAGGTATGTGTCTGAGTTTGGCAAGGGCTATGGCTGCCACAAAATTCCACCCATTATCACTGACTACCTTGCCTGGCTCAAGATGTAGACTGCCCAGCCATGACTCAGCTTGTCAATGCAAGTAGTCGGCCAGTACCTCTGCGGTGTGTCTGCTGTCACCCAAAGACATCATTTTTAAAACAGCCTGCTGCCGCTTACCACTAGCTGTTCGATAGTGGGACACCTCTTGTGCAACACTAACAGATGTGGATGGAGTGCTCGTGCGACTGCGCTCTGTTGACGAGCTTTTGCTTCTGCAGGAGGAGGAGGGTTGACCGCCTACAGCCAACTGTTTCCTATACCGTGGGCTAGGCAGCACTGTTCCACCGCCGCTGTCCCCTGTGGAGCCTGCATCCACCACATTAACCCAGTGCGCAGTGATGGACACATAACGGCCCTGGCCATGCCTACTGGCCCATGCATCTGTTGTGAGGTGCACCTTTCCACTCACTGATTGTTTTAGTGCATGGACAATGCGGTCTTTCACATGCCGGTGGAGGGCAGGGATGGCTTTTCGAGAAAAGAAGTGCCGACTGGGTAGGTCATAGCGTGTGACAGCGTAGGCCATGAGCTCTCACAAAGCTTCGCTTTCAACCAAACGGAAGGGCATCATCTCTAATGAGATCAGTTTGGCAATGTAGGCGTTCAAAGCCAGTGTACGCGGATGAGAGGATGAGTACTTTCTTGTCCTACTGAGAGTGTCTGGTAGGGTGAGCTGGACTTGAGAGCTGCATATGGGGGATCTAGCATTGGACCTGACGGACTGAGAAGGGGTTCGTGATGGTGAGGGTGTTGATGGCCTAGATTCAGTGTTTCCTCATGAAAATATTGTGATTCCCTGACTGCTTTGGCCTACCGACGACACCTCAACATTTCTTGATGGTGGTGTTTAGCGTGGACGACCTTACAGTGGGGGAAGCGATGGAGCTTTGCCGGCTAACTTCAGTCGGAGCAGGTGCACATGCGCTACCTGAGGTTTTGTAGTCCGTCCACGCTTGCAAGTGCATGTTGGTTAAATGTCTAAGCATGCAACTGGTATTCAAATTTCGTAGATTTTTCCCTCTGCTAAAGGTCTTTCGGCACTTCTTACAGATAACCTTTGCGTCATCAGTAGGATTTTGTTCAAAAAAGTGCCACACTGCACTCTTCCTACTATGGTACAAATTTTCTGGGCTTGCACGCTGTGCTAACTTGACCATCTGGCGAAGCTGTCCTGCAACTCTTTTTGTTTTCTTACCCAGTTTTTGGACAGCTATGGGCCTGCCAGATAACCGCTGCTGCGATGACGATGCCTGCTGTGGATCCTTCTCCTGTTCTGAGTATGATCTATTGTCACCGGCACCCTCTTCCCCCAATGGATGCCAATCTGGGTCAACAACTGGGTCATCCATGACCTCGTCTTCAATGTCATCTGCACCTTCCTCTGTACCTTCCTCTGTGTCACCGTATAAGGTGGTATAGTATGCGGGAAGGGGCACCTGAGTTTCATCAGGGTCTGATTCTGGCTCAGTAGACTGCGAGGGCAATGTAGTGCTGTGGGTTAATGTACCAGCGGAATCATCTAGCTGTGGCTGTGCATCAGTGCACTCCATGTCAGATTCATCTTTGACTGGGGAATTCAGGATTTGACTTGACAACCCAGGAATGGTATGTAAAAAGAGCTCCATGGAGCAATCTGAAGTGTGTGCTGTGGCATCCTTCACTTTTGGTGTGGGTGAAGGATAAAAGGAAAGGTGTTGTTCCTGACCAGAAGCCTGCACTGATGACTCTGTGCTTGCAGTTTTTTTAACTTCAGAAGAGGAGGCAATGTAAGCCAAAACCTGTTCCTGATGCTCCGGCTTTAAAAGCGGTTTACCTACTCCCAGAAAAGGGAACCTTAAAGGCCTTCTTGTGCTAGACGACGCAGGCTCAACACCTCCTGCCTTAGCTGCTATTGTGCTTTTGCCAGAACCAGCCGATGCCCCACCACCATCAGTACCAGCTGCGCCCCACCGCCCTCGTCCGCGGCCTCTTCCACCATACTTCTTCATGTTTGGGAAAATGTACCAAAAATACCAGCAGAGAAATGGTACTGTATGAGAAGCGTACAGCTGTGTAAGATGTATGTAAAAAGTGAAATCTCCGTACATATTTTGTGAGTCACAGACGCTCACACAGTATATATTTCACCGTAATCCAACAAGGCGATATATGGTATCAGAATTGTACAGCTGTATACGTTGCTTGTGAAACTGTCAATCTCCGTATATGTATTTACGGAGTGTCTCACACACGCTGACTCTGTGTAGATGTGACCGTAATAAGAACAGCAGATATCCGATACTGTTTGAGAATCGGACAGCTCAATACGGTGTATGGAGAACTGAAAATGTCCATATATGTATTTACAGAGTCTCACAGACACAGGCTGACTCTGTGTAGATGTGACCGTAAAGCAAGCAGCAGATATCCGATACTGTTTGAGAATCGGACAGCTCAATACGGTGTATGGAAAACTGGAAATGTCCGTATATGTATTTACGGAGTCTCACAGACACACGCTGACTCTGTGTAGATGTGACCATAATAAGAACAGCAGATATCCGATACTGTTTGAGAATCAGACAGCTCAATGTGGTGTATGGAGAAATGGAAATGTCTGTAAATGTATTTACGGAGTCTCACAGACACACGCTGACACTATGTACATGTGACCGTAATAAGAACAGCAGATATACGATACTGTTTGAGAATCGGACAGCTCAATACGATGTATGGAGAAATGGAAATGTCCGTATATGTATTTACTGAGTCTCACAGACACTCGCTGACTCTGTAGATGTGAGAGTAATAAGAACAGCAGATATCCGATACTGTTTGAGAATCAGACAGCTCAATACGGTGTATGGAGAAATGGAAATGTCCGTATATGTATTTACAGAGTCTCACAGACACACGCTGACTCTGTGTAGATGTGACCATAATAAGAACACCAGTTATCCGATACTGTTTGAGAATCAGACAGCTCAATACGGTATATGGAGAACTGGAAATGTTCGTATATGTATTTACGGAGTGTCACACACACACGCTGACTCTGGGTACATGTGACCATAATAAGAACAGCAGAAATCCAATACTGTTTGAGAATCGGACACCTCTATACAGTGTATGTATGGAAAAATGTTAATCTCCGTGTATTTTTTACAGAGTCACACACATATAGCATGTATTTGTCCGTGATACCAGCCGGTACACGGTAGTGTGTGAGGAGCGTACACCTCTATACAGTGTGTGCAAACATTTATGCTCAGCAACTACTGTGCAGAAAAAACGTATTTTTGCTTTGAAAAAAGCAATCTGCACAGCAGTGTGCACACAGCAGTACAGCTATCAGGTAGCCTTATAAGGCAGCCTAATAACCACCAGCGCTGCTGCACACAAAAGTATGAAAAAATGAACGCTTGGTAATTGTGCAGAGAAAAGGAATAAAAGTTTTTTTGCTTTTAAAAAAGCACTCTGCACAGCAGTGTGCAAACAGCAATGCAGCTATCAGGGAGCCTTATAAGGCAGCCTAATCACCAACAGAGCATCTGCACACAAATATAGCCTCCCCTGTCACTGCACACTATACAGTTGTGTTGTACAGTGAAAATCGCTATCAGCAGAAGCAATTTTTTATTTTTTTTCCTGCCTAAACACTATCCCTATTGAGAACGAGCAGCAGCAACCTCTCCCTATGCTAAGATCGGCAGAAGTAAGATGGCGGTCATCAGGCACGGCCTTTTATAGCCACTGTGACGCCACACAAAGCCAGCCAATCACTTGGATGCCCTTCTCTAAGATGGTGGGGGCCGCTGCCTATGTAATCGCATTGCCCACAGTGTACGTCCTTGATGGTTGGCTGAGAAAAGGCACAGGAAGCATTGTGGGAAGCGCAAATTTGGCGCTCAAGTCGGCGACCTCATGGCCGACCTCACGCTATGGTCAGGTTTTGATCGGCGAAACCTGACTTTAGCCAAAGTCGGCAAATTCTGAATTTGGCCGACCCGTTTCGCTCAACTCTACTTTGGACACATCATACGAAGAGATGCGAAGAAAGCAATCACTGGAGAAGGCCATCATCATAAGAAGAATAAATTAAACAATGTTAAGAGGGAGACCAGCAAACTGATACCTTGATATTATCAAGATAACAGCAGAGAGGACCCTGGTGGACCTATCCAGGCTTGTACAACTACAGATCATTCATGTCATGATCCAGTCAGGGTTTTGAATCCTGTCTGCCCTTTTCCAGGGCTGATCGTGTCAGGGGTTAACTTTTGCCTGTCCTCATCTTGGATTCAGGTTTGCTATTTCTTCCTCCTGCAGGCCATGTCAGTTATATTTTCTGCCTACGGCATAAGTATCTGACTCTGGTAGTAGCCTGATTTGTCTTCCTGCTGTTGCTGACTTTACCCGTGTCTGTTTGTCCCCCACTCCCCTTCCCGACTCAGTGTTTCACTTTCATGTTTTGGACTCCCTGGTATCTGACTCAGCTTGGTCCCTGACCTGCTGTTTGTCTCTTGTCTTTGGTATATCTGCTCCTTACCAGTACTGACCCATTTGGCTTGCTTTTGACTCTGTTTGTTTATTCCTTTTGTACTACGCTACAGAGTAATATTGACTCGGCCTGTTTGACTATTCTGCTGCTACCTGGTGGCAGCCTCGCTGTTGCACTGCAGGTCTGCTCTTGCTGTGTGCAGTCTTCCCTCTACTCTATTGCCATCTAGTGGAGCTTGCATCTACCTGCATAGCAGCAGCATGAAGGTTCATCCATCAAGTCACCAAGACTTGAGAAAGAGCTGAAGGCCATTAAAAAAAATCACTCACTGGACATGCTTAGTGTAGTTTTGAAATAATCCTTGCTTATCTGATGTAGATGTAGCAGAGCTAAGACTTTTGAGCTGTGTATAACCCCACAAACACAACTGATTAGCAACTTTTATCTAGGGTTGCAGTGAACATGCTGACACCACATGTGCCTCACAGAATGTTATACCATTGGGCGTTGAAGAAGATTGAATTATTGCGTTAATCTGTTTTAGCCAAGTCCAACAGCAGCATGATATAGGGTTACCATGTCCTTAAGTAGTCTCACCCCCTCATCTCCCCAAGCATAAAGGTGGAAGCATCCCAGAAGCTATCAGTTTAATAGCACGACATTAATAACACATAATTTACAGGATGGGAGCCTTGTGCTGCTGTTGGACTAGGGGAAAACAGATTAACACAATAATCCAATCTTCCCCTATGTCCACAGCAGCACACTGAATCCTTATGGATAAAATAACTTTCTCGGACTTACTGTGCGCTGCTAGACAAAGTTCAATTCAACACTGCATGTGAAGTTTAACTGTTTAATTCCCAACGCGTTTCAATGTATATAATACTTCTTCTTCAAGGGATGACATGTCACATGCAGTGTTGAATTGAACTTTGTCTAGCAGCGCACAGTAAGTCCAAGAAAGTTATTTTATCCATAAGGATTCATATTGGCGGTCACGGAGTGGACCTTCGGGCGTGCAGCAGACTGACATTTGGTTCTTATGCCTTTATTTCTCCTGGATCAGGTGAGTGGATTTCTTACATTTATTTGATTCACCACCCGGATAAGACCCTATTGCGCCTTCTTTTTTCCTTAGCTTTTACACAGCAGCACATTATGAGATCTAGCACGTATTATTTATTTGGGAGGGATTGAAATTAAGTGTAGAATAGATCTGGCTAAGGTGGTAGATGGAGTAGAGGAAGCTTCTAACCTATAGTATTTAAAGAAGGTAATCGGTGTGGACCATGTAGCCGAGCGACATATGTGGTCAATAGATACCGAATCCCTCTCAGCCTGGTTAGTAAATACTGACTTAGTTGAATGGGCAGAGGTGAACTGGGGAGATAGAACATTGGCATTTTGATGCAAAAGAGAAGACTGAGAGGAGACTTAATAGCTGTCTACAAATATCTAAAGGGCTGTCACTTTGTAGAAGGATCAACTTTATTCTCATTTGCACAAGGAAAGACTAGAAGCAAAGGGATGAAACTGAATGGGAAGAGACACAGATTAGATATTAGAAAAAACTTTTTGACAGTTAGAGTGATCAATGAGTGGAACAGGCTGCCACGAGAAGTGGTGAGTTCTCCTTCAATGGAAGTCTTCAAACAGAGGCTGGACAGACATCTGACTGGGATGATTTAGCGAATCCTGCTTTGAGCAGGGGGTTGGACCAGATGGCCCAGGAGGTCCCTTCCAACTCTACGATTCTATGATTCTATGATTCTATGATTCTATGATAGCACAGCCTAATGCAATCACAAATCCATCTCGAAAGGGAGGGTTTTGAGAACTTCTTCCCCTTGAACTTTCCTGAATGAAGTACCCGGAGGTTTTCATCCTTTCTGAACCCCCGAGTTCTTTTGAGGTAAACTTTTACTTTTAGACATCTTACGATGTCGAGAGTAGAGAGATCTTCTTCCTGGGATGATGTTGCTTCAGGAACATAAGCTGGAAGAGAGATCATTTGGTACAGATTTTCTGATGACGGAATTTTTTGTCTGAAGAAAGGAAGAACACTCAAATGAACCCAATCCTGTGTGAGTACAGAGTAGGGTTCCCTGGAGGACATAACAGCAACTCACTCACTCTTTAGGCCGAGGTGACTGCTAGCAAGAGAACAGTCTTTAGGGTCAGGAATTTCAATTCTACTGACATCAGGGATTCAAATGGTGGCTTAGTTAACTGAGCACCAAGCCGAGGTCCCACTGGTTAGAAATTCGAGGTTTTATTTTTGAAATGGCCTTCAGATAATCCCTGATCTCTTGAGATTCTGCAAGGTGTCTTCTAAGGCAAGCAGAGATAGCCGCAACCTGGACTCTGATGGTACTAGGCTTAAGTCCTCTGTCAAATCCATCCTGCAAAAATTCCAAGATCTGTGGGATGGATGATTCCCCAGGGTTAATGGATCTTTTTGAGCACCTAGAGGAAAAGATTTTCTTTATCTGTGCCTAGGACTTGTTGGTTGCAGCACTCCTAGAGTGAGCTAGCATATCCAACACCCTATTTGAAAAACCCTTAGTTTTCAATAGGGGGCAGTCAATCTCCATGCTGTCAGATTGAGAGCTCTCAAGGTCTGACACATAACCAGCCCCTGAGAAATCAGGTTCTGTTGGAGGGGGAGCTTCCAGAACTGACCCAGGCTTATTGTCATGGCGAGAGTGAACCATGATCTATTTGGTCAGAATGGTAGGATGGCTATGACAGACACGTGATCCTTGCCTGATCTTCATCATCATCATGGAATCATGGAAGTTTGTGGATAAATATGAGCTAGTCTGAAAGTCCATGGAATTGTCATGGCATCTAATGCCATTGGGTTGTCGTCTAGATATAGGGAGAAGAAATCCACAGTCTTGGCATTTTCCCTGGTCGCCATCGAGTAGATTTCTGGGTGACCCACCTTATTGAAATCAGTCTGAACACCTCTGGATTCAGTGACCATTCTCGCGGAATAAACAGATTCCAACTGAGTCTGTCGGCGAGGACATTCTGCTTCCCTCGGATATGAGTAGCCAATAACCTGGTTACCGTTGACTCTGCCCACTGAAAAATTCGAGCCACCTCTGCCATGAGAAAGGGAGATCTTGTGCCACCCTGCTTGTTTATGTAGCACACACAGGCCATATTGTCGGTGCGGCCCATCAGTAATCTGTAGGTGCTCCAAAAGGAGAGAGCAAGATGCTGCAAGAATCGGCCAATCGTTCAGATATGGAATTATTTGTATGCCCTGAATACAGAGCCTGGACATCATCGGAGATACCACCTAAATGAAGACATAGGGTGCAGAAGAACCTTGAACTGGAAGTGTTGAAGGTTTCCCTTGATGGTGACTGTGATTCTTAAGTATCTTCTGTGTATGGGAAGTATCAGTGTATGAAAATATGCATCTTTCAGATCTATGGACACCATAAGATCACCTCTCTCCAGAATGACTCTGATGGACTTGATAGTTTCCATCCTGAACCTTTCCTTTTGAATGAACCGATACAGGTACCAAAGATCGATTATCAGACGCCACTTGCCTGATGGTTTTGGAACCAGAAAGACCGGTGAGTATACGCTTCTTCTAACCTGGGACGTTGGAACAGGTTCCAAGGCTGATAGAAGAATTTAATCCTGTATCTCCTTTACTATAATCTTCTGCCTGGAGGGAGGAAGAGTTCTGGACACCGAATATCTTTCTTGAGGATAAGAAATGAAAGGAATTATATAACCATTCTCTATAATTCTGATCACCCAAGTTTCTTTTATTAAATCTTTCCAGTTTTGCAAGAAAGGTGTCAACCTTCCTCCCACTGGTAACTTTTAGGCATCAGATGTCTTTTTTGATTGCTTTGGGGTTCCTAAAAGCTCCCCAATGGGAAGATGTGGTTCCCCCTCCATACTGATATCATCCTCTAAATCTAGAAGTGACTTGCCTTTGTTATTGGCTAGGTGTCACGCCGTGCTCACCTGGAGGTGGGACCTTCACGCCACGCTCATCTGGAGACGGGACATCATCTCTTCCAGAGCCACGGTCGCTCCAGGGGTCCCGTCGGGTGCGCACGTGCACTTCTCGTACCCAGGCTCCCACCTCCTCCATGTTGGATATGCGCTTGCGCACTCTTGTCAGTTCAGTCTCCAGGTCCGTCCTCTCTATGGTAATGGAGGATTTGACCCGGAAGCTTTAGTGGTCATTTGCTATATCAGGCTACCTCCCCCTATGGGAGGTGCCTGATTATTGTTGTGCTTCCTGGCTTGGTCTGGTGTGTCCCTGCCTGGCTGTGCGCTGTATTTAGGCCCTGTCCTATACTCAGCCGTGCCTCTCGGCACACGCTCTGAATCTGCTCTGTACTCAGTTGTGCCTCCTGGCACAAACTCTGTCCCTGTACTCTGTGTTAGGCATCGGATTCCTGGAACTGCACAACAGGAATCCAGAGCCGTACTTCCAGGGGTCTCACATTCCCCTCCGACCGCTCAGGGACCTGCTCAGCAATTCCGGCGATCCAGGCGTCCTGCTCAGACTCGCTCTGTGAGCCTGGATGTTGCTGCCACCTCTGGTGCAGCAATGGTAGCGCAACCTGCTCTGCAGGGAACCGCTCCAGAGGCTAAGTCCTCTCGCCGTGCTGCTGGGCATGCCCGCAAGATGACCTCTCAGTGGAGAGCAGGGGTCACATGCTCAGGTCCTGTGTCGGATCAGATTGGTCCTTCCCAGAGTACTGGAAGGTCCCGGAAGCGCATGGCTATAAAAAGCCTGCATGGCGGCTCGGCCATGCGCTAGTGTAGACTATTATGCTGTGTGTGAAAGGTGATGGATGCATGTGTCTGGTGACTGACTTATTTGAAACCCCCTTCCCTCTGATATTACGAATAGTGACAGAGTGTTGGTTATAGTCAGTTCCAGGTAGTGGCAAGCTAGGCACCACTGTGCTTACCGCACCTTACACTAGCATCCGTCGGTGTCCAGCTCTCCGGCACAGTCACTTAGCGGCTACAGTTACCGCCACGCTGCAGTAGCAGCATCTATTGGCGTTTGCGGCTGCGACACCACACGCCGGCTGGCCTGTGGAGTTAACAGGTCCAGCGTTCCTTTCTCTTTTATATTAGGGCGTCTCTGTGTCCTAAACAGAGTCTGCCTTAACTACCTCAGGTGACGTTAACCCGAGTGTTCTACTTCACCATCTAGCGAGTTTGCCATTATCCAGCAGCGGTCTTTACACCTACCGCACGGTGGACCCCGGGCGGCGAACGCACCTCCTATTATTTATATTTGGTACGTTCCGCTGTCCCTAACACTCTGTTACACATTCTGGCACACCTGCTGACCCACTCAGTACTCTGACGTGCTCCTTGCACGTGTCCTGTTTTTCCCACCCCCGGACGTACTAGTCGCTGCACACCATTCGTGCTCTCGTGTACCCGTCTTGCACTATCCTGTATCTAGAGCACTCCCGTGTACACACCCTGTGTTCCTGAGTACACCCTGCACCTCCATGCAGACAAACTCACGCGTGTCTCCTGTGAGCCGGCTGCCTGGTGCCAGCAGTCATGGTGCTTTATTCCCTGGGGCTTGCTCCTGACACTCCCTGTATAGGGGGTGGTCCTCACTAGGTCAGCTCGCCCTGGTAGGGTTGGTGCCATGACCCGGGGGGGTCCACTCCAGGAGTCGTCACAGTATAATCAGGCCATGGACCCCGCTGGTACTGCGGCTTCCATCCAAAAGGAGCTGGTGTTCCTCCGGGAAAACCAAACTAGGATTATGTTATTTCTCAAGTCCATGGAGTCCAGTTTATCTGCCTTACAGTCCGCCTCCAGCAGGAACTCGTGCAGCAACGCGACTCCCAGGCCCAGACCCTCAACTATATGGCGTCGGTAGATAATCGGCTCCTTTCCATACAATCCGTTTCAGCCCAGGCCTTGGTCCCGCACTCGCTGCCGCGCTTATGTAAGCCACCCCGATATAGTGGTGACCCTGAGTTGTGTCGCGGGATTTTGAATCAGTGCCGTTTGCATTTTGAGTTTCTGCTGCAGCATTACCCCACCGATCGCGCTAAAATAGCCTTTATAGTTTCCCACTTAGAGGGGAAGGCACTTGCGTGGGTGAATCCCCTTTGGGAGCATGATGATCCACTTGTCTCTCAGCTTTCCATCTTTTTGGACACCTTCCACAAGGTATTCGACGAGCCGGGTCGCCTTGCTTCCACCACCGAGTCCCTCTTTAATCTCCGTCAAGGTACATATCGGTTGGACAATATGCAATATGTTTTCGCACCTTGTCCTCCGAACTTGGTTGGAATAATGATGCCCTCGTAGGGGCCTTTTGGTGTGGTCTGTCCGGTCGAATTAAAGATGAACTGGCGTGCCGAGATGCCCCTACCATTTTAGAGGACCTCATCTCTCTTGCGACACGCATTGATTTGCGCTTCCAGGAGTGCACCCGTGAGTCAGCCAGAGAGAGAGGGCCCTCTCGCCTCTCCTCGTCCACTCGCAGTTCTTCTCATCCGTTGCCTGAGTTATCTTCTGTAGATCCCGTACCTGAGCCTATGCAGGTGGATCGTCTTGAGATAACTCAACGGCGTCGTGAGAAGAGGCTGGCACAAGGGCTCTGTTTTTACTGTGGGAATGCCTCCCACTTTCTTCACTCATGTCTCAGGAGGCCGGGGAAGCTCCTCCGCCTGGGACTGGTAGGAGAGGTCTCCTCAGGTGTATGTGATTCCTCTCTTCCCCTGTCCGTGTCCGTTTCGCTGAATTTTGGTTCCAAGAGTTTTTCTGTGGAGGCTATTGTGGACTCGGGCACAGCGGGTAACTTTATTAGTCTCGAGGCAGTTAAAAAGTTTCTGATTCCTGTCAGATCCCTGGAGACTCCTAGGCTGGTAGTTCCGGTTGATGGTAAGCCCTTGCAGGATACCGTTATCCAGGTCACTGATGAGGTAGAGCTGCAGATTGGCACAGGTCATCGGGAGAAGATCTCCTTCCACGTATTGCCAACTTCGTCTCATTTGCTTCTTCTTGGTCTTCCTTGGTTACGGACTCATGAGCCGACTTTGGACTGGCGATCCGGCCATGTACCCCGTTGGGGACCATTCTGCCAGAAAAGGTGCTTACTGTTCATTCATCCAATGAACTCTGCCTGCCCGTCTTCTGCGCCTACAGGTCCGTCATCAGCTTACCGGTCTATGACTAATGACATTGTCAAGAAGGGGGCTGAGAGTCAGTCTCTACTTCAATCAAGTAACCGGGCTATGACTAATGACATTGTCAAGAAGGGAGCTGAGAGTCAGTCTCTACTTCAATCAAGCAACCGGTCCAAGGTAATTACCATGGCTTCCGTCAACTTGACGTCCCAGCTTCCGGGAGAGACCTTTGTGGCTGAGAATAACCGAAAACGAGTATTATGCTGGGGACATTCATCTTAGGTTGCCAGCCATCTTGGTGTCAAGAAGACTCTCTCCCGTTTATTCCATTACTATTGGTGGCCGTCTATCTCCCAGGATGTCAAAGACTTTGTGGCTTCTTGTCCGTCCTGTGCCAAGAACGAAGTATCCAACCAGCCATCCTCCGGCAGCTTGCTTCCTCGGGCTGAGTTGGTATTCTATAACCGCACCAGCGCTTCGCCCTCCAAGCATCTCAGTGTGCCTCTACCGGTACTTCCTGTCTCGGACATACCTGTCCCCGACTCTCTGTCCATGGAGTTCTCTAGGGTATGGCAGGAGACCAAATTTTCTCTTGGAAAAGCTCTGGATCGAATAAAACCACATGCAGATAAGAGGCGCCTGGATTCCTCTCCTAATGACAAGGTGCGGTTTTCCAGCCCTAGAAAGAAGGGGCGTAAAGGGGGGGTACTGTCATGCCGCGCTCACCTGGAGGCGGGACCTTCACGCCGCGCTCACCTGGAGGCGGGACCTTCACACCGCGCTCATCTGAAGGCGGGACTTTGGTCCCGACGTCATCTCTTCCGGAGCCGTGGTCACTCCAGGGGTCCCGTCGGGTGCGCACGTGCACTTCTTGTACCCAGGCTCCCACCTCCTCCATGTTGGGTATGCGCTTGCGCGCTCTTGTCAGTTCAGTCTCCAGGTCCGTCCTCTCTATGGTAATGGAGGACTTGACCCGGAAGCTTTAGTGGTCATGTGCTATATCAGGCTACCTCCCCCTATGGGAGGTGCCTGATTATTGTTGTGCTTCCTGGCTTGGTCTGGTGTGTCCCTGCCTGGCTGTGCGCTGTATTCAGGCCCTGTCCTATACTCAGCGGTGCCTCTTGGTACTCACTCTGAACCTGCTCTCTGTCTTGGACTCTATTGTGCCTCTTGGCACACACTCCGAATCCGCTCTCTGCTTTGTACTCAGTTGTGCCTCCTGGTACACACTGTGTCCCTGTACTCTGTTACACCTTCTGGCACACCTGCTGCCCCACTCAGTACTCTGACATGCTCCTTGCACGCATCCTGTTTTGCTCACCCCCGGACGTACTAGTCGCTGCACGCCATTCGTGCGCTCGTGTACCCGTCTGGCACTATCCTGTATCTAGCGCACTCCTGTGTACACACCCTGTGTTCCCGAGTACACCCTGCACCTCCCTGCAGACACACTCACGCGTGTCTCCTGTGAGCCGGCCGCCTGGTGCCAGCAGTCGTGGTACCTTATCCTCTGGGGCTTGCTCCTGACACTCCCTCTATAGGGGGTGGTCCTCACTAGGCTAGCTCGCCCTGGGAGGGTTGGTGCCACGACCCAGAGGGTCCACTCCAGGAGTCATAGAATCATAGAATCGTAGAGTTGGAAGGGACCTCCTGGGCCATCTGGTCCAACCCCCTGCTCAAAGCAGGATTTGCTAAATCATCCCAGTCAGATGTCTGTCCAGCCTCTGTTTGAAGACTTCCATTGAAGGAGAACTCACCACTTCTCATGGCAGCTTGTTCCACTCATTGATCACTCTAACTGTCAAAAAGTTTTTTCTAATATCTAATCTGTGTCTCCTCCCATTCAGTTTCATCCCATTGCTTCTAGTCTTTCCTTGTGCAAATGAGAATAAAGTTGATCCTTCTACAATGTGACAGCCCTTTAGATATTTGTAGACAGCTATTAAGTCTCCTCTCAGTCTTCTCTTTTGCAAACTAAACAATCCCAAATCCTGCAACCTTTCCTCTTAAGACAGGGTTTGCAGACCGGTCACCATTCTGGTTGCCCTTTTCTGAACTTGCTCCAGTTTGTTGATGTCTTTTTTAAAATGTGGTGCCCAAAACTGGACACAATATTCCAGATGAGGTCTGACCAAAGAGGAGTAGAGGGAAATAATGACTTCACGTGATCTAGACTGTATGCTTCTGTTAATACATCCTAGAATTGCATTTGCCTTTTTTGCTGCTGCATCACACTGTTGACTCATATTCAGTCTGTGATCTATTAGTATACCGAAGTCTTTTCCACATGTGCTGTTGCTTAGGCCTATTCCTCCCATTCTGTATATGCTTTTTTCATTTTTATTGCCCAGATGTAGTACTTTGCATTTTTCCCTGCTAAAAACCATTCTGTTAGTTGCTGCCCACTTCTCCAGTTTATTTATATCTTTTTGAATCCTAGGTCCTCCAAAATTGAATCCAACTTCTGACCGAACAACCTTTCTGGAGAATATTCCAGATTACAAGGATGGTATTTGGAAGACACATCACCTGACCTTAAACCACAACGCTCTCCTCCCCACAGTGAACAGGGCCATGGTCCTAGCCATGTAAGAGGTGTTTGATTAAGGATTCCCTATATATATGTAATAATATTTAAAAAAAAAATATACAGTATATATATCTATATATGGTATTTTATGAGATTGGGGTGTAATATGCATGTGTTTAACATTGGTATTGTTAATCCTTTTTATCTTTCTGTTTTTAAGATTAATAGTGTATGTTGTTGTATACTAATTAATTAAGCTTGATTTCTGATGTCATCAGGGAAGGTTGATCAATTAGCCTTCACTATTTGTATAGCATTAGCCTGAGGAACGAGCTGGATCAGCTCCGTAATGCGTAGCTCAAATAAAGAAGCTTTTTACACGTTTATTTCTCTTCGTTTTTGGCACTAATAATCCAAAGAAAACCTCTGTTTTATTTTTAATCATTTTGTCAGGATCCTCATCCTCTGAGATCCAGAGGGCATAGTTCCAGCCATCAGAGAGCTTTTCCCTGCAATCACCAGCATTGTGCCTGAAGCTGCACAACAAGTTCAGGTGGGTAAATTAACTCACCACTGCACCCTTTGTGCTACCAGTAATGTGGAAGCCCCCTATATTTCCATTGACAGATCAGAGTGGGGACTCGATTCTTTTGTAGATTAAGTTGAATAGAGGCAGCACGGTGGCTCAGTGGTTAGCACTGCAGCCTTGCAGTACTAGGGTCTTGGGTTCAAATCCCACCAAGGACAACATCTGCAAGGAGTTTGTATGTTCTCCCTGTGTTTGTGTGGGTTTCCGCCAGGTACTCCAGTTTCCTCCCACATTCCAAAGACATACTGATAGCGAATTTAGATTGTGAGTCCCATCTGGGACAGTGCCAATAATGTCTGTAAAGCACTGTGGAATTAATGGTGCTATATAAATGAGTAAAATAAATAAATATTTTGTTGGGAACATTTTACATAACAGTTTATCCTGCGCTCTACTCTGGGGTTTCCATCTAAATCTCCAAATGAAATGAAACCCCAGAGGAATACATTTACTATAATGAGGCAACAGAATTACTCTGGAGTCTGTTAAGTGGTGTCCTTCTTTTCAGAGGTGCACAAAACTGTAAGTCAACCATGCTTTTATGCATGCCTAAAAAGATGAACATCGCCTAGACATACACCAGACGGCATCCACAGTGCATCCATCTGCCTCATTATAAGGAATCTTCCTCCAGGGGTTCCTTCTAAATTTGTATTCCGTATTTCAAAGACTTACACGGAAACCGCAGTGTAAGCGCTCAGCGCAGAGTGCAGGATAAATGTGCAATAAGCCTTATTGCAATCTTTGGGAGACAGAATGACCAAATCAACAGCAGGTCAATATTTCGTTTTATGTATTTTTTATGCCATTCCTCATGCGGTATAAGTGATTACACAGCTTTATTTTTCGGGTCTAGTGTGAATCCAGTGATACCAGATGTATATCTGTTTTATATGTTTGGCTGCTGACACACACTAGAAAACAGTTTGAAAAAAGTTTTTTGATTTTTTTTGCGGTGTTCACTGAAGGGCTTAACTAGTATGATAGTTTTTGTAGCTCAGGACATTCCGGAAACGGCGATACCAAATATGTGTACTCTTTCTTTTTGTTTTTTAATTTGCAATTTATTTAAATATTTCTTCTTTTTTTTCCTTTTTTTTTTAACTTTTTTACTTAGTTCCAATTTGAGACTTCCAACTTTTTTCCACTTTGATCAGTGGTATAATTCATTGGAATGCATTGTACCTTTCAGTGCTGCACTGACAGAAGCCTCTTAATCCATGCTCTTGGCATGGTCTAACAGGCTTGCCATAGCTGGCTGACCCGGAGGTTGTCATGACGACCTTGGTTGCATGGCAACAATTGGCCTTTGCAAAGACGTATGGGGGGCGCCAATTGGAAGAGAAAGGGATCCTTTCCCAACCTTCTAAATGCTTTGATTGATATCAATTGCAGCATTTAGGGGGTTAAATGACCCGGGACTGTGTGAGAACCACTTCAGGCAATGACAGCCGGGTCTCGGCTTTAAAGGGAATCTATCACCTATTTTTAGCCCTATCAGTTGCCGGCACCGCCATCAGGGGCTTATCTACAGCATTCTGTAATGCTGTAGATAAGCCCCCGATGTAACCTGAAAGATAAGAAAAACGAGTTAGATTATACTTCCCGGGGGTGTGGTCTGGTGCGGTGGGTGTCGCGGTCCGGTCCGGCACCTCCCATCTTCTAGCGATGACATCCTCCTTCTTACATCTGCTGCGGCTCCTGCCCAGGCATACTTTATCTGTCCTGTTGAGGGCAGAGTAAAGTACTGCAGTACGCAGGCGCCAGGAAAGGTCAGAGAGCTCCGGCGCCTGCGCACTGCAGTACTTTACTCTGCCCTCAACAGGGCAGATAAAGTACGCCTGTGCCAGAGCTGGGCAGAAGTAAGAAGGAGGACGGCATCGCTAGAAGATGGGAGGTGCCGGACGGCGACACCCATCAGACCTGACCGGACGCCCAGATGAGTATAATCTAACTTGTTTTTCTTATCTTGCAGGTTACATCGGGGGCTTATCAACAGTATTACAGAATGCTGTAAATAAGCCCCTGATGGCGGTGGCCGCATCTCATAGGGCAAAAAATAGGTGACAGATTCCCTTTAACGTAAGCTTACCTCCAGCGCCAAACACGATCACCATTGCGTACCCATACTTCAAAGGTCAGGAACCCCTATATGACCATGTTGGATGGGTACATTAAAGGTCATGAACGGGCTAAGAAAAATTAGTTGACATTAAACAACAATACACTTACTGCACTGCTGTTAGATAGTATACTCTTAGCATTAAGATTGATTTTCGTTGACAGTTTAGTGTAACTAGATCTAAGAACATGTTTATCCTGGTGGAACTAAGGGTGGAACAGTGTTTAAACATCGACTTAATACACTGTGATGTCATAGATGGAGTTCAGCCATTGAGTATATTAAATGCAGAAACAGATATAACTTCAATATTGTTCTTCTTGTTTGAGGGAATCAGCTTAGTCACTAGTTCCTATTTATATTTTAATCTGGTTATAATTAGGAAAAAAAGCTCACCGCTTACTAACTACAACAACTAAAGAACAGATGTTGGGAAAGAATAATGTCAGGACCAGAGATGGGCTTGATGCACAATACTGAATGTCCAGTGCAAGACATTCCGAGGGCTAATGAGATAAATGTAATATTAATCCGTCTCAATGGAATATATAGCTCTGGCAATAATTAAGAGACCACTTTCAAATGTTCTGTTTGTCTGATTTTTCTCTTTATTGGTATATTTTTGAGTAAAATATGAATTTTTCTTTTTGTCTATAAACTTCTGACAACATGTCTCCAAATTTCCAAGCAAAACATTTTGTATTTTTTCCTGACAAAGAACGATGGTCAAAATAATGAAACAGTGCTTTCAGACCTTAAATAATGCAAAGAAAACGAGTTTATAATCATTTAGAAGCAACAATACTAATGTTTTAACTCAGGAAGAGTTCTGAAATCAATATTTTGTGGAATAACCATGATTTTTAAAAACAGCTTTCATGCGTCTTGGCTGCTTTCCACCAGTCTTTCACACTGCTTCTGGCTCAAAAATTTAAGCAGTTCTTCTTTGTTTGATGGCTTGTGACTATCCATCATCCTCTTATTACATTTCAGAGGTTTTCAATGGGGTTCAGGTCTGGAGAATGAGCTGCCCATGACAGGGTTTTGATGTGGTGGTCTCTTGATTTTTTCCAGAGCTGTAGCTCTAAGGGGAAAGGGGTGACAGGCCGGTGTAAGGAGTCATATAGATCATGGAATGCTCATTTGGTAAATTAAATATGCAAATTACCTCTTCAGAGAAGAAGGAGACAAGAACTCTAGCACCCTTTTCTTAAAGTACCACTCTTAAAAGTCAATAGTTACCTGAAAATACAATCTTTACCACATGGATAAGGTTAAAAATAGGATGTATTAACAGAAGCATACAGTCTAGATCACGTGAAGTCATTATTTCCCTCTACTCCTCCTTGGTCAGACCTCATCTGGAATATTGTGTCCAGTTTTGGGCACCACATTTTAAAAAAGACATCAACAAACTGGAGCAAGTTCAGAAAAGAGCAACCAGAATGGTGACCGGTCTGCAAACCCTGTCTTATGAGGAAAGGTTGCAGGATTTGGGATTGTTTAGTTTGCAAAAGAGAAGACTGAGAGGAGACTTAATAGCTGTCTACAAATATCTAAAGGGCTGTCACATTGTAGAAGGATCATCTTTATTCTCATTTGCACAAGGAAAGACTAGAAGCAATGGAATGAAACTGAATGGGAGGAGACACAGATTAGATATTAGAAAAAACTTTTTGACAGTTAGAGTAATCAAGGAGTGGAACAAGCTGCCACGAGAAGTGGAGAGTTCTCCTTCAATGGAAGTCTTCAAACAGAGGCTGGACAGACATCTGACTGGGATGATTTAGCGAATCCTGCATTGAGCAGGGGGTTGGACCAGATGGCCCAGGAGGCCCCTTCCAACTCTACGATTCTATGATCTATGATCTATGATCTAAATAGCCAAACTAGACACTCTATTTGCAGACACATGTTTAAGGGTCTTTGCCCCTCATCAGTGCAAAGCAAATGGAATAGTTTGGCTGTATGAGAAGCCTAAGACAGGGAACCAAAAGTTAACGAGTCTCCTTGTGGAGAGTGACATGCCAGTGTGAGTTGTCTTAGTTATAAGTCATGTAACGCTCCTTTGGAAAATTGAATATGCAAAGTGCCCCTTCAGAGAAGAAGGAGGCTCCAACTCTAGTACATTCCATTGAAAGTAGAACTCAAATAGTTACCTATAAAACAATCTTTACTACATGGCTTAGGATAAAGCCAAACCAGTTACTTTATTTGCAGACACATGTTTCAGGGTGTTTGCTCATAATCAATGCAAAGCAAGAGGTCTGGTTTGGCTAGATGAGAGGCCTTGGACAGGGATCTAAGGGGTAACATTTCTCCTTGTGGAGATTGACATGCTGATATGAGGACTTTTATATAGGCTGTGTAATCCTCCTCTGGGAAATCCTCTTTCTTTTCAAGACCTTTTCCTCTCTGAAGAGACAATTTGCATAATGAGATATAAACGAGATTGGGTAGCAATGTTAAAGATAATGGAAGAATCTGAAAGAAAGTGATTACTGAACCCAAGAAGGAGTACTTCCAGTCTGATCTATTATGTCTACACTCACTTATAAGACCAGTAAGGGAAATTCACTAATTCTCCAACTGATCAGCTTAGCTAAAGGCTGCTTCTATCAACAAATTGACTGTTTCCATTCCTGACCAGCAAAATTATAAATGCATATATAGACTTTAGCACATGCTGTTGGTCAGGATTAGTGTTAAATATGTAAGATACAGTATCTGCAAGCTATGAACACGAGTATTGTGACATACCTCATTATATAATTCAGGTTTTTCATTCTTATTCATTCATTTCATTTTCAGCCATGCCTTTACAAACAATAGTGACAAAATGGGAAGTTTAAAACAGCTCACTGATACCAGCACGGTCCAGTAATAGGAGCCAGTGGTGTTACAAGTCAGTTCATGAAATTTCTTCCATTCTGAATATTCCTCCAACACCTGTGAGCGATATTATTAAAATGTGGAAAAGTTTAGATATACCAGCTATTCAGTCATGAAGTGGAGACAACATAAAGCTACAGAGCGGGGTCCCCAACTGCTAAGGCACAATGCATAAAAAACACTAGAGTTGAGCGACTTTGGTCGGATCGGGTTTCACGAAACAAAATTTGTTTCAGATGAAACTGGTCCGACTAGGGCAAAAAAAAGTCGGAGTTTCGTCCAAAACCCGACCCCAATGCAAGTCAATGGGGAATAAAAGTCGGCATTGAGTGTATGAATGTCATCCGCTCAATGCCGACTTTTATTTCCCATTGACTTGCACTGGGGTCGGGTTTCGGACGAAACTCTGACTTTTTTTTCCCTAGTCTGACCAGTTTCATCTGAAACAAATTTTGTTTCATGAAACCCGATCCGACCAAAGTCGCTCAACTCAAAAAAACACCTATGCTCTCCTAATTCTAAAACTATAAATCCTACAGAAGAAAAAAGTACTCATAAATATATTAAAATTCCGAAAAAACGTAAAATAAGAAATATATGAAAAATGCAAAAAAATTTTCTTTATTCTCAAAACATAAAAAAAGTTAAAAAGTGAGTCTCCCAGTGGAAGATGATACAGTTCAAAGTAATGTACTATCAATTGTAAAATTCCAGGCTTTATTATCTATTTACACTCCCCAGTGATATATTTATTAGTATTCAATGCTATATACCATAAATATATAGAGAAGGACCTAGAAAAAAGTAGCGAAATAACTCAACTAATGTGTCTTAAATATTAACAGTCAAGAGCATGGCCGGACTGGCCATCTGGCAATTCAGGCAAATCACAGATGGGCCGGTTCAGCCATGGGCCACATTGTCTGCTTTTCTGTTAACAGTATCAACATCCTCAGATACCAATTTTGTTAACTGATGCCACTGTTACGCACTGCCTGCCTTAGCACTTTCAGCTTCATGGCATTGGTTTTCATGGCAGCTAAGCAGCAGCATGCAAGCCTTAAATCAAGCACACAATGCAGAGTGTGTGACAGAATGGTGTAAGGTACATTTTCTGAGGGGTGACTTATCACGCTTTTTTATGTCTGATGGATAAGTCTGAGTTTCTCAAATGTCAGTAGAACATTACCTGCTGACTGCTTTGTGCTAACTGTAATTATCATTTTCCAATACTTGGGAATTATACAACACTATATGGTGGCCCGATTCTAATGCATCGGGTATTCTAGAATATGTATGTAGCTTATTTATGAAGATTTAAGAATAATGCAATGAATACACAGGATTTTCCAGGTAGCGCCGGTCGGGATACTTCACGATCGGCAATCTCACAGCGGGGGCTTGGTCGCTACTGCGTGTCACACTGAGCAAGATCGCTAGCGCCGGTCGGGATACTTCCGCAGCCGGGAGATGACAGGCTAGGGCCGGTCATCTCCCGGCTGTGTCGCCGCTGACCTCTGTGTGGCAGGAGATGACCCGCGGCAACCATCGGTAGATCAGCGGCTAGTGCCACAGATCTCCCGACGGTAGCAGTGGCGTGCGTCGTTTGAATTCCACCCCAATTTGCGGCCGGACTGCGCCTGTCGCTGATTGGTCGCTGCTGGCCGAGCGCGACCAATCAGCGACGTGGGATTTCCGTTACAAACAGACAGACAGAATTAGACGATTATATAGTAGATTGTATTATGATTCTATTATTGCTGTTGCATTTCTATGCAATCATTTTTGCTTTTTGAAGTTTGTTCAGTCTGTCTCCCTGTAGTCAGGATCTGAAGTAAGTAACTCCGCCATTTCCGTACCCACTGTACATTTTATTCCTCCCAGGAGCCGACAGCTTTCAGTTATGCAGGCTTGCTGCTGCAACTTTAGTAACCACTCACTATAATATGACTGACAGCGAGCTCTACAGTGCATTAGTGCAGAGTCAGCCGTCAGTCAGTTCCAAGCTTACAGTTGCTGCTCACAGTATAGTGGTGACTGTAATTGCTCCAGGTGCACCTGCATGACTGAAAACCGGTGGTGCACTTTCAGTACTGCAGTCAGATACCTCCATAATGCTATTATCCTGCAGGCTAACCTTATATCTGCATGTTAATAGCATTATTTGACATAACAGATTTCTTTTAATGTTTCAACATACAAAACATTTTGGACAATTGTAGCTTCCAGCTCTGTGGGAAAAGTTTGGTGAAGGCTTTTCTCTGTTACAGCATGCCCAGTACACAAAGCAAATTCTTTAAAACCTTAGTAGGGTAATTTGATGTAAACTTTGACATATAATAATTTGAATGAGATGAATAAAAGTAGCATGTAAAAGTTTGGACACCTCTGGTCAAAATTACTGTTATTGTGATTATAAACAGTAAAGAAAGTTGAAAATGAAATTATCTCTAAAAGGGCTAAATTTAAAGATGACACATTTTCTTTGTATTTTAGGTGAATATATATATATAATCTTTTTTTTACATTTTAAAAATTATAAAAAGGAAAATGGGCCAACGCAAAAGTTTGGGCACCCTTGGAGATTTGTGTGCTCAGATAACTTTGACCAAGGTTTCAGACCTTAATTAGCCTGTTAGGGTTATGGCTTGTTCACCATCAGTGGTAGAAAAGGCAAGGTGGTGCAAATTTCCCAGTCTCCTCTAAACTTGTGCCCAAAAACAGCAGCCATAGGTTCTTCTAAGCTGGAGAAGACTATAAAAAGAAAGCAAAGCATTTTCAAGTTGCCCATTCCTCACTTCAAAATGTAATTAAGAAATTGAAGTTAACAGGAACAGTGGAAGTCAAGATAAGGTTTGGAAGACCAAGCAACATTTCAATGAGAGCTCCTCATAGGATTGTTAGAGAGGCAAATCAGAACCCCTGCTTGACTGCAAAAGACCTTCAGAAAGATTTAGCAGACTCTGGAGGTATGTTACATTGTTCTACTGTTCAAAGACACCTGGAGAAATATGGCCTTCATGGAAGAGTCATCAGAAAAAACCTCTCCTACATAATCACCATAATTTTCAGTGTCAAAAGTATGCAAAAGAACAGCTAAACAAGCCTGATGCATTTTGGCAACAATTCCTGTGGACCGATAAGGTTAAAATAGAACTCTTTGGCCACAATGATCAATGAAGTATATATGGAGAAAAAAGGGAACAGAATTCCAGGAAAAAACATCTCACCATTCATTAAGCATGGGGGCTGATGAATCATGCTTTGGGGTTGTGTTGCTGGCAATGGCACAGGGAACATTTCGCGGGTTGAGGGAAAAATGGCTTCAATTAAATTTCAACGAATTTGTGATGCAAACAGAACACTATCTATAAAAAGCTGAGCTTGAAAAGAGGATGGCTTCTACAAATAGATAACACACCTCAAAATATACAACAGACGACCTCAAAAGGCGCAAGATGAAGGTGCTACAATGGCCCTCACAGTCCCCTGATCTGAACAGAATTTTACAAGGGAGAAAAGATGATAATCCCACTTTTACATGCCACTGCAGAAGGGAGAATGCGAGTCCCTCCTTCTCCTCCAACATCAGAGTCAACAAACGCTTTTCTTTATGAATGGGCAAAAATTCTTGTAGAAAGTCTTCCTAGAAGAGTGGGAGCTGTTACCTCTACTATACTATGATATTCATACAAATATATATATATATATATATATATACAAAAATACTTTCTAAATTCGGACCCATGTATATTGCATTTACATATCAATACATTTTCTTATTTCCGAGATAGACAAATAGACAGCCAGGCCGATTGCTTGATTGTTTTTTTGCATGTGCTATTTATGTGCTATTTACCTTCATCGAATCTATCTTTTTATCTGCCTTATATTTGTATCTACCTGTCATAGATAGGTCAACCAGATAATGACGATTTATTCTTCCGAACAGAACTATGTTGACTGCAGAAAGAATATTATTTTTTTTAAATGAAGAGCACAAACCGAGCAATTGAGTTAAAAACAATGGCAAAGGAAGAGCCGTCAGCTTGTATTAAGAGCCACCCAATGATTGATAATTCTATAACAGAATTAATTAAACAATATGTAACATAACCTAGTTACAATATAGTATGATTAGCACAGCTACCTAAATAGGGCAGTCAGATAAAGTCAGATCAGTCTGACTTGTAATGTAGTCCAGCTGTAGGCAGTGATGTCAGAAGCAAAGGACTACTGTGTGTTTTATACAAGCAGGACTCGCTACATCCAAAATATTACATATGTTCTGTGCTTAAGGCTTTTGGAACAAGGGAAATTGGTGAGCAATTGAAATTTAAATTTCACATTGGAAGTCTCAGAATGTCAGACAGATGGTTATTGTTGCTGATTCAAAATGACTCAGTTGGGAAGCCGGCCAACTTTTAAGGTCAACTTCCAAAAAAAAAAAAAAAATTCAGTAAAATTTAGAAACAAAATAAAACGACCTGAAATATATTTGGAGAGTAACTATGTAGCGGTAATATAGAATAGATTCAGCATTCCTCACTAATCCTACTCAGGAGAACGTCTTCTCGTCCATTGCGATCTGTGGCATTTGAAAATCTATTTCATGTCAAGATTGTTGGATCTGTGGCCAGCAATGTTATTGCAAGGAACAGATTTAGTAAGGAAAGGTTTGGACGGATTGTTTTAAGATAATTTGCTCTCTTGTGGTCGCCCTTTAAATTCAGGCTGTAACTTTAAAAAGTCTACAGGTGTAGCCTTATACATGTAATGTCCAATCTAGAATTTTACCCGATATTGTTTAAATAACGGGATGACATCTTAATTTGCAAAACTTTGTTCCCTTTGACTAGCACCTGGTTTTCATGATACTTTTAATAAAATCAGTAATATTGCATGCTAAACGTGTCGGATCTAGCAGAGATAATTTGGTTGAACTAAAAATAATAAAATATATACATTCATAAATCAGATTTAAATAGTAATATGTATAACTTATCAATATAGTTCTATTAACCCCTTAACGACCGCCGATATGCCTTTTAACGGCAGTAGTTAAGGGTAGTTAATCCACAGCGCCTTTAATACGCGCTGCTGGGAAAAAGTGTATAGCGCCCCCCAGAGTCGGATTTTCTCCAGGGTCTCGGCTGCCGGGGGTAGCCGAGACCCCAGAGAACATGATTTTTTTTACCGACCCCGGTTTTGCGATCGCCATTATTAACCTTATAACCACGACCGCAAAGCAAAAGTCCGATGTGGCATTTCATTTCTCCCTCCTCTGATGTGTTCACACATCAGAGGAGAGAGAAATAGGATCCCCAATCCCCCCCGATACCTCCCGTTGCTTCTCGACCCTCCTGCTTCCTTCGATGGGCGCCGTCATCTTCTTCCGGGAAGAAAATGGCAGGCGCATGCGTAGTGCGTCCGCCGAGATCTGCCGGCCGACACCCGGCAACAATAGGAAAATCTTTCCTATTGGTTCTGTTGGGAACAGCGGAACGCACTAAATAAAAAAAATAATAAAGTGCGTTCGCCGCTCGGGGTCCACCGTGCAGTAGGTGTTACACCGCTGCTAGGTAATGACAGACGAGCAATATGGTGGTATAATGCGCACGGGTTCAACTTCACCCGAAGTGAGCAGAGCAGGCTCTGTTCACACACAGAGGCGCCGCAACATAAACATACAAAAACGCTGAGCCTGTTAGTGTCACAGGCCTCAGGTAAATGCACACACGGTATCTGGTCACAGGAGCAGGACATAAGACAGAGGAGCTGCGTCCGTCTAGATCTACCGTGTGTGCGGCATCGCTACTGCTAGCGCCAAGAAGGACTGCAACTGTAGCGCAGCGTAGGACACTGCCGCTCGACAACAAAGCTAGAAAGCAAGCGCAATGTCGGACGCTAGCACAGAGGTGCGGTGTGCACAGTGGCCTAAGGCTTGCCACTGACTGGCGCTGACTGCTGAACTAATTCCCTATCCACATGCGTAATATCAGAGGGAAGCGGTTTCTTAATGAGTCAGTCACCAGAATCATACATCCGTCACCATTCACACATCTAGCAAGTATAGCCTATACTAGCGCATGGCTGAACGGTCATGCGCGCTTTTTATAGCCGTGCGGGACCTTCCAGATCTCCTAGATGGACCAATGAGATCTGGAGCAGGACCTGGGTACATGACTCCCGATCTCCAATGGGAGATGGCCTCGTGAGCATGCCCAGTAGGAGCACAGAGGAACTTAGTCTCTGGAGCGGTCTGCTGCAAAGTTATCTTCTCTGCAGTAGATAGACAGCAGGAGACCACAGAATATGAGGCTCTGGATTCCTGCAGAGCAAATGCAGAACCCAGACACCTAACAGGTTAATTTTGGGCACTGTGATAGACCCTATCACAGTGATCAAAATAAAAATAAAGTAAATAAACCCACCCTTTATCACCCCCTTAGTTAAGGGAAAAAACTAAAATAAAGAAAATATATTTATTTTCATTTCCTTATTAGAGTTAGAGTTAGTATAAAGTGAGTTGGGCTAGGGTTAGGGTTGGAATTAGGGTTACTTGTTGGAGTTAGGGTTGGGATTAGGGTTAGGATTACGGTTAGGGTTGGGATTAGGTTTAGGGTTGTGGTTAGGGTTGGGACTAGCTTTAGGGTTGTGGCTAGGGTTATGGTTAGGGTTGGGATTAGGGTTTGGGGTGTTTGGGGGTTAGGGTTGTGGTTAGGGTTATGGTTGGGATTAGGGTTAGGGGTGTGTTGGGGTTAGGTTTGTGGTTAGAGTTATGGTTAGGGTTGGGATTAGGGTTAGGGGTGTGTTGGGGTTAGGGTTGGCGTTAGAATTGAGGGGTTTCCACTGTTTAGGCACATAAGGGGTCTCCAAACGCCACCATTGATTCCAGCCAATTTTGCGTTCAAAAAGTTAAATGGTGCTCCCTCCCTTCCGAGCCCCTAAATGTGCCCAAACAGTGGTTTACCCTAACATAAGGGGCATCAGCGTACTCAGGACAAATTGTACAACAACTTTGGGGGTCTAATTTCTCCTTTTTACCTTTGTGAAAATAAAAAATTGGGGGCCAAAAAAAATCATTTTTGTGGAAAAAAAGAATTTTTATTTTCACGGCTCTGCGTTATAAACTTCTGTGAAGCACTTAGGAGTTCAAAGTGCTCACCACACATCTAGAGAAGCTCCATGGGGCGTCTAGTTTCCAAACTAGGGTCATATGTGGTGGGTTTTTTACTGTTTAGGCACATCAAGGGCTTTGCAAATGCAACATGACTCCCGCAGACCATTCCATCAAAGTCTGCATTCCAAAACGTCACTACTTCCCTTTCGAGCCACGACGTGTGCCCAAACAGTGGTCTTCCCTACATTGGGGTACCAGGGTACTCAGGACAAATTGGACAACAATTTTTGTGGTCTAATTTCTCCTGTTACCTTTGTGAAAATAAAAAATAGCGGGCTAAAAAATCATTTTTGTTGAAAAAAAAAGATTTTTTATTTTCACGGCTCTGCGTTATAAACTTTAGTGAAACACTTGAGGGCTCAAAGTTCTCACAACGCATCTAGATAATTTCCGTGTGAGGTCTTGTTTCCAAAATGGGGTGACTTGTGGGGGGTTTCTACTGTTTAGGCTCATTAGTCATGACGCCCGCATACTATTCCATCAAAGTCTGCATTCCAAAACAGCGCTCCTTCCCTTCCTAGCTCTGCCCTTACCCTTCCTAGCTCTGCCCCTCTGCCCCCACATATGGGGTATCAGTGTAAAAAAAATGATTTTTTATTTTCACGGCTCTGCGATATATACTTCTGTGAAGCACGTGGGGGTTCAAAGTGCTCATCACACATCTAGATAAGATCCTTAAGGGGTCTAGTTTCCAAAATGGTGTCACTTGTGGGGGGTTTCCACTGTTTAGGCACATTAGGGGATCTCCAAATGCGACATGGCATCCGATCTCAATTCCAGCCAATTCTGCATTAAAAAATCAAACGGCACTCCTTCCCTTTTGAGCTCTGCCGTGCGCCCAAACAATGGTTTACCCCCACATATGGGGTATTGGCGTACTCAGGACAAATTGCACAACAACTTTGGTGGTCTAATTTCTCCTGTTAACCTTGTGGAAATATAAACTTGGGGGCAAAAAAATCATTTTTGTGGAAAAAATATGATTTTTTATTTTCACGGCTCTACGTTATAAACTTCTGTGAAGCACTTGGAGGTTCAAAGTGCTCACCACACATATATATCAGTTTCTTAAGGGGTCTAGTTTCCAAAATGGTGTCACCTGTTGGGGGTTTCCACTGTTTAGGCACATCAGGGGCTCTCTAAACGCGGCATGGAGTCCAATCTCAATTCCAGCCAATTCTGCATTGAAAAACTCAAACGTTACTCCTTCCCTTCCAAGCCCTACCATGCGCCCAAACAGTTGTTTACCCTCACATATGGGGTATCGGCGTATTCAGGAGAAATTGCACAACAAATTTTGTGGTTCATTTTCTCTTTTTACACTTGTGAAAATAAAATTTGGTTCTGGAATAAAATCTTTGTAAAAAAGTTAAATGTTAATTGTTTCCTTCCACATTGCTTCAGTTCCTGAAAAAAAATTTAAATTACAAAATTTAAAATTTTTTTGTTATTTTTTCATAAATAAACGCAAGTCATATCAAAGAAATTTTACCACTAACATGAAGTAAAATATGTCACAAAAAAACAGTCTTAGAATCAGCAGGATCTTTTTAAGTGTTCCAGAGTTGTAACCTCACAAAGTAACAGTGGTCAGAATTGTAAAAATTGGCCTGGTCATTAAGCTGCAAATTGGCTCCGTCACTAAGGGGTTAATCCAGGTGCTCTGATCCTCTGGTAGACCTCTCTCATGGGTCTTAGCAGCTTGGCTTCAAATCCTGTGCTTAGCATTATCTCTGTTGGCATGGACCACAGCTGTCTGGAACAGTTCTGGCCATCTGCTCATTCCAATACCTAAGCCAGCCCCCTTCTATATTTATACATCGGCAGTGGCCAAGAGATTCTCATTAGTAACCACAGGACATTTGGGCTGTAAACCAGGTTTTTTGAAAGGCGAATACACACAAATGATAGAGATTTGAGAATTCTGGCCCATAACTTCCTCTTGACCAAGCCAGCGTGTGTTCTATATGGGGAGAGGTGAGTTGTTACCAAATACCTCTGGTGCTGCTTAGCTCCAGAGAGAACTAAAGTATTTGGTATTTAAGTTCAAAATGCCCCATACTTCCGATAAGTATCCACCGACTCCAATCCAAATCAATCCTACCAAACCTGCAAGTTCAGTCAACTTTAATGTGTATGGAAGCGTACAGAAGATCGAGGGATATAACCAAGAGCTCAAGAATGTGACAAACACTGACTGACAGACCTGGAAATAAGAGCATAATAGGAAGTACAGGGCATTATCAGCTTCTCTTAGAAGAAGAGGCAAGCATTATTTTTTGTGGACACAGGATGATACCACTTTGACAGAACACCATTATATCCCCTGATGAACCCCACCTTGTCTTTATGGGGAAACACGTCAGGGTTTTTATTCTGATGCGGCATTGTTCATTTGAATCGCATGAAATTGATCATAAGCTAAGTATAATTTTATATATTCAGGATAGTATTTGTTTTTGCTCCTTCTTTTCCTCTGACTCTTATTGATTTATATCTATTGTATCTATGGAAGTCAGGCTTTTGCCTATATTCAGGATTCTGGTCATCAGATGGGAGCAATAGTTATTGTCTATTGTTAATACTACCTGTGCTGCACTCTATATTAGGGGTGGTTTCAGGATTTAAGGGATAGCCGCCAATGAATAGGGGCGCCATACCATTTTACATTAGGGTGCCAACCTCCACTACTAGGTAGATACTCCTATAAGGAGTACTAGGGTGTGATAGGTTGCACTTCATTCCTGGCTAATTCTAAATTGTGTTTGCTTGAAAATAATTGTTTTGTTATATAATGTGTCTCGGATATAAACCTTCTAATATTTAGATGGTATTATCCAATATCAAGGTCCTAGTTTAATATAATACTCATATAATCATAGGTGCACCCTCTCTGACTTCAGAACACTGTTTTACAAAATCCCAGGTATGAGTATAACCTAGGGGAAAAGGGGTGCTCAAAAGAACCAAAATAATTTTAAAATTTTAATTTTATTTATAATATAGTAAAATAAACAATTAAAAATTTCAAGAAAAATACAAGAATAGAAAAATGAGGGACACGGGACTCCAAAACTAAGAGCTGCTACATTGTAAAGGTAGATCTGTGTCCAAATTTATAATGTACTTAATGAAAAGTAAGCCAATACAATCAGAATAAATTAATTTATAGGTGTATATTCAGGTGATGATTTAATCTATATGGGAGCACCAGATCAAAGTGCAGATTAGTACTGTCTTTTTAATGATCTTTAAATAAATGGTTGAGGGGCATCACAATACTGTACATCACCTCTTGCCACTAATAGTCATAGATCATCAGACACATGTGCACTCTGGCCATTTGCAAACAACGATCACTTCAAGGGTAAAGTATGCCTCATAAAATATTAAAGTATAAGGACGCCAATAAGGCTATTCCCAATCGTACATACTTAAAACCACATGAATGGTGATGTCAAGTCAAATCCCAAATGAGGGGCAAAAAGCTCCTTTACCTGGATCCCAGTAGCGTCTAGATGGTGTGTCTGAGTCCCTTCACTCTGCCCCGACGCGCACATTTCGCCCTGCTTCTTCGGGGAACGTGTGTATTTTTGGAGTCCCGTGTCCCTCATTTTTCTATTCTTGTATTTTTCTTGAAATTTTTAATTGTTTATTTTACTATATTATAAATAAAATGAAAATTTTAAAATTATTATGTTTTTTTTGAGCACCCCATTTTTCCTAGGTTATACTCATACCTGAGATTTTGTAAAACAATATTTAGATGGTATTGAGAATCTACAAGGTTTTAACATAATAATAATAATAATAATAATAATAATAATAATAATAATAATAGTTATATTTTAGGGCTCTACACTTCTCTGGTTGGCTAAATAAGTTGGTCCCCGCAGTTTTTGTCTTAGGTGAGGCTATGTTCCATTCTGTGTCGGGAGCCTTAGTTGCAGATTATATTATACTTGACGGGAAGAATAGTACATGTATATTGACATTTACAAGTCAATGGACAAAACAAAGGAACCTGATGGATAAGATTTTGTCAGTAGGGTCTGACAAACCCTATGGTGCAATTGCAAGTATTTCAACCCCCCATTAACTGAGTTTGTTAAAAGAATTGAAAATGCAGATATGAACTTAGCGTAACAGAGAGACTTCACCATAACCTTCAAAATGGCCTGAAACTTACAGAACATGGAGTAACTTTACAATGTGAAAAGTTCTTGAGTGCCAAGAAAAAGGAGGTGCATTCAGGGACAGAGACTGTACAATCTTTTTTTACTAGAAGCGAAAATCCTACAGACTGATCATAGAGTGCCCAACTGTTGTCCTGTCCCACCATTGGTTAGGTGTAAGCAAGTGGTTAAAACGAGCCATTAAAACGAACTTCCTTGTTCAAAGTTCAGCACCGGAAACTAGGTGTCCAGTATTAACCCCAAACTTTAAAGTTTGGGTTCTCTCATCTCTAATGTATGTCCCAGTTCCTACAGAATGAGACAGATACTTTTTTTCAGCTGCTCTTCATTCTACCTGATAGAAATCACAAAAAGATATACCCTGCAATTTGCCTAGAAGTATGTCCCAAAACAGAAACAGATTGGATCAAGAAAGAAGCATTCCCTATCCTTAGCATTTCTGCTTGATCTTATAATCCACCAAACAATAGGTAACTCCAGGAGAATCATCGATGTTCAAGAACAGGCTCTGCTGGAATCAATGTAGAGTATTAGGTGCCTTGAACACAAAGAAATGCTGACATTGAGGAATATTTTGTGGCTAATAAAAGATACATAGTGCCTGAACACTTTAATGAGTTTTTCTGTTTGTTCTTGGTCATATCTAAAGTAGCAAAAGTTTCCATTTTAATTGAGGAAAGTTGAAGGCTTCTGGGAAGCTCTATGTGTGGGAAGATATCAACAGCCTAATGTAATCTGTCTCATTCCTCTCCTTACCTTTTCAATATCTGAGGTGAAGACAGAAACAAGGAAGGAGAATACACAACTACCATAGGAAATCATGTCTCATGCAGATACTTGTCCAGGAGATATGTCACAAACATTTCATAACATTTACTTTCATTGACCAAAAAGTGCATCTTTGACACTTTCGTAACTCATAGTCAAGAAATGATGGCCCTTGGATGCCTCATTAACATTGTTGCTTATTTGGAAGTTTATTTTCAATGAGAGATGAGCAAAACTTCATTCTAAAAATAAACTGATATACTGTAGAATATGTTGTTTACATAGGAACAGAAATCTATTGCGTCAAATGTAGTGTAATGAACCCCTGGAGACACACAATTCTTTGGCTATGGCAAATGTTGCACTTTAAACTCTTATTATTGTTTTTTCAAAAGTGATTGAAGCTTTTTGTTAAAAAAATATTCCCATTTGTTTTCTCATAACAACTTAATCTAAAACTCCACTTCTTATAACTGGTGGAGATGAGAAGCAGATATCCTGATTGTAGGTCATGTCTCATTGTTGAAGGTATTGAAGTGATTTATGTTATTGGTAGTGTTATCCTATGTGATCTTGGGTGATTACAGGTTAATATTTAGGGTGGTTTAGAGGTCAGCACAAAAATACTCCTAACTTTGGTTAGTGATAGGTTAAATATGGTGGTCTATGGAAGGAAGGTACAGATTAATTTTATCTTATCTAAATAAATTCAAATTATTCTCTACTGTAGGGATGGGAGTCCGGTTTTTCTAAAACAGGACTCCAAAATATATTATTATTCATACAACATTTGAGCTTTATTTCAGAATTTTAGTGGCATACAGCTTCCACTTAAAGGCTCAATATATGGGAATTTCTGGAGCCTTCATTGAATTCAAAATTAAATCAATGATGGTCCCTAAAATAACATTCTGATGTTTAACTACAAGCTGTACATTGTTTTCCCTCAAAAGCTTTGGAAGTGGGAAGTTTCAGGCAATAAGGTACATCCCTGCCAACCCTCAAGTGCAAAAAGGTATATAAATATACACGAAGAGCACAGTGCATCAGCTGCTGATTGGTAGTTACCCTTGTTTTCTTGTACAGCTGTGTAGTGGTGGTTGTACAGATTGGATTAATGTTACCTTAACCCTCTGAATTTGTCTGGACCAGCCAAATAGGGATGAGCAAACGTGTGTCTGGGTGCTCAGATATGCTCGGCACTCGGCGAGCATTCATTGGTGCTCGGATTTGAAGCTCAAATCCCCACTGTAGCCATCTTGTTGTGACATTACTCAGATTGATTGGCCGCATTACCTCATTAGAGGTTATAAAATGACTAATGCCGGCACTCTCGGCACACTGACTTAGTATGGCTCAGGGACAGTTCTTATTCCAGAGAGTGCTTGTCTATACCTGTGTGTGCACAGTTTAACGAATCAGAATCCTGTAGTGTTGATACCACTGCTGAATCTGAACCATCATACTAACACTCTTTCTAAGGGTTCATCTTGTCCTTTTTTTTGTTTCTATGCAATACATTCTGCATTTAGCCTAGGGATTGCTGCAGGAGCAGGGAGACTGGAAAAATACAGCGTCTTTGCAGTCTGTTGCTAAATATATATCTGCTGCACGTGACCACATTCTTTTTTGGGGGGTGAAAAGCTGGCTACATTGTCATCCATAAAGTATTATTTGCTTTCTGTTAAATTTCGGTGCTATATAACACCCAAAAAAATTCTAAACATTTTTTTGAATCAACCCTGAGGAAGAGGGACTGCGTCCCTCGAAACGCATTGGTTGGATTTGACCCCTACTCGCACCCGTCCTTACTAGTCACATGACGTCACGCAATCTCAACTTGCTGCGGCAGCGCTTCCTGCTGGAGCCCACCGTCAGCTTCTGTCCCGATGCAGCCCTGATGAGTTCTCATGCACCCACACTAACTGCTACCAAGGGAGGACGCTCCCTATGCTCAGGTCTCTCTGTACCCTAGCAACACCAGCATGGCACCAGCTCCTCAAACCTGGATAGCAGAAGAAGGTGCCACTAGTAACTACTTATTGGTAGCACACTGCAGCCCTGTATTACCTTTACCTACTAGTATAGTAATATTATTATTATTTATTTATATAGCACTATTGACACCATAGTAATACCCAGCGCACATATGTTCTTTGAAGTCTAAGCGCAGTGATTTTCTTATTGCTTATTGGACAACTTGTGTAGCAGGATTTGCACAGAGCCTGCACTATCACTTGCAGCTACCAACCTTGTATTAGTTTGTGAGTACCAGTGTGTTTTTTTCTGTATAATTTTTCTGGATTGAATTAGTCATCCATAGAGTATTACGTGCTTTCTGTAAAATTTTGAGTTGTATATAACACTCTAAAAAAGTGTTAAAAAATTTTTCTGGATTCATTTAGTCATCCATAGAGTTTTACATGCTTTGTGTTACATTACAGTGGTATCTAAAACTACGAAAAAAGTTCATAAATTTTTCCTGGATTTAATTAGTCATCCATACAGTGTGCTTTTATTATTATATTACGTTGGAATATAAAACTCCAAAAAAAGTTAAATATTTTTTTCCTTGATTCAATTAGTTATTCATACAGTTTAACATGCTTTGTGTAAAGTTACGGTGGATTAAAAAATTTTAAAACCTCCCAATTCATTACAAGTCCCTGACTTGTCTTCTTACACCTTTCAGTTGATTACAAAGGGTCCTATTCACCTTAACCCCTCCTTTCCCAATAAATTATAAGTCCATGATAGCATCAAAATTAATTGTGAGATGGGGGGAGGACACTATCAGGGGCTTAGCATCCTCCATCACCCAATTAATTTTACATCCATATCTAACATCTTCCTCCACCTCCCCCTGTTTGTAAGTCCATTATTCCTCCCATCCCAATCCCCCACATTCCTCATCATCCTCCCCTTACCTCCATCATTGCCCTCTCCACCATCCCATCATTGCCTTCACCCCCACTTAATCATTGCCCTCTCCACCATCCCCATCATTGCCCTCTCCACCACCTCCATCATTGCCCTCTCCACCACCCCATCATTGTACTCTCTACCACTTCCATCATTGCCTTCTCCCCCACCACCCCCATCCTTGCCCTTTCCACCACTTCCATCATCATCAAGTCTACTCCAGCTTACTTTTATTTATAATAAATAATAATAATAATAAATTTTATTTTTATAGCGCCGACATATTCCGCAGCACTTTACATTTCAGAGGGGATTTGTACAGACAATAGACATTACAGCATAACAATAATCACATACAGTAGATTATAACAAATACCAAGAGGAGTGAGGGCCCTGCTCGCAAGCTTACAGTCTATGAGGAAAGAGGTAGACACGAAAGGTGGGTGGTAACAGTTGCCCTGATTGTATGGACCAGCCATAATGTTAAGTGTGTAACAGTACAGACACAGAGGGCTAATGGATGCATAAAGCATGTGGGAACATGATGCTGGGAACCTGGTTATGGTAAAATTTTTGGCTCTGCCACACAGGGATAGGTTAGGTTAATGTGTTGAGGCGATAGGCCAGTCTGAATAAATGCGTTTTCAGGACACGCTTAAAATTGTGGGGACTGGGGACTAATCGTATTGACCTGGGAAGTGCATTCCAAAGAATTGGCGCGGCACGTGTAAAGTCTTGGAGACGGGAGTGGGAGGTTCTGACTATTGAGGATACTAACCTCAGGTCATCAGCAGAACGGAGGGCGCGGGTAGGGTGGTATTTGTTTTTCTTCAGTATTTTTGTATTCAGTACAAATAGGGTGTGGCCTCCTTTCTACTGAGCTGTGTAGTTCACTTATAGTCCCTCTTAAGCTGGGTGTCCATTTGGGACTCAGAGACTCTCTGCCACTATTCACACTAGGTAGGTTTTACCGTTAATGTAGTTACTGTCTCAAATGGGTACACCTTGCTGTGGTGGGACAGCTTTATACTTTTTTGATCAAAACAGTGTTTGCCAAGTACCCTATGTTAATTATTTAATGCACTTGCTTTTTTACTTATTTATTTTCATTAGGGTATTTACACACATTTTTTTTTCCTTTGGCTTTTATAATGTCAATTCTTGCAGTGTATTTCACCCATGCTCATGGGGAAAAATTACGTAACAAAAGCATTGCAAAAATGTGGGGAAAAAATAATGTATTTTATGCACTTTTCTTCCTGGCAACACATTAAGACATGCAGCAGAATTTTCTCCTGCAAATCTTGATGTGTGCACATAGCCTTAGTCCCTGTCCTCTGTCCCCATCATTCACTATAAGTAATTGATGGCATCACAATGAATTTGGAAGTGAGAGAAGGCACCATCAGGTACTAAGCATCCTCTGCCACCTCTCATTTGTCAAGACTATCAATGGATTCTGCCCAGTGTCGGAAAGCTTAGTCTCAGTCACAGATCATGGGTCTTGCAACAGGATAATGACCCAAAACACACAGCTAAAAACACACAGTAATGGCTAAGAGGAAAACATTGGTCTATTCTGAAGTGGCCTTCTCTGAGCCCTGACCTATAACCTATTGAGCATCTTTGGAAAGAGCTGAAACATACCGTCTGGAAAGGGCAACCTTCAAACACGAGACTACTGGAGCAATATGTTCTTGAGGAATGAGCCAAAATACCTGTTGAGAGATGCAGAAGTCTCATTGACAATTACTGGAATCGTTTGATTGCAGTGATTGCCTCAAAAGGTTGTGCAACAAAATATTAAGTTAAAGGTATCGTCATTTCTGTCCATGCCTATTTCATGAGTTTAATTGTTTTTAAAGTCTGTGGAAGCATGGTTACATAGTAACATAGTAACATAGTTAGTAAGGCTGAAAAAAGACATTAGTCCATCCAGTTCAGCCTATAAAATTCTGTCAGAATAAATCCCCAGATCTACGCCCTTCTAAAGAACCTAACAATAACTGTAAGATACAATATTGTTACTGGGTCGCCCTCCCAGGGCTGTGGGGTACTCGGTACCGGGCCGGTGTCAGGGGAATGTGTCACAGCAGCAGTGACCCGGTCCGTGGCCCTGGGCGCCCAAGCAATGGGAGATGTAGTTAATGGTAGAATAGTTCGTGACGCCACCCGTGGTGTTTGGCAAGTATGGTGTTAGGCCAACACTGCATACAGATCCGCTGGGACTAATGGTAGGGTGCAGCAAAGATGTAAAAGCTCCCCACAGGTGGAGCTGTAGTCCCAGGGCAGTGTAGATGTAACCAGCACGGGGATGTAGCAGTGCTGGAAGCGTAGGGAACAGACAAGACACAGCGATTGCAGTTTCTGTACCTTTACTTAGTATATGCAGTCCAGGGTCCTGATCACAGATGGTATTGGGGCAGGTTAGCCTGGAAGCAGATCAGGATTCTCTCTCAGCAGAAGGGCTGTGCAGTCTCCTTCCTAGCGCCTTGTGGTATGAAACACTCCAGTACTTAGTTACTCTGAAATGCCTCTCTTCAGATGTTCCTAGAACTATACTTGTATGACAGACAGCTGTAGCCTCTCTCCGGGACTCCTCTCTTCAGTCCTGGCTCTCTATTCAATTGCTGTTGTGTCCCAAGTCTTTGCTGGGAGAAGGGCATTTATAGCCTCCTACTCCTCTGGTATCTGTGGCAGGACCGTCAGTATCCGTACCACCGTGGAGACCAGGCTCCAGTTCTGTGCGCTCTCAAGCTGAGGGAGCTCGCCTTCTGCAGCTCGACCTCCAGCTTCGCACCTCCCGACTGCACACTTCACCCTCTGCAGACTATCTGACCCTTCTTCCTCCTGGCCCTCAGAGGACACTCCTCTCCAGAATCCTGGTTCAGAGTTCCCCCTGCTGGCCCGGAGTGGAACTGTGTTGCATGCATTAGGTTAACTGCTGGAGAGACCCATCACTGCTTCCAAGCCTGGCATTTACCCTCCCCAGGAGGAAGGCAAAGCCAGTGTGGCGACCATACCCCTGGGGGCGCTACATTACTACCTAGTGAAAGTCAGCACTACTGGGCTGAACAAGAAACATGAAAAACAACATATATAACATATAAACAACAATAATTGTACAAGATTTGAAAAAGGTAATGTACAATGTACAATGTACAAAAACCAAGTGTTCAAAAATGGTCCTATGATGACAAGTCCAACATCAATGTCCATGGTCCATTCCTGGCAAATGGTAACTATTTATAAATAAAGTTTTTGACCACACACAAGTCCTGTGGTTCAGTGTCCATGAAACAAAACTGGTAACTTTCAAAGGGAACTCTTACAGGTTACCTGTAGGCACAAAACTTAGAAAACAGTTACATATTTACATTCAATTTCAATATTCACATGTTACTTTACATGCGGAACCTAACTGGCAGTACACCCTGTGTGGTACGAGTGGATCTGCGTAACACTGGTACTGTACTGGGCGTTACTGTTTGTCTGGTTCTAACTACCAGTATAGTGTGTAATGCTCTAGATACGCTCCTAGTAATTCTAAATGGCATAGGGATACGTGACTGTCTAGGAACTCTTGGGCTCACCATAGGCACAACAGGTTCACCACTGGCAGGGCGAGGGTTCTCCGGCTCCACTGCTGGTGTAGCTTCTGCTACCTGATTTTCCTGATCCTCTCGAGTCACGTCCTCCTGTGCTTCCACTTGGGGGAATAATAACACTGGCACCACTATTGCATCATTAATTCTAGTCCAGTTCGCATGTAACTTCCCAAGCACTGTGCTGACCTTCTCTTCTTTCTCTACAGGTTGGATGTCATCTGACTCTAGGGCTCTTGCTTTCAACTGGTCAGGGCATAACTTCAAGTGGTCCCTGGATACCGCTGCTGAGGTCTCTCCTCCATCTCTACTAACAAGGCAGACTTTGGTATTATCAAAGTTTGAGGGCAGAATGGTAAAAGGTTCAGCCTCCCATTGATCATCCAGCTTGTGCAACCTCCTCTTCCTTTTGAGGACTTGTTCTCCCAGTGAAAAGGGGACAGCAGGTGCATTCTGATTGTAAAGCTTCTCCTGCTTTTGTCTTGCCTGGGCCAGACTCTTCTCCACACACTCCTGTACTCTTCTGTACTGCTGCTGCCTCTCCTTGTCCCAGTCAGCATCTGGCGACGTTACTTCAGGCATCAGGACTCCCATGTCGAAATCCACAGGCAGCCTACCCGGTCTTGCTCTCATCAGGTATGCTGGAGTACAGTTGGTAGAGTTCACTGGAATATGGTTGTAGAGATCTACCAGGTCTGGCAACTTTTCTGGCCACAGATTGCTCTCCTCCAAGGGCAGCATCTTCAGTAGATCAATCACTAGATGGTTCATCTTCTCGCACATGCCATTGGTCTGTGGGTGATAAGGTGTTGTCCGGATCTTCTTACAACCATACAAGTTGCAGAACTCATGGAACACTTCTGCCTCGAAAGCTGGACCTTGATCTGTGAGTACTCTTTCAGGATACCCATGTGGACTACAGAAGTGCTGTTGGAAGGCTCTGGCTGCTGTCCTGGCAGTTAGATCTTTGATGTGTACAACTACCAGGAATCTTGAGTAGTGATCCACAATGGTAAGAGCGTAGATGTAGCGCGACCAGTTTGGAACCAGCTTCACATGGTCCAGGGCTACCAACTCCAGTGGCTGTTTGGTGATAATTGGTTGCAGGGGAGCTCTCTGGCTGTCTCGATCCTTTCTGCGCAGGTTACACCGTCCACACTCCCGGCACCACCTCTCAATTGCTTTCCTCATACCAGCCCAGTAGAACCTCTCTCGGAGCAATGTTTCCAACTTCTTCCACCCGAAGTGTCCAGCTCCATTGTGGTATGCTTCCAGGACCATTGATGCCTGTCTCTTTGGGACTATCACCCGCCAAACCAGCTCATGAGTGTGGGCATTGATACTCCTCCGACACAGCTTCCGTTCATAAATGAACAGCCGACCCTTCTCCTTCCACAGCTGCTGGGTTTCTTCAAGAGCATCCGACTCTGGACGTGAGTCAGCTCGTGTCAACAGCTTCTTCACCAGGCGGACTGCAGGGTCACTATCTTGCGCTTCTGCCCAGTCATGATGGGGCAAAGGATTCAGAGTAACCTCCTTCAAGCCAGACCGTCTGTCTCTCACTCCTTGAGCATGTTGGGCCGCAAGTGGCCGGTGGAAGGGAGATAGCTCTATCTCTTCAAGAGCCTCAGGGTCTTCTCCTGCATCTGGTAGGTTTGGCATTCTGGACAGCGCATCATCATTGGCATTCTTGTGCTCTGCCCGGTACTTGATGGTAAACTCATAGTTAGATAGCCGAGCCATCCATCGCTGTTCCAGTGCACCTAGCTTTGCAGTGTCCAAGTGAGTCAACGGATTGTTGTCCGTGAAGATTGTAAACTTGGCCGAGGCCAGGTAATGTTTGAACCTTTCGGTGACAGCCCAGACTATGGCAAGGAACTCCAACTTGAAAGAACTGTAGTTATCGGGGTTCCTTTCAGTGGGACGCAACTTCCTGCTGGCGTAGGAGATCACTCTTTCTTTTCCATTCTGTACCTGCGACAGTACCACCCCTAGTCCCACATTTCTGGCATCTGTATACAGCACAAAGGGTTTCTCATAATCTGTGTAGGCCAGAACTTCGTCACCTGTGAGAGCCATCTTCAATCTGGTGAAGGACTTCTCCAATTCTTCAGTCCATTCAAACGTGGAATTCTGCTTGCTTTTCTTGGACTGCCCCACCAGAAGGTCTTGCTCCAGAGACACGGGACATCCTCTGGACTGGAAGCAAGTTGGACCTTTTCTTTGGAGGACTCCTGCAGGGACTGCACGGTTCTGGTGAGTGCAGCCATTCCTTTGGTCAGCTCCTGGACCTGAAGACGCAGCTCCTCTGTTGGATCTTTATCCAAGGTCTGGGCATCAGCCTCCACAGGGATGGAAGGAAAAGGCGTTGTTTCCTTGTGGTAGGTGATCACTAGGCACCTCTGGGGCGCTGGACAGCTGTCAGTGGATTCCTGCAGTACCCAAATAACCCTGTCCTTGAAATTAGCAAAGTCCAGATCAGGGTCTTGCAGGGTTAGAATACGTAACTGCCCTCTGTGGGTACTGGACAGGAGCCCTTCAATGAACTGCTCCTTTAACAGTTGATCTTCTTCCTTTACACTGTCAGGGTCAACTTGTTTAACTGCTCGCAGCACCTCCTGCAGGTTGAGAGCATAGTCTCTGATACTGTCCTGTGCCCTCTGTTTACAGCCAATGAACATCATCTTGATTTCAGCTGCAGTGCGGGTGACAAAAGTGCTCTTCAGCTTGGCCAGGACCTTTGCAACAGTCTCTTTATCGGTGTCCTGCCAGGCTGTCACCTCCCTCAGTGCTGCACCTGTTAGCTGTCCAATCAGGATATTCACTTTCTGGCTTTCAGACAGGGGGAAACTTTAAACAAGCTGCACAGTCTCTCTTTAAATTCACTTAGGGTATGTGACTCACCCGAATACTGCGGTAGCCAGGCCGCTCCCGGTATGAAGGGCATGGATAGCGGCATTATGGGGACCGCTGCGGCGGGTGCCCCTCCTGGCGGTACCGCGGGGTTGGCGGCGGCGCCTGCCGCTGCATCGCCATTTGGCGTGGACATCTTCTCCCCCCTAGTTAACGTTAGCCAGGGCCGGGGGTTATGTGAGCTCACCGGCGGCCGCTTCTCAGGCCCAATGCTCCGGGCTGTAGGCCTCAGCTCCTCCTCCTCTCGCACGCTGTCCTCTCTTCCCACGCAGCACTTCTTCGTGCTCAGTGTCATGCTCCGCCCATGAAGGCCTGCCTCTTTCTTCCCGCACGCGCCAAGCAGCGCGGCAATGGTGGTAACTGGCACCAATATCACACAGTTCACAATCACAGTCTATGTCACACACGATCCAGGGATACCGGGCTCTGTAATCCTGTTCGTGTCGCCAAATTGGGACACCCTCCCAGGGCTGTGGGGTACTCGGTACCGGGCCGGTGTCAGGGGAATGTGTTACAGCAGCGGTCACTCGGTCCGTGGCCCTGGGCGCCCAAGCAATGGGAGATGTAGTTAATGGTAGAATAGTTTGTGACGCCACTCGTGGTGTTTGGCAAGTATGGTGTTAGGCCAACGCTGCATACAGATCCACTGGGACTGATGGTAGGGTGCAGCAAAGATGTAAAAGCTCCCCACAGGTGGAGCTGTAGTCCTAAGGCAGTGTAGATGTAACCAGCACGGGGATGTAGCAGTGCTGGAAGCGTAGGGAACAGACAAGACATAGCGGTTGCAGTTTCTGTACCTTTACTTAGTATATGCAGTCCAGGGTCCTGATCACAGATGCTATTGGGGCAGGTTAGCCTGGAAGCAGATCAGGATTCTATCTCAGCAGAAGGGCTGTGCAGTCTCCTTCCTAGCGCCTTGTGGTATGAAACACTCCAGTACTTAGTTACTCTGAAATGCCTCTCTTCAGATGTTCCTAGAACTATACTTATATGACAGACAGCTGTAGCCTCTCTCGGGGACTCCTCTCTTCAGTCCTGGCTCTCTATTCAATTGCTGTTGTGTCCCAAGTCTTTGCTGGGAGAAGGGCATTTGCAGCCTCCTACTCCTCTGGTATCTGTGGCAGGACCGTCAGTATCCGTACCACGTGGAGACCAGGCTCCAGTTCTGTGCGCTCTCAAGCTGAGGGAGCTCGCCTTCTGCAGCTTGACCTCCAGCTTCGCACCTCCGGTCTGCACACTTCACCCTCTGCAGACTATCTGACCCTTCTTCCTCCTGGCCCTCAGAGGACACTCCTCTCCAGAATCCTGGTTCAGAGTTCCCGCTGCTGGCCCGGAGTGGAACTGTGTTGCATGCATTAGATTAACTGCTGGAGAGACCCATCACTGCTTCCAAGCCTGGCATTTACCCTCCCCTGGAGGAAAGCAAAGCCAGTGTGGCGACCATACCCCTGGGGGCACCACAGGAAGACATCCAGGCCTCTCTTGAACCCTTCGACTGAGTTTGCCATCACCACCTCCTCAGGCAGGGAATTCCAGATTCTCACTGCCCTAACAGTAAAGAATTCTCTTCTATGTTGGTGGAAAAACCTTTTCTCCTTCAGACGCAGAGAATACCCCCTTGTGACCGTCACCTTCCTTGGTATAAACAGATCCTCGGAGAGATATTTGTATTGTCCCCTTATATACTTATACATGGTTATTAGATCACCCCTCAGTCGTCTTTTTTCTAGACTAAATAATCCTAATTTTGCTAATCTCTCTGGGTATTGTAGTTCCCCCATCCCCTTTATTAATTTTGTTGCCCTCCTTTGTACCCGCTCTAGTTCCATTATATCCTTCCTGAGCACCGGTGCCCAAAACTGTACACAGTACTCCATGTGCAGTCTAACCAGAGAGTGGTACAGAGGCAGTATAATGCTCTCATCATGTGTATCCAGACCTCTTTTAATGGTTGAAAAACTATGTCTGACTTTCATTTGTTTATTTTCATAAATTTTGTATTCATTATTACTTTTGTCAGATTCAAGTTATTTCTGTCACTATTGTGGGTTTTTCTGTCATTAAACGAGGGGTACCAACAATTTTAACCATGTGTGTACTTGGAGCAGCAAATATGGCTCGGGACAATACATAAGTTTCACAGTTTACTGGGTGAATGTTTTCAGCAGTAGCGGTTCACAACCACATCTGGGACAGGTGATAAGACCTCTGCAACTGTGAGCTACTTCAGTTTCTACCACTTAGTGGTGGTTACCTGTCTCCCCGTGCTCAATCTTCAGATCCTGTTTTACTGACACAATCCCATCCCCAAGCGACACAGGGCACTTCCCTAATTTCATGTATTGATTGCTTTTTTTGCTCAGTTAAAGCAAAATGCTGTCCAGCAGTTTTACTACTTAAAAGGTTGGGGAAGAAAAGCCACACGATGGAAGAGTTGCATCTTTGCAGCAAGCGACAACTCGCCTGCTGGCTGACTTCCATTGAACTCAAACTTGGAATTCTCATGAACAACAATGCCTGTAACATTCTGGCTGCCTTAAGGTCAGGTAAAATAACTCACAGTCCATGCATGGCCCACAATCTGGATTTAATAGTGCAAGATTTCTTTAATAAATATACATGTTTGAGAAAGGAGGTGGCAATGGCCAGAAAAGTGTCAGACCATTTCAATAGGTCTTATGTGGCAAATCATGCCCTCCTGACTTTGCAAAAATAAAATGCCTGAGCACCATCTTTGTGATGTCACTACCCACTGCAATTTGACACTGTATATTTGCAGCATTTGTTTGAACTGCGTAAAGAAGTGAGAGACTACATCATGCCGCAATCAAATTGGAGCATGGGCTACTTTGAAATATCACAATGGCAACTAATGATGGATACGTGTCTCCTATTGATGCACATTGAAGAGGCGACAAAATTTGTCAGTAGGGACACGTGTGGAATTTGCAATGTAAGACCGGCGTCACACTAGAGAGGAATACGGACGAGTGAGAGGCGATAAAAAACACATTGCCCACAGACCAATGATTCTCTATGGGGCAGCTCCCATCAGCCGTATTTTTCTCGCGTATTTTCTTTGGTCCGTGCCAATTGCAGCATGCTGCGATTGTCAGCGTATTACAACCGTAGTACGCCAATGCAAGTCTATGGGTGCGCAAAAAATATGCATTACACACGGACCACACGTGTGACTTGCTAGAAATACGCACCAGGTGTGTTTTAGAAAAGCCAGCAATTCAGTGCACGATACAGTAAAATCACACTGACAGGTTTAATAAAGAAACGAAAGAATAGATCTAGACACATAGAATACACATATATACAGTATATCTATATATATACATACACATGTCATTGAGACACATATATATTTATATTTCACAAAGTTCTTCATAGCAGAATAGACGCTAATTCGATTGCCAGCTTCTGTCAAATCATTCCCCAACCTGACATGAAATGACACATGGTTTACATACAGTAAACCATTTCATTTCATGTTTTTTTATATGTCCCTGACTAATAATTAGATGAGGGTTTGTGTGCCAAATTTGGGAGGTGTAGGTGTTAATTTAAGGGGTTAATTCGTTGTAAAAAAATGCGTGGGCTCCCGCTGTAATTTGTCAACCAGATAGGTTTTTAATAGCCATGAGAGGGACCATTGTTTTTGGCCCCCCCTGGCTACAAAAATCTGCCCCCAGACACCCCAGAAATGGCGCATCTATAAGATGTGCCAATTCTGGCACTTATCCTCTCTATTCCCATTGCCCTGTAGTGGTGGCGAATGGGTTAATATAACAAAGGGTTAATGTCACCATTCGATTGTAAGGTGACATTAAGCCGATTAATAATGGAGAGTTGTCAATAAGACACCGATCCATTATTAACCCTATACTAAGAAAGGGTTAAAAAAACACACACAGACATTAATTAAAAAGTCTTTTAATGAAAAAAATACACCAAGTTTTTGACAAATACTATATATCTATTCTTTCATTTGGATTTGAAAACCTGTCATTGGGCTCCATTATATGTCCGCTTTGCAAGCCTGTGAGAAAAAAACGGTATACAGATGCCATACAGATGCTTACATGAGAAAAATATGCGGCCACACCCTGACAACGGATGACATATGGAGTACTATTTAGGGACCATTTATGCGTATTACGGACGTTAAATACGGTCCGTATTTTTCTACCTTGTGTGTGACTCCAGCCTTATCCTGCTAATATTTATCCTGGGAAAAACCTCTCACCAGCATGCAAGAGGGAATGTGGAAGAGCAACAATTTGTTCAGAACTACAGTGCTGTGCAAATTAAGGCTACTTTCACACATCAGGTTTTCGGCGTCAGGCGCGACCCGGCGTCGTGCCGGAATGCCGGATCCGGCAAATGTTTAGTAAAACCGGATGTGACGGATCCGGTTTTCTGCCGGATCCGTCTTGTTCTTGACAGACAAAACCGGATCCGTCTCATCCGGTTCATCCGTTTTTCTATCCGTTTTTTGACGGATTACGCCGGATCCGGTTTTTAAAATTGATCCTTGTGGCCTTCCGAACGGGATTGGCTACTGGAAAAGTATATATAGAGTGTTCCTACAGCCCTTCTTTGACAGGTTGTCGAGGAGAAAGTGCAGGTTGGAGAGAAGAGCAAGTTACTGGCGAAGATGGATGTTGTGATTGGAAATATTTTGAAGAATTTGGCGGATTTTATAGCGGAGGCGAATCGTTTGAGGGTGATTGTTCTGGAGAAGGAGAGAGCGAGACAGCAGCGCATCAGGCATCGTAGACGACGTTTGTGGATCCACCCCATCACAGCCAAGAGAATGACGCGTGGGTCTATTCTACACTCTGCATGGACCTTCGACGAAACCCGGATAAATTTTTTGGATATGTTCGGATGAAAATGGAGAATTTTGATTACTTGGTGGAGCGCATTGCACACCTCATAAGAAAAGCAGACACCTATTGCCGCTTCTCTGTTTCACCCGCAGAGCGTCTGATGGTGACTTTAAGGTAAGCCACATTTATTGGATGTGATCGCATCAGAGCACACTTTCACTGCAATCTTGTTGGTGGTAGTTTGTATCTCCAAGTGTTATAGCTGAGTTTTGGTATGTAATGCTGTGATTTTAAACTAATTGATTGTTTTTTAATTCCCCACAGATTTCTTGCAACTGGAGAATCCCTTTCGTCACTGCATTTCCAGTACAGACTCGGGATTTCCACCATATCAGGAATAGTGAAGTACACATGCCGTGCACTGTGGGACTCCTTAGCTGAAGAGTTTTTACCAGAGCCCACAACAGAGAGGTGGATTGAAATTGCTGACAAGTTTCAACAGATATGTCAGTTTCCCAACTGCTTGGGCGCTGTGGACGGGAAACATATCCGCATTGTAAAGCCAGCCGGATCGGGATCGGAATATTTCAATTACAAGAAATATTTTTCAATTGTCCTCATGGCCATCGCTGACGCGGAATACAAATTTATTGCTGTGGATATTGGGGCCTATGGCCGCTCCAATGACTCTCAAGTTTTCAAACTGTCTGCCATGGGGCGTAAACTGTATGGAAACACCTTCCAGTTCCCACCCCCTAGACCGCTGCCGCAAACATCTGGTCCACCTATGCCATTTGTCTGTGTAGGGGATGAAGCCTTCCAGCTGTCAGAACACCTTTTGAAACCATACTCTAGCAGAGGATTGACAAGACCAAAACGCATTTTTAATTACCGCCTCACAAGAGCAAGAAGAATGGTTGAACGTACCTTTGGTATTCTGACAGCCAAATGGCGGGTCCTATTGACTGCGATCAACCTCAAGACAGAAACTGTTGACGAGGTGATCAAAGCTTGCGTGGTACTCCACAATTTTGTTGTCTGCAAGGAACCCATTTCCATTGAGGACACCTCTGAAGAAACCACCTTGCAAGATTACCATGACATTACCACTAGAAGTTCTGTGACGGTTTCAGTAATGAGGGACAATTTTGCACTATACTTTATGTCACCTCAAGGCAGAGTACACTGGCAGGATGACAGAGTGTGAAAGATTTGTGCCCTAACCAAACTTGTGTACCTTCTGTACCAACAGTATATACCTTTGCCAACCAAAGTTGGCTATCTTGTCATGGTCTCTATTTTTAGCTTTAGGCCACAGGTGTGTACCTGGTTGTGTTTTATGCAAAGTATTTCACCTTTTAACAAAAGTTGTGTACATTGTTATGAAATCACCAACAATAAACACAACTTTTTAGGTGAAATACTTTGCTTCAAACACAACCAGGAACACAACTGTGGCAAAAAGCTAAAATTTACCCACAGTTATATACCTGGTTTTGAATACCTTTTTACCTTTTAAATACCCTTTATTTAACCTTTTTTTTAAACATATTTCGCCGCAGAAAGAAATGACAGACAACCAGTGTAAACAATAATTTAACTTTTATTTAAAATATTTTTTTGTTTGTAAACTGTTTTTAAAGTTAAAAAAACTTTTTTAATAAAGGTTTGAAAAAAAACTGGGCATTTTTATTACAAAACACATCATAAATCTGTGTAGTGTGGGGTGGAAATACTGCTGGAGGGGCTGCGGGACACTTCGACACTGGGAGTGTGGAGAGAGGATTGGGATCGTGGTGGGGAAGGAACAGTTAGAGGTGATGGTGTGGAAAAAGCTACAGAATGGGTAGACATGTGGGAGGCAGAAGAGGTGGTGGGCGGTGGAGTGGAGGGTTGGGCAGGGACTGTAGGAGCAGATGATGTTGATGGAAAGTTGTATGGGGAAGGAGTTTGGTACGGGGAAGGAGTTTGGTACGGGGAAGGAGTTTGGTACGGGGCAGGTTGCTGGAAGTGGGGAGATGTCTGGTACTGGGGAGGTTGCTGGTACTGGGGAGGTTGCTGGTACTGGGGAGGTTGCTGGTATGTAATAGGAGGGGGAGGATGGAAAGTGGCTGGAGGGGGTGCAGATGTAATAGGAGGGGGAGGATGGAAAGTGGCTGGAGGGGGTGCAGATGTAATAGGAGGGGGAGGATGGAAAGTGGCTGGAGGGGGTGCAGATGTAATAGGAGGGGGAGGATGGAAAGTGGCTGGAGGGGGTGCAGATGTTATAGGAGGGGGAGGATGGAAAGTGGCTGGAGGGGGTGCAGGTGGAGGAACTACAGTGGTGGGAGGTGGAGGTTGGGAGGTAACCTGCTGTAGAGCACCGTGGCACGAATGCATTACATGCATCTGCTGGGTAGGAGATAGTGTTGCCATGCGCTCCACAACAGACCTGAAAAAGGTGTGGTTTGGCGAAGATCTTGCTTCTGAATGCATGGTTTGCAGAAGTGTCTTCACCTCCAGAATGCTGGAGTTGATCTGCTGAAAGCCTGCGGAGATTTGCTCTGACAAGACTTTTAGACAGTTCTGGAAAGATGCATTCAGATGCAAGAACTCTGGCGCATAACTCTTTTCCTGACCCCTCTGCCGCTGCCGCCCAGTACCCGCAGGTGTACTAGAGGTGGCAGGGGCAGATGGGTGGGGTAAAGGGAAAGCGATCTTCTCACCAGCAGCTTCATGTAATGTAGGCGGCCACGATGCTCCTGTGCTGGTGGATGGGACAGATGGGTCGAATGTGTGGGAAGGCTGGGAAGGTGCAGATGTACCGGGGCGGTCGAAGTGTCCCTCGGTGCCGGTCTCCTCAGGGATCGCCTCAGAAGGGTCCAATCGTGCAGGCTCCCGAGTGCTGCTCACCGTGCTGTGGAATAAAGAGAAAAAAAAACAATTAAAATAGTGACATGGTATGGCCCTGGCTGAAAAAAAAAAGTTACATCTAAACATTTTTTGGTCACATGTGGTGTGTAATATTTACCTTCTGGTGAGCATTGTCTCCCGGAGGAACGACAGGGCTCGTGCGTACTTGTACTTGCTCCTGCGTCCTCCTGATCCACTCGGGGCCCGCATCTCTTTATTGAACTCCTTCTTGAAACGATCCCTCACAGACCGCCACCACTTCACAATTCTCTCCCCTGAAACGAGAAAGGACAAAGTGGTTAGTATACAACATCAGTGTTTCCCAAACTCCAGTCCTCATGGTCCCCAGGGGTCATGTTTTCAGGATTTCCAAAGTAAATAGAAATCCTGAACACATGATCCGTGGGGACCACGAGGACTGGAGTTCGGGAAACACTGGTTTAAATCAAGCAACCGGTACTGTATATACTTACGCTCTTTAATCTGGGCCCGAGCTTCGAGGTCCTCCCAGCGGTCCACAAGGAGCGAACAGATTTCCTCCCAGAGTCGTCGGGTAACGATCAGGTCAGCGTGGCGGCGGTCAGCCATATTCCAGAGCGGCTCCCTTTCTCTGACGAGATCGATGAGGCGGTCCACATCAATCCCTCCATCCTCACCGTCAGAGTCGGGAGCACGCTGTGAAGGCTGTTAAAGAAAAAGACAAAAATAACATAATTAGCCTCCACAAAAGAAATGAAATAAAAAGTGCAAAAAAACCAAAGCAAAAATATTTATACTTACACGCTGGTGACCGCCGCGTTGCTGTCGCCGACGACCCTGGGAGGCACTGCGAGGACCTCTTGGCCGAGCACCAGATTGGGAAGACTAGAGAAGAAAACAAAAAATGTTATGTCTTTGGATGTAGGCATTTGTTTGCTGTGTGTGGTCTGCAGAACATTGTTTTCTATGTGTTGTGTGTAGTGTGATGTAGTGTTTCTGCGTTTGATGCAAAAAACTTACCAATTGTGAGCCCACTCCAAGTGTCTGTCCACCCCTTCCTTCTTCTTCTGGGAGCTCCTCTTCATCTTGTGATTCCTGTTTTGAAATAAAAGGCAATGAATACACATATATTACAGAGATGATGGATTTTGGAAATAAAAACTTACCGTCAAACGCTGACGATGCGAGGGAGGGCTCCCAGAAGAAGATGTGCTGTCTTCCTCATGGCCAGACTCCATGGCTGTGGGTGGTGTTTCTGCTGCTGCCATTGCTGCTGCTGCTGCATCTATTGGGCAGCTGTTGAATAAAGAGAAACAAAGGGCCAATGAATATCTTGATATTCCATAGCCCTAGTTTGGAGGAATGGGGGATTTGATAATTACCGTCTCTCATCTGCTGCTGGACTCCCCTCCCGTTGTTCAGCATGCTGCTCCATTTGGGGTGGTGCTGATGGTGCTGCTGCTGCAGATGTCTGCTGCCTTCTCCTGCTCCTGGTTCTTGGCTTGGGTGGCATGTTGGGTGTGGCTGAGGGTCCCACTGTCTTGCTTTTATATATGTCTTGTGGGCAGAGCTACTGAGCATGCTCAGACCAAAGAAACCGGATCCGGCCGCTGGATCCGGCTGTCGCCGGATCAGGGGCATTGCGGCGCTCATAGGCTTTCATTGTATGAAAAAGCCGGACACGCCGGATCCGGCGTGTCCGGCTTTTTCGCCGGAGACAAAAAACGTTACAGTAGCCGTTTTTTCCAGACGCCGGATCGCGTCACATTGCCGGATCCGGCGAAAATCGGATGAAACGCATGGCCATCCGGCTCGATCCGGCTCTAATGCAAGTCAATGGGGGGGAAACCGGATCCGGCATTGCATTTCGCCGGATCCGGTTTTAGTCAAAAGCACCGGATCGCGCCTGACGCCGAAAACCTGATGTGTGAAAGAGGCCTAATTGGGACAAAGCATTTTTCTAAGTAAAATCGTAAGTTGGTTTACAGTCAGTGATTCAAACCAGTTTTAACTGCTTTGCACAGGTGTGAGTGCCTGTTCAAAGCAGTTTCTGGTAAAAGGGTAGGAAAGAAAGAAAGCGCACCGATCTAAATGTATAATTTGATCGTAGGTGAATATAGGTGTCACTCACCTTTTAAAAATCTTGATATCTTGCATATAGGTCAAAGCAGTTAAAACTGGTTTAAATCACTGACTGGTAACTAACTTACGATTTTACTTAAAAAAATGCTTTGTCCCAATTAATTTTTACAGCACTGCACTCTATGTCTGTTGGGGACCCTCAAGGTCATGTCACATGCTGCAAGATTTGGAGGAGGAAGAGGAGAAGAAGCAGGAGCAGGCAGAAGTATAGGAGGACTTAAGGACCTGAACTTGGTGCAGGCAGAGGACAAGGCAAACTCAGAAAAAGATATTAACCCCTTCACTACCAAGGGTGGTTTGCACGTTAACTCCCAGGCCAATTTTTACAATTCTGACCACTGTCCCTTTATGAGGTAATAACTCTGAAACGCTTCCATGGATCCTGGTGATTCTGACAGTGTTTTCTCGTGACATCTTGTACTTCATGTTAGTGGTAAAATTTCATTCATATAACTTGCGTTTATTTGTGAAAAAAACGGAAATTTGGCGAAAATTTTGAAAATTCCGCAATTTTCCAACTTTGAATTTTTATGCCCTTAAATCACAGAGATATGGCACACAAAAAACTTAATAAGTAACATTTGCCACATGTTTACTTTACATCAGCACAATTTTGGAACCAAAATTTTTATTTGTTAGTAAGATATAAGGGTTAAAAGTTGACCAGCGATCTCTCATTTTTGCAACACCATTTTATTTTTACGGACCACATCACATTTGAAGTCACTTTGAAGGGTTCTATGACAGAAAATACCCAAAAGTGACACCATTCTAAAAACTGCACCCCTTAAGGTGCTCAAAACCACATTCAAGGAGTTTATTAACCCTTCAGGTGCTTCACAGGAATTTTTTGAATATTTAAAAAAATTAACATTTAACTTTTTTTCACAAAAAAAGTACTTCAGGTTCAATTTTTTTATTTTACCAAGGGTAACAGGAGAAATTGGACTGCAAAAATTATTGTGCAATTTGTCCTGAGCAAGCTGATGCCTGATATGTGGGGGGGAACCACTGTTTAAGCGCATGGAAGAGCTCAGAATAGAAGGAGCGCCGTTTGACTTTTACACTGCAAAATTGGCTGGAATTCTGATCGGATGCCATGTCGCGTTTGGAGAGCCCCTGATGTACCTAAACAGTGGAAACCCCCCACAAGTGACCCCATTTTTGAAACTAGACCCCCTAAGGAACTTACCTAGATATGTGGAGAGAACTTTGAACCCACAAGGGCTTCACAGAAGTTTATAATGTACAGCGGTACAATTAAAAAATCATATTTTTTCCACAAAATGGTCTTTTCACCCCCAATTTTTATTTTCCCAAGGGTAACAGGACCCTAAAAGTTATTGTGCAATTTGTCCTGAGTACGCTGATACCCCATATGTGGGTGTAAATGACTATTTGGGCACATGGCAGAGCTTGGAAGGGAAGCAGCGCCATTTGACTTTTTTGGCTGGAATTGAGATCGGACACCATGTCGCGTTTGGAAAGCCCCTGATGTACCAAAACAGTGGAAACCCCCCACAAATGACACCATTTTGGAAACTAGACCCCCCAAGGAACTTATCTAGATGTGTGGTGAGAACTTTGAACCCCCAAGTGCTTCACAGAAGTTTATAACGCCCAGGCGTGAAAATAAAAAAATATTTTTTTTCCACAAAAATGATATTTTTGCCCCCAAATTTTTATTTTCCTAACGGCAACAGTAGAAATAGGACCCCAAAAGTTGTTTTGCAAATTGTCCTGAGTAGGCTGATACCCCATATGAGGGGGTAAAACACTGTTTGGGTGCATGGCAGAGCTTGGAAGGGAAGGAGCACCATTTGACTTTTTCAACGCAGAATTGGCTGGAATTGAGATCAGACGCCATGTTGCATTTGGAGAGCACCTGATGTGCGCAAATAGTGGAAACCCCCAATTCTAACTCCAACCCTAGCCCTAACCCTAACCCTAACCCTAGCCCTAACCCTAACCCTAGCCCTAACCCTAATGGGAAAATGGAAATAAATACATTTTTTAAATTTTATTATTTTTCCCTAACTAAGGGGGTGATAACGGGGGGTTTGATTTACTATTTATGGCGGTTTTTATGTTTGGCGGCTGTCGCGCGCTAAAAGACGCTTTTTATTGTAAAAATAGTTTTTGCATCACCACATATTGAGAGCTATAATTTTTCCATATTTTGACCCACCGAGTCATGTGAGGTCTTATTTTTTGCGGGACGAGTTGACGCTTTTATTGGTATCATGTTCGGGCATGTGACATTTTTTGATCGCTTTTTATTTTGTTTTTTGGGACGCAGAATTTACAAAAACCAGCGTTTCATGAATTTCTTTTGGGTGGTGCGTTTAAAATTTATAAGGCGGTTTTATTCTTCGGGTCAGTACGGTTACAGCAATATCTCATTTAGGTCTTTTTTTATGTTTTGGCGCTTTTATGCAATGAAAACAATTTTATATAAAAAATAATTATTTTTGCATCGCTTTATTCTGCGAGCTATAACTTTTGTATTTTTTCACTGATGATGCTGTGTGGTGGCTCGTTTTTTGCGGGACAAGATGACGTTTTCAGTGGTACCATGGATATTTATATGGGTCTTTTTGATCACGCGTTATTGCACTTTTTGTTCGGCGGTATGATAATAAATCATTAATTTTTGGTTCGTTTTTTATTTATATTATTTAAGGGGTTCGCTTAAGGGGTTAACTATTGGGACAGTTTTATAGGGCGGGTCGTTACGGACGTGGCAATACCAAATATGTGTACTTTTATTGTTTTTTTTTTTATTTCCAAAAAATGAATTTATTGGGGAATATTTTTTTTTTTTTAAATTTATTTAGCGATTTTTTTTAAAATTATTTTTACACTTTTTTTTTTTTTTACTTTATTACAATGTCTCAGGGGGGACATAACTGTCCTGTGACAGATCGCTGATCTGTCACATCACAGATCACTGTGACAGATCAGCGATCTGTCACAGGCACTGCACAGGCTTCCTCATGCCTGCTCTTTGCAGGCACTGAGGAAGCCAGCTTCCTGCAGGCCCCCGGAGGTCCCCGTCGCCATATTGGATCCGGGGACCTGCAGGAAAGGAGCCCCCCGCAGCAGCGCTGCACATTGCGCTGGCGTGAGGGGCTCAGGGAAGCACGGAGGGAGCCCCCTCCCTGCCGATGCTTCCCTTTAACCCCCGGTACACCGCGATCGTGTTTGATCGCGGTGTACAAGGGGTTAACGTGTCGGGGGCGGTCCGTGACCGCCCCTGACACATTGTGCCTGGTGTCAGCTATGATAATTAGCTGACACTCGGCCGTGATCAGCGGCGCTCACCACGTGGGCGCCGCTGATCGCGGTGACGTAATATTCCGTCCATGGTAATTAGGTCCAGGGTCACATGGACGGAATATTACGTCAATTGTAGGTAAGGGGTTAACTACAACCAAATATCTTAGTCGAGTTTCCACAATCAAATAACAAGGCACTCAGTCATGCTGGTAGGCATGGTAAGCTGTTTACTCCTCATTAACAAGAAGAAAAGTGTTGATGATCGGATAGCCATATTTTTAGACCTTTGCTGTAAAGTCAAACTGGGGCATTTTTTTCCAGTTCCAGAGAAGGAGTGCAGATCACCTTACTACCAGGATAAGTTCTGCTACCTGTTCTGTGAAGCATTCATTGAGAAAAAAGCCAGCTGCCCACACAAGTGACCATCAGACCCCTCTGCAATCTATGCAGATACAACGTTCCTACCTGTGCCAGCGTTAGAGCTACAAAAAGTGGCCAAGGCAGCAGCAACACCTACAACATATTTTACATGATGAACCAGATGTCTATTCTGGCATTGCGACATCCTGGCATACTTCAGCAAACACAAATGCACCAGCTAAACAGCCAATTTTAGTCGAACATAGACAGAGCCCTTCCTCGGGCAGACAACATGGGCTCCGATATCATCAATTTAAGGTTCACCGAATTGATACGTACTTGCCAAGTTTGCTATGGGATTACTGCCATGTTAAGCGTACAGTGTAATGTCAGAGAAAGTATGCTCCACAGCTGGTGGACTTGTCACATTATAGTGGGCTAGGCTGTCCATCTAAGTTGAGAAAAACCTGACATTTGTCAGACTGAATTGGGCAAAGATCAGTGCAGACTTTTACGCACCAAATGCTGATAACAATGATTATATTGGCAATATTATATGCATGCCTGACTTTCGATTGACTGTCCTCTACACCATTTTTGCTGCCACCAAGGCAGATGGACCACACTCCCTGTATCTACCCTCGAACATCTACTCCCTGTTGAACATGTCATCTATACTGTAGTACTACTGCTGCCAGGTTTGCCATTGCTGACCCAAAACTACCGCGCATATCCTTGCATGCCCCTTCATAGCTCAATACCATGCTGCTCCTGCCACAGCCACTGCACAGCCATGCTATCTGTAAGAAGGTGGCAAGGAACCTTGTGTGCCTTCTCTCTCCTGGATGCTGTTTGCATGGTTACATACGGCACCTCATTGTCATTGATATGTAATGTAATGTTTATACATGCGCTCGACTCAGGTCCTACTCAGACCCCTGCCCCATCACCTTCCCCGGCCCCTGCAGCCTCCTGTGGCATTCACCTGGATGAGCCTCGGGTTCCCAATGCAGAGGAAGCCTGGTGGGTTAGAGGTGTTGTCGACGAGAAGTGTCGGAAGCACCGAATTTTGAAGGAGCTGCGGCGTCCCGGCGGGGGAGCCATGTCAGTGCGGCTGACCCGCGACCCCATCAAGTACTTCAACCCCATGAGGGCGTACAGGTTCATACATGAAGCTGAAACTGGGGACAAGATGTATGTAAATGCTGAGTCCATCAATTTTGAGGGCTCCCTCCAAGAATGGGACCGAATGACTTTCATCAAGGAGCAAGGGTCCTGAGGTGTAGTGACAGTGAGAATGGTCTCCAGCCTGGAGGAGAGACAAGCGTGGGAAGCGCAGTATCGTGTGCAGCCCCCTGCAATGGTCGCAGCCCCTGCAGTCAGCCAGGTAGCAGAGGCACCTTTAGTAGATACAGTGGCCGCAGTTGGGCTACGTGAGCCGGAGGCTCCAGGGGTGCTGAATTTGCTGCAGGAGGAGAGGAGGAGTAGGAGAAATAGTGGAGAATCCTCCTTCAGCAGATCTTCAGGCCATGCATTCATCATTATACAGGGTTAGAATGCGGCCCACAACGCGACCCAGCGGCACTGTATTGACTGATGTGGCCCCTTTAAGAGAGTTGTGCCGGTTGCATCAAAGTAAAAAAATTGTTTGAAGAGACTGTTCCGTGTCTCTGGAAGGGCAGGGAGCCCTGGACGACACCAGGATTGAGAGTTGGTGCTGCCCCGTCCGGTCACAGATGAGAGGCTTGTTTGTTTCCTCCCATCCAAGTTTTCTTTGTGCACAGTTGCGCATCCCCTGCTGAATTACGGGACAGAAACCGTAAAAGGGTTAATCAATATGGACTGTGTGTGAAGCTGCTTTAAGAACTGAACTGTTTTAACCTTGAACTTTACCTATTTTAACCCTGAACTGTCCCCTGCTAAAAGCAGCCTACCTGTGTTTTAATGGGCTCATAGTCTACTAAAAGGAGGGAGGGTGAAGAACCTGTGCAGGAGGACCCGAGGAGCGAGCCGGGTCAGGACTAAATGGACTGCTTCTGAGTTGGCCAACGGGCCAGTGTGTTTGTTATCCCAGGAGCCAAGGGACCATGGTCAGTCAGACCCAAAATGAAAAGAAAGTTTTCAAATTACAGGTGCTGCCATATTCTAGGAGGTGGCGGGGAACCTCATGTGTTTTCTCTCTCCTGGACGCTGTTTGCACGGTTACATGTGGCACCTCATTGTTATTGATATGTAATGTAATGTTTAAACATTGTGATGTCATGTACTGTTATAGGATTAGGACTAGAATAGGATTTTAGACAGTAGGGGGTAGAATAGAGATCAGAGCACAGCATAAGAATAGAGTAGGAGATAGGCAGCACAGGGGTTAACTAAATGGGAGGAACAGCACAGAGCAAGAAAGTATAGTCAGGACACTTCCTGATTAGAGTCAGAAGCCTGGGCAGCCTGTCCAAGGGCATGCTGAATGCAGTGCAGGAGACAGTTACAGGAAGTGGGGATAAAGCTGCGGATGGCAATAAGGGGCCCCAAGCTGGAGAGTAGTGCAGATGGGCACCAGCTCAGCAGAATTATCCTCAGGAAGGATCCGGGGTCTATGACCGGGGCGAGAGTCATTAGGATGGCACTCCCACCACCTTTACCGATTGGAACTGGACAAGGAGCTGACAGGGAGCTAGTGACCCAGGAAGTACGGATGGGACACAGATTGTCCACAGAGACGGCAGAGATTGTCAGGAAAACAGAAAGAGAGGATACAAAAAGAATGGAGTCTGCCCGGAAGACAGGGAAAGTGCAGGATAAGTGGTACTTTTGAATAACACCATTCAATCTACCACATAGTGTGCTTGAAAATGGGAAAAAATTCCAAGTGTGTTGAAATTTCAAAAAAAAAGTGCAAATTCTTATTAGTTTTTTGGACTTTTTATTTACCATGTTCACTATATGGTAAAACTGACCTGACAATATGATTCTCCAGGACAGTATGAGTACGCAGATGCCAAACATGTAGAGCTTTTTTATGTGGTGAAAAAAAAATGTACGTTTATGAAAAAAAGTTTTTTTGCTTTGGGCGCCATTTTTCAAGACCTGTAACGCTTTAATTTTGGGGGAAAATGGAGTTATGAATGTGGTTATTTTTTATGCTCTGAGCTGATGTTTTCGCTGATATCATTTTAGTGTAGATTTGATGTTTTGAACACCTCTTATTGTATTTTATTGCAATGTTGTGGCAGCCAAAAAACTTAACTTTGAGGTTTTGATTTTTTTCTCTTTTTGTTGTTTACGGATCACATTAATTTATTTTATATTTTTTATATTTTATTTAATATGACTTTTACTAACACATCAATACCAAATACATGTGCTTCTCACAAAATTAGAATATCATCATAAAGTTAATTTGTTTCAGTTCTTCAATACAAAAAGTGAAATTCATATATTATATAGAGTCATTACAGAGTGTTTATTTCCGTTAATGTTGATGATTATGGCTTACAGCCAGTGAAAACTTAAAAGTCATTATCTCAGTAACTTAGACTAATTAAAAAAAAACATCTGTAAAAGCTTCCTAAGTGTTTAAAAAGGTCCCTTAGCCTGTTTCAGTAGCTCCACAATCATGGGGAAGACTGCTGACTTCACAAATGTCCAGAAGGCAGTCACTGACACACTCCACAAGGAGGGTAAGCCACAAAAGGTCATTGCTAAAGAAGCTAGCTGTTCACAGAGTGCTGTATCCAAGCATATTAATGGAAAGTTGAGTGGAAGGAAAAAGTGTGGTAGAAAAATGTGTACAAACAACCGGGATAACCGCAGCCTTGAAAGGATTGTTAAGAAAAGGTCATTCAAAGATTTGGGGGAGATTCACAATGAGTGGACTGCTGCTGGAGTCATTGCTTCAAAGAGCCTCCACACACAGACGTAAGCAGGAGTGAGAGCAGTCGTCTACCAGGAATTTTTAGAGCACTTCATGCTTCCCTCTACCGACAAGCTTTTTGGAGATGGAAATTGTATTCCCCAGCAGGACTTGGCACCTGTCCACACTGCCAAAACTACCAATACCTGGTTTAAAAACAACAGTATCACTGTGCTTGAATGGCCAGCAAACTCGTATGACCTTAACCCCATAGAGAATGTATGGAGTATTATCAAGAGAGATGAGAGACACCAGACCCAACATTGCAGACGAGCTGAAGTCTGCTATCAAAGCAACCTGGGCTTCCATAACACCTCAGCAGTGCCACAGGCTGATCACCTCCATGCCACGCCGCATTGATGCAGTAATTGATGCAAAAGGAGCCCCGACCAAGTATTGAGTGTATTTACTGAACATACATTTCAGTAGGCCAACATTTCGGATTTTAAAATCATTTTTCAAGCTGGTGTTATAAATTATTCTAATTTACTGAGATAATGACTTTTGGGTTTTCATTGGCTGTAAGCCATAATCATCAACATTAACAAAAATAAACAATTGAAATAGAGCACTCTGCAATGACTATATAATGAGTTTCACTTTTTGTATTGAAGAACTCAAATAAATTAGTTTTTGATGACATTCTAATTTTGTGAGAGGCATCTGTATGTGTATTTTTATTTTTTTTTTCATAATTGTTTTCTTTTTAATGCAGGTATTTGAATTTTGTATTTTTTTTATTTTTTTCAGATTTTTGAAAACTTTTTTCACTTTTTAGTGTATTTATTAGTCCCCTTAGTGGACTTGAAGCTGTGATTGTCTGATCGCTTGTGCGATACATAGCAGTGCTACAGCACTGCTATGTATAGTAAAAATCACAATCTCCTATGAACGCCAGCCACGGACTGGCTTTCATATGAAAATTGTAATGACAGGCATGGGGGTCATCAGCAGACCCCCGGCTGTCTTGAAAACCCATCGGCGTCACGCGATAACGTTTCAGGCGTGCTGATGGAAGCCTGGAACGATGTGCCCCCCCACCTGCTGGCGCATGTTAAATGCCACTGTCAGAGACACCCGCGGCTGTTAGAGTCTCATGGTGGCACCATGTGTGGGGAATAATGAGGGCTTGGCATGCCAGACCGCATAAAAGGTAGGGACACGATATATTGGAAAATCTGTAATAAGCAGCACTACAGGTGCAAAGTAATAAGAAGGATTTCTGCACAATATACATCTAATGAATAAAACTGTCTTGGTTCTGTGGGAGGATTTGATTTTCCGGATTCTGTCATGCTTTGATCCTTCTTTCTATTGTCACCTTCTAATTAGATGTTTTTCATACGCCTCCTCACGTCCCCTGTTTTATGTGTCTGAACCAGACTCTAAGTCAACATATGATACTTTGGATTGGATTAAGAATGTAAAGTCTGTACAATGTGTGTTTTTTTACTGCCTCAGCAAAGAATGTTATAGAATAAGTGAACAGGATACTGCAAGGCCCAAAACGAGGAGGTCATCCCACTCAGTATTAAATAAATGTTTTGCATTATGCTGCGGTATATTTTGATGTTCACTGGGGATTTCTTTGTATCATTAAATGGGTCATTGGAAAAACAAACTGTCTGTGGGCCGCGGGATTTTCAGAATTCTGGTTGTAATTCATTGGAATATCTATTAGTTGTCTAATTCACTTTGACGTTCTAGATTTTCATGACTTTATCAGACTTTTTTTCAGAAACTAAACATGTGCGAGTTATTAGTAGTCTGCGAATGGTTGTAGCAAATGCATTTTAGATAATTAATATATGAAGGTCAACTGGCTTTTCTAATATTTCTATCGAAATTTATCCTTGTCACGTATGCTAACAGCATTAAGGTGTAGCTCCACCTTTGGTTGATATTGACTATACAGTTGTTATCTTCATTAGTTTTTTGCAAATTTTATTTATATTTAGCTAATTCTTGCCATGGTGAGAGGAATACATTCTACTCTAGCGGTGGAACGTCCCAACAAGCTGCTGTTGACAGATCTGCTATTATTGATATTTTATTTATTTATTTTACTCATTTATATAGTGCTACTAATTCAGCAGGACTTTTACGGACATTATCGGCACTGTCCCCGATGGGGCTCACAATCTAGAATCCCTATCTTTGGAATGTGGGAAGAAACCGGTGAACCCGGAGGAAACCCACAAAAACACGGGGAGAATATTCACGCTCCTTGCAGATGTTGCCCTTGGTGGGATATGAACCCAGGACCCCAGTGCTGCAAGGCTGCAGTGCTAACCACTGAGCCACTGTGCCACCCATATGTCTCTATTTAGTTCTTTGAGTGCATACAGTATATGTGGTTATGCTGTTAGATTGTAAGCTTGCGAGCAGGGCCCTCATTCCTCTTGGTATTTGTTATGATCTATGTGATTATTGTTATGCTGTAATGTCTATCGCCTGTACAAGTCCCCTCTGAAATGTAAAGTGCTGCGGAATATGTCAGCGCTATAGAATTAAAAAAAATTTTTATTATTATTATTATGCTGTTGGGAAAGGTCTAAGGTGGTGGCCAGCCATTTTTGGTTCTTCAGCTTTTGTAAAACTCCTACTTCTAAATTTGTCTTGTCACCTTTTTCAAAGAACCACAAGTTAGATATCACTGGTTTCGTGTGTGACGCTAAGGAGACCATTGCTCCTGAACAGATGGACCTCCAATGTATGTATTAGAGCAGAAAAAGTAAAAACATTAGCACAAAGTAGGGTCAGAATAAACTAAAAACCTTATCTATGAAAAAAGCACTTGTGGCACTGAAGATACAAGTTCTACATTTATTCTGTTCACTACTTTCACGTGCACTCATTGAATAAATAGTTTTGTTATTTCTTAATAAAAAAAATATATTTTTTTAAAAGGTAAAACATTACAGAAACCTGAATTAGGATGCAGGTTTTGGGCCATCGGTGGAGGTGGAAATGTCTTCTTTTTTATTTTCTGTATGCCACTTGGAACCTTTTTTTTCTCATCGTCTTTTTATTTTTTTTACATTGGCAAGCCGAACAATCAGTTAAAAAAGGTTTTGTTAAAACAGAATGACTGTTCATACCAAGCACGGGAGCTCAGGGAAAATTTGACTTGGACAAGCAGCTCAGTGAACCTTGTTACCTAAGGGGTAAAGTTTCTATTTGTGGAGAGTGACATGCCAGCCCTGGCATGCCAGTGTGAGAAGGCTTATACGCCATGCAATACTCTTTAGATCCCAATCTTAAGCCTCTCACCTAGCCATATCAGATCTCCTATATTGCACTGATGAGGGGCAACAGCCCAAAACACCATGTCTGCAAATTGAGGCTCTGGTTTGACTTTTACCCCATGTCAAATGGCAAGGCTCGTTAAAGGGTCAATATTGACTTTTAGGATTGCTGCTTCCAATAAGTGACACTAGAGTTCTAGTCATTTTACTCTCTGAAGAGGCAATTTGCATATTTACCTTCCTGCCTATTAATTTTCAATCTATCTCCACCCTTCACTTTCTCTTGTAAAGCAACAACCAGAAATCAAGGAAGTAGAGAGAAAAAGGCAGATCCAAAACAAGTAGGTGCAATGAACTGCTTGGCCACGCTAGAAGTGCACCGGGCACCTGCTCTTCGTTTGCACAATCAATCTGCATTGACTGGTGCTCTTGGGGTGGGACATCCCTTATAATGCCCAAATAGGGTAATTAAAAAATAAAAGGAAAAAAAATAGGCAGCACTCAAATTAAATGTGAAAACAGTGGATACTTTACTGATCCTCCGGTGGCAACGTTTCAACGGTGACCCGTCTTTGTCAAGCCATTAAGTCAAGTAATTAAAAAATAGAGTTTTCTAAAACAGACAACCCCTTTAATGGTTTAGACCGTATGCAAAAGTGTAATTTTCCTTTTCCCTCATAAATAATAATATTAAACAAGGAAGAGTTCACCTTTCACATACAAACACAACATTTTGGAATCTATTGTAAAGTTCTGGGTGATTCTATTAAACAGATGAGCCCGAGAACACATTCCCACTGGAAACCTATGTTATGGGCGTGGAACATGAACTTTGAGTGGTTTTAATTATGTATGTTATTGGAGCATGAAAACAGAGATGGTTGCAATGCTGAATATTCTTGCCCTCGAACTGAAAGCCTGTGACTTTTCAGTTTTTTTTGCATAATTTATTTTTAATTTATGCAGGAAGTAACGTCTCTGGATATCATGGAGGCCCTATGCACCTGGCAATCTTAGGTTGACCAGTATTAAATTGAACATTTGCTATGATCTTAACAATTCTTGATGTGCAATGAAACATTGAATACATTCTACATCCTTCTGTGGTTTCTGTCTTCTGTTTGTATTCTCATCGCTTGCGGAAATATCCACATATTTCAACTTTATTTTTCTGCATATGTACTTTATGCACAAAAAAAGGAGCCATGATCTAACAAATATTTTTAATCAACTAAGGATTCATGAACATGAGATTATAAATAGACAGAAGTATAGGCACTTTCATTACGGCCATATGGCATCGCCACGTGGCACCCCCTTACTGAGGTGTCATTCCCTAAAAACATAGTATTAGACAATATCTATCATATGGAAAGTCATAATGCCATGGAATAAACAGAGCTGTCTGAAAAAATGTCTGTAACCTCTGAAATTATAAGGCATAAGGAGTAGAGTTGAGAGAATATGTTCGGAATGGGAGGCAGAATTTGAATTTGCCATATTCGTGCCATATTGGTACAATATTCGTGCCGAATTTATGTTTGACAATCGATTCTGAACATACAGTTAGACAGAAAGGCCCACAAACAAACAGCAACTGAAAACCACCGCAGTGAAGGCCAGGCAGAGCATCAAAAAGGAGGAAACACAGCATCTGGTGATGTCCATGAGTTCAAGACTTCAGGCAGTCATTACCAACAAAGGGTTTTCAACCAAGTACTAGAAATGAACATTTTATTTACAATTATTTAATCTGTCCAATTACTTTTGGTCCCTTTAAAAACAGGGTGGCACATGTTAAGGAGCTGAAACTCCTAAACCCTTCATCCAATTTTAATGTGGATACTACCCTCAAATGAAAGCTGAAAGTCTGAACTTCAACTGCATCTGAATTGTTTTGTTTAAAATTCATTGTGGTAATGTCTAAAACCAAAATTAGAAAAATGTTCTCTCTGTCCAAATATATATGGACCTAACTGTATTCAGTCATTTATTCTCCCATTGACTCCAATGACGTTTGGCAGTGTTTGACGAATATTGCAAATACAATATTCACCGCCGATCATAATCGGAACCAAATTTTTTATAAAAAGTCGCTCAACTCAAATACGGAGGTACAGTATTGCTAGACACTTCTGCGTAAGATACAATATGGTTCAGAGCTTATACTGAATCATAACACGACTGTGTGCATGAGAGCTAAGCTTAATGTGTAACAAAATTTTTGGTATTTTATATGTATACATATATATATATATATATATATATATATATATATGCAGTACAGACCAAAAGTTTGGACACACCTTCTCATTCAAAGAGTTTTCTTTATTTTCATGACTATGAAAATTGTAGGTTCACTCTGAAGGCATCAAAACTATGAATTAACACATGTGGAATTATATAATTAACAAAAAAGTGTGAAACAACTGAAAATACTGTATGTCTTATATTCTAGGTTCTTCAAAGTAGCCACCTTTTGCTTTGATTACTGCTTTGCACACTCTTGGCAAGCTTCAAGAGGTAGTCACAGGAAATGGTCTTCCAACAGTCTTGAAGGAGTTCCCAGAGATGCTTGGCACTTGTTGGCCCTTTTGCCTTCACTCTGCGGTCCAGCTCACCCCAAATTATCTCGATTGGGTTCACAAAAAAAGCCCAATCCAATATCAAACCCCCAAAAGAGGGTGACATACCATTAAACAACAATATCACCTTGTGGTAACCTTAATTTCTAATTAACAAAGGGTGCCACACAATGGTATATCCTTAAAAAGTACAATTTTTATTAAACAATACATACAAAAATGAAAATAAATATAAAAAGAAGGTGCCAGACCAATCTATAAGAGACACATTAGTTATGGGAGCACAACACTTCAGCATTTTCCAAAGACATTAGTATATGGCATAACAATCATTGCACTATGGGGAAAGTAACACAAAATGTGCAAAGTATACTGTCCACTATTACAACAATAAACTACCCTCGGGCATATCTAATTAAGTCAATCAGGACAGTTGTGCATTACCCCAGTATATAATCCCTATAGGTGCCACATGCTTGATTGTACGAAAATACAATGTGTGTATATGTTCGCCATTACTACATACCGTAAGCTGGTGGTGCTTCTTGAGGTCATTGTCCTGTTGAAAAATAAATGATGGTCCAACTAAACGCAAACCGGATGGAATAGCATGCCGCTGCAAGATGCTGTGGTAGCCATGCTGGTTCAGTATGCCTTCAATTTTGAATAAATCCCCAACAGTGTCACCAGCAAAGCACCCCTTCACCATCACACCTCCTCCTTCATGCTTCACAGTGGGAACCAGGCATGTAGAGTCCATCAGTTCACCTTTTCTGCGTCGCACAAAGACACGGTGGTTGGAACCAGAGATCTCAAATTTGGACTCATCAGACCTAAGCACAGATTTCCACTGGTCTAATGTCCATTCCTTGTGTTCTTTAGCCCAAACAAGTCTCTTCTGCTTGTGGCCTGTCCTTAGCAGTGGTTTCCTAGCAGCTATTTTACCATGAAGGCCTGCTGCACAAAGTCTCCTCTTAACAGTTGTTGTAGAGATGTGTCTGCTGCTAGAACTCTGTATGGCATTGACCTGGTCTCTAATCTGAGCTGCTGTTAACCTGCGATTTCTGAGGCTGGTGACTCGGATGAACTTATCCTCCGCAGCAGAGGTGACTCTTGGTCTTCCTTTCCTGGGGCGGTCCTCATGTGAGCCAGTTTCTTTGTAGCATTTGATGGTTTTTGCCACTGCACTTGGGGACACTTTCAAAGTTTTCCCAATTTTTCAGACTGACTGACCTTCATTTCTTAAAGTAATGATGGCCACTCGTTTTTCTTTACTTAGTTGCTTTTTTCTTGCCATAATACAAATTCTAACAGTCTATTCAGTAGGACTATCAGCTGTGTATCCACCAGACAATTCTGAACAACACAACTGATGGTTCCAACCCCATTTATAAGGCAAGAAATCCCACTTATTAAACCTGACAGGGCACACCAGTGAAGTGAAAACCATTTCCGGTGACTACCTCTTGAAGCTCATCAAGAGAATGCCAAGAGTGTGCAAAGCAGTAATCAGAGCAAAAGGTGGCTACCTTGAAGAACCTAGAATATAAGACATACAGTATTTTCAGTTGTTGCACACTTTTTTGTTAATTATATAATTCCACATGTGTTAATTCATAGTTTTGATGCCTTCAGAGTGAATCTCTTTGAATGAGAAGGTGTGTCCAAACTTTTGGTCTGTATTGTATATATACACTCACTGGCCACTTTATTAGGTACACCTGTCCAACTGTGTGTTAAGACTTAATTTCTAATCAGCCAATCACATGGCGGCAACTCAGTGCATTTAGGCATGTAGACATGGTCAAGACAATCTCCTGCAGTTCAAACCGAGCATCAGTATGGGGAAGAAAGGTGATTTGAGTGCCTTTGAACGTGGCATGATTGTTGGTGCCAGAAGGGCTGGTCTGAGAATTTCAGAAACTGCTGATCTACTGGGATTTTCACGCACAACCATCTCTAGGGTTTACAGAGAATGGTCCGAAAAAGAAAAAAAATCCAGTGAGCGGCAGTTCTGTGGCCGGAAATGCCATGTTGATGCCAGAGGTCAGAGGAGAATGGGCAGACTGGTTCGAGCTGATAGAAAGGCAACAGTGACTCAAATTGCCACCCGTTACAACCAAGGTAGGCAGAAGAGCATCTCTGAACGCACAGTGCGTCGAACTTTGAGGCAGATGGGCTACAGCAGCAGAAGACCACACTGGGTACCACTCCTCTCAGCTAAGAACAGGAAACAGGCTACAATTTGCACAAGCTCATCGAAATTGGACAGTAGAAGATTGGAAAAACGTTGCCTGGTCTGATGAGTCTCGATTTCTGCTGCGACATTCGGATGGTAGGTCAGAATTTGGCGTAAACAACATGAAAGCATGGATCCATCCTGCCTTGTATCAACGGTTCAGGCTGGTGGTGGTGGTGTCATGGTGTGGGGAATTTTTTCTGGGCACTCTTTGGGCCCCTTGGTACCAATTGAGCATCGTTGCAACGCCACAGCCTACCTGAGTATTGTTGCTGACCATGTCCATCCCTTTATGACCACAATGTACCCAACATCTGATGGCTACTTTCAGCAGGATAATGCGCCATGTCATAAAGCTCGAATCATCTCAGATTGGTTTCTTGAACATGACAATGAGTTTACTGTACTCAAATGGCCTCCTCAGTCACCAGATCTCAATCCAATAGAGCATCTTTGGGATGTGGTGGAACGGGAGATTCGCATCAGGGATGTGCAGCCGACAAATCTGCGCCAACTGTGTGATGCCATCATGTCAATATGGTCCAAAATCTCTGAGGAATGCTTCCAGCACCTTGTTGAATCTCTGCCACGAAGAATTGAGGCAGTTCTGAAGGCAAAAGGGGGTCCAACCCCTTACTAGCATGGTGTACCTAATAAAGTGGCCAGTGAGTGTATATATATAACACATTGCAGCATCTTTAAAGCCCTAGTCTGGTGTATGCGTGGTCAATAAGATGTTAGAAAATCTTAAAAAAGCCTCAAAGACTAAACAAATTATATTAGCCATTAATATTATATAAATCCTTATGAAATGTTATTAAAAAAATGGTTGAGTAAGACCATGAAAGTTTCTCAATTATTGCAATTAATTTACATAAAAGTACAGAAGCTTATATTAAAAAAAACACCTCAATAAAAGAGGAAGAAATAAAAAAGGCTGATCCAAAATTCACCAACTACCAAAATTTCCAGGCCCAGATGGGTTGACAAAGAAATTTTTTTTATAAATTCTTCGAAAAGATTTAGCTCCAATTTTAAAATATTCTCTTCAGTTACATGTTGAAAGGCAGATGACGACAACCGTAGATTCTCTCATCTGAAAGATTCGGGGCGATTTTGAAAATTACACTCAAGTTGGATCAGAGTGTGATTACAGTGTTGTAATGAGGAGAAGATGAAGAAAGATAATTTCTCCATCTTCTCCATTCTGTCAGTGCTGGGAAATTGGACTGTATTCAAATGTGATCCAAGTGCAGTCTGATGAATTTCATGTACTCATTGACTTGTATGGCCAAGTGCGATCCAAATGTGTCAGGTGTGCTGCAATTTTTTTCCTTGGACAGCCTCTGAGGAAAAATTAGACATTTTAACAGCCCCATAGAATAACACTAGTCCGAGGGCGATCCAATGTATTGTCCAACCGATAATACGCTCTTCTGCACTTGCCCTCATACTTGGGATTTTCTCAGTACGGCAGAGACAGCCTTCTTGAAGGTCATACCAAAAGAAAACAAAGATTTATTACTGCCACCCTCATATAGACCAATAGCATTAATTAATCAGGATATTAAATATATGACTAAAATCCAAATGGATAGGTTAACCAAAATAATTATCGACCTGATCTCATCTGCACAAATAAGATTTACTAAGGTGAGATCCTGAACTAAAAATATTATTTGTAAGTAGATATCGGTCAAAGTTACACCCAAACTTCTGGAAAGGTGCAGCCGATCTGGGGGTCAATGCCAAATAACCTGGAATGATAATGGTTGTTTGAAGTTCATTTTTCAGTGAATTTAACGTGATTCTTAAAATTTGTATATCGCCTGCCTGGAGCACAATTGATTTTATAAGTATTAAACAATGACACTAGCACCCTATAGGAAAGAGACTGGACTTAGATAAAGGATATGAAGCAGCAGGCAAACTTGGGATTCTGTGTGTGAAATCCAAAGACAAGGGGGAGACAGGGCGCATCCAATGCATAGGTCTATATGGAAAGTAGATGAGTGCACAGCAAGTGTTAGGCTCACCTGATAGGGTTGTGAGAGTCACAACACCTATAATCGCATAAAACAGCTGCAGCAGTCTGCACGAGGTCCAAGGACCTGGTACAAAGAGAAGGCTGGTAGTGCAATAAGAGACTGCGCTGCTGTGGTAGAATTCAAGATATCTTTAATGCCAACGCGTTTCCTGAGCCAGTCCCAGCTCACTTCATCAGGGCATGTTGCAGAAGATCATTGCAGGGGTATATACACATAAAAAAAAGGGGGAGGCGCCAAGAATAGTGAGGTGACACGTCAGCATGGATACATATACATGAATCATACAAAACAATAAAACTTTATTACAACCATATTAAAAACGATGTTTAAAATGCCATAAAAAGAGTGTTGGTATAAAAAACGTGATTAAAAAATAAAAAGACACGGAGGGGATCATGAGGTAAAAGATTTAAAAAATGGCTCTCGAGTCCTGGGGTGGATTAGAACTTGCCTCAGAGAATATAACTTGTGGTATTAGTCCTCTATGCTACATGTGAAACTGGAAAGGAAGGAGAAAATGGTTAAAATCATTTGTAAATAGCTAAAACTAGTAATATCTTTTTGTAGGTGGAGAAAAGAGAAGAACAACAAGAAGAAAATCTCTGGAATAGGTGATATAAAATGGTTAAAAATTGAGTGTTAAGACTTAATAAAAATAAAAAAATTAAAAATTAAAAAAAAAAAAATTCATGAGTGAAAAAAAAAATACATAAAAAATTTTTTCTTTAAAAAACGAAGATGATGATATAAAGGAATTGAAAGGATAAGATATTAAAACACAGGGTCAAAATAAAATCAATAAAAAACATCATTAATGATATTAAGACCATTGGGATCAATAGATTTGAGTTTGTAGATCCAAAAACTTCCTTTCTGCATAGTGATTAAAACATATTGTGTGCAAAACTGTAAAGCGCTGCGGAATATGTTAGCGCTATATAAAAATAAAGATTATTATTATTATTATTATTATTATTATATTGGGGATGTGGTCTGGTATGTGATCAATGGGATAAATGGTGGCTTTACTGAAATCTCTGGAATGTGTGGTGTCAAAGTGTCGTGAAAGTCCATGTTTTTGGAAGCCTATTTTGATATTGTGACGGTGTGAATTCATGCGACAATGTAATGCTTGTGTAGTGCGACCTACATACAATCTGGACAAGGTCAGGAAATGACATATATAACATGAGAGGAATGACAAGTGAGGTGGAATTTGAGGGGAAATTTTTCAAGTGTAATGGGGTGGACAAACACAGACGTGCAGTGTGAAATGGTAAGACAGCAAACACAATTACGATGGTGACACTTATAAATCCCTGGTGATGAAATGGTATGGGTAGTAGGCTTCTGGGGTAGAAGTCTACTTGGAGCCAGAATAATCTTTAATGACTTGGCCTTTCGGAAGGTGATAGCAGGTTTGTCTGGAAGGACCCCATTAAGTATGGGGTCTTTCTTAATGATGGGCCAGAAATTATTTAGAACATCTCTTATCCTGTTCTGTTGTGAACTGAATGTTGTAATAAAATTTGTTCTAAAGAGTTCAGCATCATCTTTCTTTTGTTTAGTCAGAGATTGGCTGAGGAGAATATTCTGGATAAAATTTTTAAAAACATTATCACATGTAGAGCTAATGAGTTTTTTGGGATACCTCTGAGCAAGGAACCTTTCCCTCAGGACCTCGGATTGTGTGTTAAAATCCTCATCATTAGTGCAGTTCTTTCTTATCATTTGGAACTGATTGTGAGGAATATTAAAAAGCCATTTTTTGTAGTGTCCACTCTTAAAATGTACATAACTATTAGAATCCACCTCTTTAAAAAACGTTTTACTGCAAATCTTGGAATCCCTGATGAAAAATGTGATGTCTAAAAAATCCATGGACTGATTATTAACATGTGGGGTAAAAGTCAAGCCCCATGGATTATTCTGGATGGAACAAATAAGAGCACCCACATCTAAAACGTCATTATCCCAGATTAAGAACAGGTCATCAATGTATCTTCTGTATAAAATGATGCCTTTATTAAAAGTCTTATTAGTAGAGTTGAGCGACTTTTGGTTTTTTAGGGTCGCGTTTCGTTTCGTGAAACCCGACTTTTCCAAAAGTCGGGTCGAGCAAGATCGTCCGATTATAGGGAAAAGTCGGGGTCGTCCCGAAACACGAAACCCAATGTAAGTCAATGGGGAATAAAAGTCGGCAGTGAGAGGAGGACAGGAAACACACCTACAGTGCCCATTTGAATGCCAAAAGCATCAATTCTTCTTACTTAAGCTTGTCAACCTTAATTAACTTCATAATACAAGTTACACACTGAAAAATGGGGGTTATTTGGCTAAATTTGTGGGGGGGAGGGCTGGCTGCAGGTTTTCATGTGCCCTGGGCGAAAGAGCGCCCCTTTAACACATACCACAACTCATCATGCTCCGATACGGCAGAGAAATAGCGGTATAGTACAATGAAAAATACCTCACTTTTCACATCTCATGACGAGGCCCATCTATTTCTCCATACAAAATCATTGGTCCCATATAATGTTTGAAACAGTATATGATGAGCTCAACATAATGCTACAGTATATGTTGGTCCCCATGGATGAAGCTCCACTGTCTTATGGGCCCAAATAATGCTCCAAACATAATGGGCCCCATTTCTAATGCTCTAGTGTATAATGGGCCCTGTAAATGCTGCTCCAGTGTCTGATGTCCACCTTTGGAATGTTCCAGTGTATGGTGGGCCCCATCTATCATTCTCCAGGGTATAGTGCTCCCCAAAAATTGCTGTCCCAACATAGAAAACAATCAAATAAGTCTCCTCGCTAGGGAATCCCTGTACTTGCCTGGACAGGTGCTGTAGCTTGCTTAACAGCTCGCCAGCCGTTCTCACGCCCAGTATGGATTGCACGTCATTGCACAAAGGTTAGAAAGGGTACTGTATCCCTGGATAACATGTATGGATAGCGTACACATTCAAAATATATGTCTATACAGCATGAGGCAGGCTCAGATGGTGTTAGGCCCAGTATGGATTGCACGTCATTGCACAAAGGTTAGAAGGGGTACCGTATCCCCGGATAACATGTATGGATAGCGTACACATTCAAAATATATGTCTATACAGCATGAGGCAGGCTCAGACGGTGTTAGGCCCAGTATGGATTGCACGTCATTGCACAAAGGTTAGAAAGGGTACCGTATCCCCGGATAACATGTCTGGATAGCGTACACATTCAAAATATATGTCTATACAGCATGAGGCAGGCTCAGACGGTGTTAGGCCCAGTATGGATTGCACGTCATTGCACAAAGGTTAGAAAGGGTACCGTATCCCCGGATAACATGTATGGATAGCGTACACATTCAAAATATATGTCTATACAGCATGAGGCAGGCTCAGACGGTGTTAGGCCCAGTATGGATTGCACGTCATTGCACAAAGGTTAGAAGGGGTACCGTATCCCCGGATAACATGTATGGATAGCGTACACATTCAAAATATATGTCTATACAGCATGAGGCAGGCTCAGACGGTGTTAGGCCCAGTATGGATTGCACGTCATTGCACAAAGGTTAGAAGGGGTACCGTATCCCCGGATAACATGTATGGATAGCGTACACATTCAAAATATATGTCTATACAGCATGAGGCAGGCTCAGACGGTGTTAGGCCCAGTATGGATTGCACGTCATTGCCTAAAGGTTAGAAAGGGTACCGTATCCCTGGATAACATGTATGGATAGCGTACACATTCAAAATATATGTCTATACAGCATGAGGCAGGCTCAGACGGTGTTAGGCCCAGTATGGATTGCACGTCATTGCACAAAGGTTAGAAGGGGTACCGTATCCCCGGATAACATGTATGGATAGCGTACACATTCAAAATATATGTCTATACAGCATGAGGCAGGCTCAGACGATGTTAGGCCCAGTATGGATTGCACGTCATTGCACAAAGGTTAGAAGGGGTACCGTATCCCCGGATAACATGTATGGATAGCGTACACATTCAAAATATATGTCTATACAGCATGAGGCAGGCTCAGACGGTGTTAGGCCCAGTATGGATTGCACGTCATTGCACAAAGGTTAGAAGGGGTACCGTATCCCCGGATAACATGTATGGATAGCGTACACATTCAAAATATATGTCTATACAGCATGAGGCAGGCTCAGACGGTGTTAGGCCCAGTATGGATTGCACATCATTGCACAAAGGTTAGAAGGGGTACCGTATCCCCGGATAACATGTATGGATAGCGTACACATTCAAAATATATGTCTATACAGCATGAGGCAGGCTCAGACGGTGTTAGGCCCAGTATGGATTGCACGTCATTGCACAAAGGTTAGAAAGGGTACCGTATCCCCGGATAACATGTATGGATAGCGTACACATTCAAAATATATGTCTATACAGCATGAGGCAGGCTCAGACGGTGTTAGGCCCAGTATGGATTGCACGTGATTGCACAAAGGTTAGAAAGGGTACCGTATCCCTGGATAATATGTATGGATAGCATACACATTCAAAATATATGTCTATACAGCATGAGGCAGGCTCAGACGGTGTTAGGCCCAGTATGGATTGCACGTCATTGCACAAAGGTTAGAAAGGGTACCGTATCCCTGGATAACATGTATGGATAGCGTACACATTCAAAATATATGTCTCAGGAGGCAGGCTCAGACGGTGTCAGGCACAGTATGGATTTGACGGCCCAGATTACACAGCGGAGGAGCAGGGAGAGGTAAAGATTGCAAATGCTGGGGCCCTGGCCAAGCAAGGGGGGCCCACTCGTGGGCGTCGGTACTGGCACTGGGCCCCTCATAGTACAGCGGTGTGTCTGACGGCGGGTGTGCACCACCACCGTCAGAGACACTTGATTGCACTATGAGGGACCCTGTGCCAGTGCCCGCGCCCAAGAGTCGGCCTACCCACCTGTCCAGGGCAACGGCACTCGCACGGTGTCGTGCGCTAGGTGGTGACCCCGGCCATGGGGGGGAGGCAGCACAGTTAGGGAGTTTTAGAAAGTGGCATATGTTGATGTTGGACATTCAACTGATGCAAAAGGCGAAATAGGTGAAGTACCAGGAAGAGGTGGACCAAAGCAAGCCATTTTTCTGTCACCCTATGTGTCATCAGGGGAAGGTGGGACAAAATCCTTGGAAACCCATGCGTGGTTCATTTTAATGAAGGTTAGATCATCCACATTTTGGGTTGACAGACGGGTCCTTTTTTCTGTCAGGATTGATCCAGCTGCACTGAAGACTCTTTCCGATAGCACACTTGCAGCTGGGCAAGCGAGCTCCTGTAAGGCATATTGGGCCAATTCAGGCCAGGTGTCCAGTTTAGCGGCCCAATAGTCAAAGGGGAATGACCTGTGTGGGAGAACATCGATATGGGAGGAAAAGTAGTTTGTAACCATAGTTGACAACTGCTGTCTCCTGTCACTTTCCATCGATGCAGTATTACCAGTTGTGTGAGCGGTATTTGAAAAATCAGTCCACAACATTGTCATGAAACCCCTGTCTCCAACGCCACTTTTGCTGTGTGCACCACGAACACCTCTGCCAAGCTGCCCCCGGCCCGTACGGCTCTTGTGAGAACCATCACCGCTGCTGTGTGCTGGGAATGCCTCAAGCAACCGATTTACCAGAGTTGCTTGTTTATTAGCCAATATTAGGTCAAGGTTCTCCTGTGGCATGATGTTTTGTAATTTGCCTTTATAGCGTGGATCCAGGATGCTGGCCAACCAGTAGTCGTCATCGTTCATCATTTTGGCAATGCGGGGGTCCCTTTTTAGGATCCGCAAGGCATAATCTGACATGTGGGCCAATGTTCCCGGTGTCAATGATGCACTGCGAGTGCTGGGTGGAGGAGCACTTTCTGGCAAATCCACATCCCTCCAGTCACGCACAAACCCTGTACCAGACCTTGCCACGCCAACATTTTCACTTGCCCCACGAGATGCATCCTCCTCCCCTAAGTAATCATCCCCATCATCCTCCTCCTCCTCCTCCTCTTCTTCCTCCACCTCGTCCAGGAGAGGTCCCTGAGCAGACAATGGCTGAATGTCATCAAGGATTCCCTCCTCCTCTTCCTCCTCATCAACATTGGCTGCAGACGCCTGCTCCTTAAGGTGCGTCAAAGTTTGCATGAGCAGATGCATAAGTGGGATGCTCATGCTTAGGATGGCGTCGTCTGCGCTTACCAGCCGTGTGCATTCCTCAAAACACTGAAGGACTTTACAAAGGTCTTTCAGCTTCGACCACTGCACGCCTGTCAACTCCATGTCTGCTCTCAAAGTGCCTGGCCGTGTATCCTCCCACAAATGCATTATGGCCTGCCTCTGCTCGCACAGCCGCTCCACCATGTGCAGGGTGGAGTTCCACCTTGTTGCAATGTCGATAATGAGGCGGTGGTTGGGAAGGTGGAGCAATCGCTGCAGCTTCTGCATACGAACGGAGTGTACAGGCGACCGGCGGATGTGCGCGCACAGTCTTCGCACCTTCTGGAGCAGGGCTGTTAACTCCGGATAATTTTTGAGGAAGCACTGCACCACCAGGTTCAAGGTGTGAGCCAAGCAAGGTATGTGGCTGAGTTTTGAAAGGGCTATGGCTGCCACAAAATTACGGCCGTTATCACTAACTACCTTGCCTGCCTCAAGATGTACACTGCCCAGCCATGACTCAGTTTGTCGCTTCAAGTACTCGGCCAGCACCTCGGCGGTGTGTCTGTCGCCCAAACACATCATCTGCAACACAGCCTGCTGACGCTTTCCACTAGCTGCTCGATAGGGGGACACATCGTGTGCAACAGTGGCAGCTGCAGATGGAGTGCTCGTACGACTGCGCTCTGTGGACGAGCTGTCGCTTCTGGAGGAGGAGGAGGAGGGTCGAACGCCTACAGCCAACTGTTTCCTATACCATGGGCTAGGCAGCACTGTCCCACCACCGCTGTCCCCTGTGGACCCTGCATCCACCACATTAACCCAGTGCGCAGTGATGGACACGTAACGGCCCTGGCCATGCCGACTGGACCATGCATCAGTTGTGAGGTGCACCTTTCCGCTCACTGACTGCTTGAGTGCATGGACAATGCGGTCTTTCACATGATGGTGGAGGGCTGGGATGGCTTTGCGAGAGAAGAAGTGGCGACTGGGTAGGTCATAGCGTGGTACTGCATAGGCCATGAGTTCGCGGAAAGCTGTGCTTTCCACCAACCGAAAGGGCATCATCTCAAACGAGATTAGTTTGGCAATGTGGGCGTTCAAACCCAGTGTACGCGGATGAGAGACTGAGTACTTTCTTGACCTACTCATAGTGTCTGGGAGGGTGAGCTGGACTTGAGAGCTGCATATGGTGGAAGTAGCGGTGGACAGGGCGGACTGAGAGAGGGTTGATGATGGTGATGGAGTTGGTGTTCTTTCTGATGGCCTAGAATCAGTCTTTCGTTGATATAACAGTGGGATTCCCTGACTGTTGTGGCCTTGCAACAACACCTCAACATTTGCTGCTGTGCTAACCGGTGGGCTTACAGTGGGGGAAACAATGTAGCGTTGCTGACTACCTTCGTTGTGATCAGTTGCACATGTGGCACTTGAGGTTTGGTGTTGTGTCCACGCTTGCAAGGGCATGTCTAAGCATGCAACTGGTATTCAAATTTTTCAGATTTTTCCCTCGGCTAAAGGTCTTTGCGCACTTCTTACAGATAACCTTGGCCTGATCATGAGGATTTTGTTCAAAAAACTGCCACACTGCACTCTTCCTACTTTGGCAGACATTTTGCGGCCTAGCACGCTGTGATCTTTTGACCCTCTGGACAAGCTGTCCAGCAACTCTTTTGATGTTTGGAACCTGTCTTTGGAGTGCTCCGGGCCTGCCAGATAACAGCTGTTGCGATGTCGATGTCTGCTGTGGATGCTCCTCATCTGAGCTATTGGAAGCAGCACCCTCTTCCCCCAATGGATGCCAATCTGGGTCAACAACTGGGTCATCCATCACTTCCTCTTCTATGTCATGTGCACCTTTCTCTGTGTCACCGTGTATGGTGGTATAGTGTGCGGGAAGGGGCACCTGAGTCTCATCAGGGTCAAAATCTGGCTCTGTACACTGCGAGGACAATGTAGTGCTCTGAGTGAATGTACCAGCAGAATCATCCATCAGCGGCTGTGCATCAGTGCACTCCATGTCAGATTCATCTTGGCCTGGGTAATTCACCATTTGACTTGATAATCCAGGCATGGTATGTGAAAACAGCTCCATGGAGTAATCAGTAGTATGGCCTGCGTCATCCTTCAATCTTGGTTGGGGTGAAGGACACAAGGAAAGGTGTGGTTCATGAACATGAGCCTCCAATGACGACTCAGTGCTTTTACTTTTTACAACTGAAGAAGAGGAGGTGATAGAGCTGGAGGCTGAGTCAGCAATGTAAGACAAAACTTTTTCCTGATGCTCTGCCTTTAAAAGCGGTTTGCCAACTCCTAGAAAACTAAGCGTTCGAGTCCTTATGTAGCCAGACGATGACGCAGGGTCAGCACCTCCTGCATTCGGTCCTATTTTGCTCTTGCCACTACCATCAGATCCACCACCAACACCATCATTACCAGCTGCCAACCCCCGCCCAATTCCACGGCCTCTTCCACCAGCCTTCCTCATTTTTGGTAGAAATGTAGACAAAATCCAACAAACTATATAGTAATGTAAAACAAGGTACAAGGTGTCTATAGGACAGGGGAGTTTTAGAATTTCTGCACACACTTGTGGACAGTGGACACTTGTGGATTGTGTGCGGCCCACTGATATCTGAGCGTTATGTGACACGCTCGATGGCACAGCTGCCTGTGACCAAAGTGACGAGAGGATAATGGAGATTTTGAATCTCTGCGTACACTTGTGGACAGTGGACACTTGTGGATTGTGTGCGGCCCACTGATATCTGAGCGCTATGTGACACGCTCGATGGCACAGCTGCCTGTGACCAAAGTGACGAGAGGATAATGGAGATTTTGAATCTCTGCGTACACTTTTGGACACTGGACACTTGTGGATTGTGTGCGGCCCACTGATATCTGAGCGCTATGTGACACGCTCGATGGCACAGCTGCCTGTGACCAAAGTGACGAGAGGATAATGGAGATTTTGAATCTCTGCGAACAATTTTGGACACTGGACACTTGTGGATTGTGTGCGGCCCACTGATATCTGAGCGCTATGTGACACGCTCGATGGCACAGCTGCCTGTGACCAAAGTGACGAGAGGATAATGGAGATTTTGAATCTCTGCGTACACTTGTGGACAGTGGACACTTGTGGATTGTGTGCGGCCCACTGATATCTGAGCGCTATGTGACACGCTCAATGGCACAGCTGCCTGTGACCAAAGTGACGAGAGGATAATGGAGATTTTGAATCTCTGCGTACACTTGTGGACAGTGGACACTTGTGGATTGTGTGCGGCCCACTGATATCTGAGCGCTATGTGACACGCTCGATGGCACAGCTGCCTGTGACCAAAGTGACGAGAGGATAATGGAGATTTTGAATCTCTGCGTACACTTTTGGACACTGGACACTTGTGGATTGTGTGCGGCCCACTGATATCTGAGCGCTATGTGACACGCTCGATGGCACAGCTGCCTGTGACCAAAGTGACGAGAGGATAATGGAGATTTTGAATCTCTGCGTACACTTGTGGACAGTGGACACTTGTGGATTGTGTGCGGCCCACTGATATCTGAGCGCTATGTGACACGCTCGATGGCACAGCTGCCTGTGACCAAAGTGACGAGAGGATAATGGAGATTTTGAATCTCTGCGTACACTTTTGGACACTGGACACTTGTGGATAGTGTGCGGCCCACTGATATCTGAGCGCTATGTGACACGCTCGATGGCACAGCTGCCTGTGACCAAAGTGACGAGAGGATAATGGAGATTTTGAATCTCTGCGTACACTTTTGGACAGTGGACACTTGTGGATTGTGTGCGGCCCACTGATATCTGAGCGCTATGTGACACGCTCGATGGCACAGCTGCCTGTGACCAAAGTGACGAGAGGATAATGGAGATTTTGAATCTCTGCGTACACTTGTGGACAGTGGACACTTGTGGATTGTGTGCGGCCCACTGATATCTGAGCGCTATGTGACACGCTCGATGGCACAGCTGCCTGTGACCAAAGTGACGAGAGGATAATGGAGATTTTGAATCTCTGCGTACACTTGTGGACAGTGGACACTTGTGGATTGTGTGCGGCCCACTGATATCTGAGCGCTATGTGACACGCTCGATGGCACAGCTGCCTGTGACCAAAGTGACGAGAGGATAATGGAGATTTTGAATCTCTGCGTACACTTTTGGACACTGGACACTTGTGGATTGTGTGCGGCCCACTGATATCTGAGCGCTATGTGACACGCTCGATGGCACAACTGCCTGTGACCAAAGTGACGAGAGGATAATGGAGATTTTGAATCTCTGCGTACACTTGTGGACAGTGGACACTTGTGGATTGTGTGCGGCCCACTGATATCTGAGCGCTATGTGACACGCTCGATGGCACAGCTGCCTGTGACCAAAGTGACGAGAGGATAATGGAGATTTTGAATCTCTGCGTACACTTTTGGACACTGGACACTTGTGGATTGTGTGCGGCCCACTGATATCTGAGCGCTATGTGACACGCTCGATGGCACAGCTGCCTGTGACCAAAGTGACGAGAGGATAATGGAGATTTTGAATCTCTGCGTACACTTGTGGACAGTGGACACTTGTGGATTGTGTGCGGCCCACTGATATCTGAGCGCTATGTGACACGCTCGATGGCACAGCTGCCTGTGACCAAAGTGACGAGAGGATAATGGAGATTTTGAATCTCTGCGTACACTTGTGGACAGTGGACACTTGTGGATTGTGTGCGGCCCACTGACATCTGAGCGCTATGTGACACGCTCGATGGCAGAGCTGCCTGTGACCAAAGTGACGAGAGGATAATGGAGATTTTGAATCTCTGCGTACACTTTTGGACACTGGACACTTGTGGATTGTGTGCGGCCCACTGATATCTGAGCGCTATGTGACACGCTCGAAGGCACAGCTGCCTGTGACCAAAGTGACGAGAGGATAATGGAGATTTTGAATCTCTGCGTACACTTTTGGACAGTGGACACTTGTGGATTGTGTGCGGCCCACTGATATCTGAGCGCTATGTGACACGCTCGATGGCACAGCTGCCTGTGACCAAAGTGACGAGAGGATAATGGAGATTTTGAATCTCTGCGTACACTTTTGGACACTGGACACTTGTGGATTGTGTGCGGCCCACTGATATCTGAGCGCTATGTGACACGCTCGATGGCACAGCTGCCTGTGACCAAAGTGACGAGAGGATAATGGAGATTTTGAATCTCTGCGTACACTTTTGGACACTGGACACTTGTGGATTGTGTGCGGCCCACTGATATCTGAGCGCTATGTGACACGCTCGATGGCACAGCTGCCTGTGACCAAAGTGACGAGAGGATAATGGAGATTGGATTGCTTTTAAAAAAGCAGTTTGCGGAGCAGTGGGTAAACAGCAATGCCAGCGTGTCAGGAAGCCTTAAAAGGCAGCCCAACAACCAACACCACTGATACACCACAATATAGCCTCCCCTTGCACTGCACACACAGTGACTTGTGTGTTGTGCAGGCCACATCGCTAGCAGCAGAAGCAGTTTTTTTGTCTTCTTCCCTGCCTAACGCTCTCCCTACAGAATCAGCAGCAACCTCTCCCTATACTAAGATCGGCAGAAGTAAGATGGCGGTCGGCGTGCACGCCCTTTTATACCCCCTGTGACGCCCACCAAAGCAAGCCAATCACTTGCATGCCCTTCTGAAAGATGGTGGTGACCCGTGCCTATGTCATCACGTTGCCCACAGTGTCCGTGGATCCTGATTGGCTGAAAAAGAGCGCAAAACAAACTTTTGAAACGCGACTTTGGCGCGTAAGTCGCCGACCTCGTGGCCGACCTCATCCTAGGGTCGGATTTCGTTTCATGAAACCCGACTTTGCCAAAAGTCGGCGACTTTTGAATTTTTTCGACCCGTTTCACTCAACTCTACTCATTAGTGATAAAATATTGTTCAAAGACGCCCATAAAAAGATTTGCATACGTAGGTGCTACTCGTGATCCCATAGTGTTCAATGTTTGTACAGTATATAAAGCAGATACATCAAATGAAATAAAATAATAAGAGTCTTTCCATAACACATCATGAACCAGAATAATCAATTCAGTGGAGTCCTTCAGGTGGCTGGGTAACAAGAGAACATGATGTTGCATTATTCGGTCAATAAAAAAAGGACAAGTTACTTGTAAGGGATCCTATGCCAGAAATTATGGGTCTACCTGAGGGGTTGGTTGTAGATTTTAGGAAGATGATAAATGAAGGGAGTGGATGGATTTTTATTGACCAGAAATTTCCTCTCTTGATCATTGATGGTTCCTTCAGTAAAAGCTTGATTGATTAAAAGGTTATAAGCAATGGTGGCAGAAGGGATGGGATTGTGGGGGAGTTTTTCATAAAAATTGGTGTCAGATAAAATCCTGTAGGATTCCTGTACATAGTCTTTCCTGTCCTGTATTACAATACCACCGCCTTTATCAGCAGATTTGATGATAATATTGCAGTTTTTCTCAAGCTTAGTCAATGCTGCCTGCTCCCTATTAGTAAGATTTTTGTTGATAGAGGTATGCTCCATATCTAGATCTTTCAACTGGTCTAGAAGTAGATCAGAGAAAGTTTCTAGACGGTGGCCTTTACTTTCCACAGGGTAAAAGGTGGATTTGCCTTTCACATCCAAGAGGAAGGAGGAATCAGTAGAATTAACCCCATTAGTGGGAGGAAGAGATTTTTTTATCTCAAAGTGTCTGTGGAGTGTGATTTTCCTGATAAATCTTTGGGTGTCCAAAAACAAATCAAATCCATCACTCCTGGACGTGGGGCAAAAAGACAAACCTTTATTCAGTAGACTGATTTCTTCAGAGGAAAGAACATGGGAGGAAAGGTTGAAGATATTAGATTTAGATTGTGTTAATGATCGTTTTTCCCTTTTTTCTCAATTCCCTTTCCTCTGCATCCTCTAAAGTATTTTTTCATTTTTGTTGGACCTTTTGAAAAAAATGGGTTATGTTGTTCTTTTTGGGTGTTTTCTGTGCAGGATTCAGTGCTGCAGGTAAAAAAGAGACAGCAACTGAAGAGCCTGCAGTGGATTTGTCTATTACAATTTTTTCAGGAATGGTAGAAGGTAAGGTCTCATCAGTGGGATGGATAGAGAGATCCAAGAGGTCTGGAGTGTCAGGAAAAACTTCAGGTTCCTGACAATCAAGGACTGTTAGAGCAGATGTGGTAGGGGTAGGAGAGGGACAGGGAGAATTAAAGAAGGGGAGTGGGAAGGAAGCACATTTCCTTCTATCATTGATAAGGTTCACCACTTCAGTAGTGCTGGTTAGATCCATAGTTGGGAAAAAAAATCATTATTAGAGGCAGTTTCTTGAAATGAACTAATATTTGCACTCATTAATTCAGATAGAGTGGGTTTGGATTTGGGAGCAGGTTTGGCATTTTGATTTAGTAATGCAGGGGGTTCTCTGGATCTGTTCCTATGCTGAGGAACATTCCTCCCTCTGTTACTATTAGTGAATACCCTCCCAGAGCCTCTATCAGAGGGTCCCCTGTGTGAGGTGGGGTAGGAGTTTGGTTTTCTAAGCTAGCTTGGGGGATGGTAGGGGAATCCCTATCATCCTCAGGATCTTCAGGTGGAGAGCAGGGATCCTCCCTGTCCCTATTGAGTTTTTTAGATTTCTTCAAAATAAGTTCATGTTCTAGTTTTAGAGCAGATGTAGAGATGCTAGAGTTGATCTTCCTGAATAAGGGATGACTGTCAAAATTCTGAAGTTGAGAATCTATTTCCAAAACATTCTGGGCAGCAGCCTCAGCTAAGAGAGCTCTTTTTTTGCATAAGCAGGCTAAAAGTCTCTGCATAGTCTTTTTGTATGTTGTTCCAGGTTACTGAAAATTCAAGATCTTTTGGGAAAGGGGTCTGCAGAGAAATCCTTAAACCCTGAGGGCATAATTGTTCCTCTAGGTATATATTGAGAAACCTAGCATGTAAGCTATGTACAATTTCGTCCTTGATATGGTTCTCAAGGGTATGGAACAGACGTTTCATTGTCTCCGTTTCTTCCTCTGTATAAGAACAGAAAATGGGATCCTCATGGCTGGATGATGCTGGAATATGGACGAGAGTTTGAAGAATCAATCTCTCCCGAGATAATAATCTGTGTTGCAAGTAATCCATGATGGACAAACGCCTGGAGCTGCACCTGTAAGTGGATCACCAACTGCTGTACCCCCGCCAAGGGGTCCGAGTGAGCTGTGAAAAGAAAAGGGGAAGACAGGGCGCTTCCAATGCGTAGGTCTGTATGGAAAGTAGATGAGTGCACAGCAAGTGTTAGGCTCACCTGATAGGGTTGTGAGAGTCACAACACCTATAATTGCATAAAACAGCTGCAGCAGTCTGCACGAGGTCCAAGGACTTGGTACAAAGAGAAGGCTGGTAGTGCAATAAGAGACTGCGCTGCTGTGGTAGAATTCAAGATATCTTTAATGCCAACGCGTTTCCTGAGCCAGTCCCAGCTCACTTCATCAGGGCATGTTGCAGAAGATCATTGCAGGGGTATATATACAAAAAAAAAGGGGGAGGCGCCAAGAATAGTGAGGTGACACGTCAGCATGGATACATATACATGAATCATACAAAACATTAAAACGTTATTACAACCATACTAAAAACGATGTTTAAAATGCCATAAAAAGAGTGTTGGCATAAAAAACGTGATTAAAAAATAAAAAGACACCGGGGGATCACGAGGTAAAAGATTAAAAAAATGGCTCTCGAGTCCTGGGGTGGATTAGAACTTGCCTCAGAGGATATAACTCATGGTATTTGTTAACTATCCTACATGTGAAACTGGAAAGTAAGGAGAAAATGGTTAAAATCATGTGTAAATAGCTAAAACTAGTAATATCTTTTTTTCTAGGTGGAGAAAAGAGAAGAACAACAAGAAACTCTCTGGAATAGGTGATATAAAAATGGTTAAAAATTGAGTGTTAAGACGTAATAAAAATAAAAAAAAAAAATTAAAAAAAATTAAAAAAAAAAAAAAAATTCATGGGTGAAAAAAAAAATACATAAAACATTTTTTCTTTAAAAAGCGAAGATGATGATATAAAGGAATTGAAAGGATAAGATATTAAAACACAGGGTCAAAATGAAATCAATAAAAAACATCATTGATGATATTAAGACCATTGGGCTCAATAGATTTGAGTTTGTAGATCCAAAAAACTTCCTTTCTGCATAGTGATTGAAACCTATTGGGGATGTGGTCTGTTGTGTGATCAATGGGATAAATGGTGGCTTTACTGAAATCTCTGGAATGTGTGGTGTCAAAGTGTCATGAAAGTCCATGTTTTTGGAAGCCTATTTTGATATTGTGACAGTGTGAATTCATGCGACAATGTAGTGCGACCTACATACAATCTGGGACAAGGACAGGAAATGACATATATAACATGAGAGGAATGACAAGTGAGGTGGAATTTGAGGGGAAATTTTTCAAGTGTAATGGGGTGGACAAACATAGACGTGCAGTGTGAAATGGTAAGACAGCAAACACAATTAGGACGGTGACACTTATAAATCCCTGGTGATGAAATGGTATGGGTAGTAGGCTTCTGGGGTAGAAGTCTACTTGGAGCCAGAATATTCTTTAATGACCTGGCCTTTCGGAAGGTGATAGCAGGTTTGTCAGGAAGGACCCCATTAAGTATGGGGTCCTTCTTAAAGATGGGCCATAAATTATTTAGAACATCTCTTATCCTGTTCTGTTGTGAACTGAATGTTGTAATAAAATTTGTTCTAAAGAGTTCAGCATCATCTTTCTTTTGTTTAGTCAGAGATTTGCTGAGGAGAATATTCTGGTTAAAATTTTTAAAAACATTATCACATGTAGAACTATGAGACAATGACGTTTTAGATGTGGGTGCTCTTATTTGTTCCATCCAGAATAATCCATGGGGCTTGACTTTTACCCCACATGTTGATAATCAGTCCATGGATTTTTTAGACATCACATTTTTCATCAGGGATTCCAAGATTTGCAGTAAAACGTTTTTTAAAGAGGTGGATTCTAATAGTTATGTACATTTTAAGAGTGGACACTACAAAAAATGGCTTTTTAATATTCCTCACAATCAGTTCCAAAGGATAAGAAGGAACTGCACTAATGATGAGGATTTTAATACACAATCCGAGGTCCTGAGGGAAAGGTTCCACTGTCACAATATCAAAATAGGCTTCCAAAAACATGGACTTTCATGACACTTTGACACCACACATTCCAGAGATTTCAGTAAAGCCACCATTTATCCCATTGATCACATACCAGACCACATCCCCAATAGGTTTCAATCACTATGCAGAAAGGAAGTTTTTTGGATCTACAAACTCAAATCTATTGAGCCCAATGGTCTTAATGTCATCAATGATGTTTTTTCTTGATTTTATTTTGACCCTGTGTTTTAATATCTTATCCTTTCAATTCCTTTATATCATCATCTTCTTTTTTTAAAGAAAACATTTTTTAAGCATTTTTTTTTTCACCCATGAATTTTTTTTTTTAATTTTTTTACATTTTTTAATTTTTTTTATTTTTATTAAGTCTTAACACTCAATTTTTAACCATTTTTATATCACCTATTCCAGAGAGTTTCTTCTTGTTGTTCTTCTCTTTTCTCCACCTAGAAAAAAGATATTACTAGTTTTAGCTATTTACACATGATTTTAAACATTTTCTCCTTACTTTCCAGTTTTACATGCAGCATAGTGGACAAATACCATGAGTTATATCCTCTGAGGCAAGTTCTAATCCACCACAGGACTCGAGAGCCATTTTTTAAAATCTTTTACCTCGTGATCCCCCCCGTGTCTTTTTATTTTTTAATCACGTTTTTTATACCAACACTCTTTTTATGGCATTTTAAACATCGTTTTTAATATGGTTGTAATAAAGTTTTATTGTTTTGTATGATTCATGTATATGTATCCATGCTGACGTGTCACCCCACTATTCTTGGCGCCTCCCCCTTTTTTTTATTTTTTATGTATATATACCCCTGCAATGATCTTCTGTAACATGCCCTGATGAAGTGAGCTGGGACTGGCTCAGGAAACGCGTTGGCATTAAAGATATCTTGAATTCTACCACAGCAGCGCAGTCTCTTATTGCACTACCAGCCTTCTCTATGTACCAGGTCCTTGGACCTCGTGCAGATTGCTGCAGCTGTTTTATGAGATTATAGGTGTTGTGACTCTCACAACCCTATCAGGTGAGCCTAATAGTTGCTGTGCACTCATCTACTTTCCATACAGACCTACGCATTGGAAGCACCCTGTCTCCCCCTTTTCTTTTCACAGCTCACTCGGACCCCTTGGCGGGGGTACAGCAGTTGGTGATCCACTTACAGGTGCAGCTCCAGGCGTTTGTCCATCATGGATTACTTCCAACACAGATTATTATCGCGGGAGAGATTGATTCTTCAAACTGTCGGCCATATTCCAGCATCATCCAGCCATGAGGATCCCATTTTCTGTTCTTATACAGAGGAAGAAACGGAGACCATGAAAGGTCTGTTCCATACCCTTGAGAACCATATCAAGGACGAAATTGTACATAGCTTACATGCTAGGTTTCTCAATATATACATAGAGGAACAATTATGCCCTCAGGGTTTAAGGATTTCTCTGCAGACCCCTTTCCCAAAAGATCTTGAATTTTCAGTAACCTGGAACAACATACAAAAAGACTATGCAGAGACTTTTAGCCTGCTTATGCAAAAAAAAGAGCTCTCTTAGGCTGGTTTCACACTTGCGTTTTTTTGCGCTGGATTTTAGCGCTAAAAATGCATGCGTTTTGGGATGCGCTTATGTGCGCATACACATGCGTTTGTATGCGTTTCTCCGCGCATGCGTTTTTTTGTGGTGTGCGCTCGGGCGCACAAAATGCATCCTGTTGCATTTTTTGGGCGTCCGACTTGCCTCAAAAAAACGCATGCACGTGCAATGCATTTTTTTACAGCAAGACACCCATTATAAGTCTATGGGTGCACATATGTGCGCATTGCCATGCTCATGTATGCGTTTTTTGCGCATGCGTTTTTTTGTTGACCATTAGTTAGACAATGGAATTTAGGGGTTTGGGTTATAGTTAGGGTTAGTTAAGGGGGTTTAGGGTTAGGGTTAGGGTTAGGGCTTGGGTTAGGGTTAGTATGGTTTGGTTAAGGGTTAGGGTTTAGGGTTAGTTAGGGTTTAGGGTTAGGGTTAGGGTTTGGGTAGGGTTTGGTTAAGGGTTAGGGGTAGGGTTAGGGTTAGTATGGTTTGGTTAAGGGTTAGGGTTAGGGTCAGGGTTAGGGTCAGGGTCAGGGTTAGGGTATGGTTTGGTTAAGGGTTAGGGTTAGGGTTAGGTTTAGGGTCAGGGTTAGGGTCAGGGTTAGGGTTAGGGTTAGGGTTAGTAAAGTCATGGTTTGGGTTAATGTGAGGGGCCAACTAATGTTGGAAAAAAACGCAAACGCGGTAAAAACGCACTAACAACGCATACAAACGCATAAAAACGCTGCGTTTTTTTCATGCATGCTCATAAAAATGCTTGAAAAAAACGCAGCATTTGTATGCGTTTTTATGCATTTTTTCCATGCGTTTTTTTGTGGGAAAAACGCGCTGCAAAAAAAAGCAAGTGTGAAAGTAACCTTAGCTGAGGCTGCTGTCCACAATGTTTTGGAAATAGATCCTCAACTTCAGAATTTTGACAGTCATCCCTTATTCAGGAAGATCAACTCTAGCATCTCTACATCTGCTCTAAAACTAGAACATGAACTTATTTTGAAGAAATATAAAAAACTCAATAGGGACAGGGAGGATCCCTGCTCTCCACCTGAAGATCCTGAGGATGATAGGGATTCCCCTACCATCCCCCAAGCTAGCTTAGAAAACCAAACTCCTACCCCACCTCACACAGGGGACCCTCTGATAGAGGCTCTGGGAGGGTATTCACTAATAGTAACAGATGGAGGAATGTTCCTCAGCATAGGAACAGATCCAGAGAACCCCCTGCATTACTAAATCAAAATGCCAAACCTGCTCCCAAATCCAAACCCACTCTATCTGAATTAATGAGTGCAAATATTAGTTCATTTCATGAAACTGCCTCTAATAATGTTTTTTTCCCAACTATGGATCTAACCAGCCCTACTGAAGTGGTGAACCTTATCAATGATAGAAGGAAATCTGCTTCCTTCCCACTCCCCTTCTTTAATTCTCCCTGTCCCTCTCCTACCCCTACCACATCTGCTCTAACAGTCCTTGATTGTAAGGAACCTGAAGTTTTTCCTGACACTCCAGACCTCTTGGATCTCTCTATCCATCCCACTGATGAGACCTTACCTTCTACCATTCCTGAAAAAATTGTAATAGACACCTCCACTGCAGGCTCTTCAGTTGCTGTCTCTTTTTTACCTGCAGCGCTGAATCCTGCACAGAAAACACCCAAAAAGAACAACATAACCCATTTTTTTCAAAAGGTCCAACAAAAATGAAAAAATGCTTTAGAGGATGCAGAGGAAAGGGAATTGAGAAAAAAGGCAAAAACGATCATTAACACAATCTAAATCTAATATCTCAACCTTTCCTCCCATGTTCTTTCCTCTGAAGAAATCAGTCTACTGAATAAAGGTTTGTCTTTTTGCCCCACGTCCAGGAGTGATGGATTTGATTTGTTTTTGGGCACCCAAAGATTTATCAGGAAAATCACACTCCTCAGACACTTTGAGATAACAAAAATCTCTTCCTCCCACTAATGGGGTTAATTCTACTGATTCCACCTTCCACTTGGATGTGAAAGGCAAATCCACCTTTTACCCTGTGGAAAGTAAAGGCCACCATCTTGAAACTTTCTCTGATCTACTTCTAGACCAGTTGAAAGATCTAGATAAGGAGCATACCTCTATCAACAAAAATCTTAGGGTACTGTTACACCTAGCGATGCACCAGCGATCCCGACCAGCGATATGATGCGGTCAGGATCGCTGGTGCATCGCTAGGTGGTCGCTAGTGAGCTGCCACACAAGCAGATCTCACCAGCGACATCGCTGGGGACGGGGGTCGTTACTTACCTGTCAGACGAGGCGATCCTGCATCCTCCCACCCGGCTCCACGCGTCGCTCGTCGGCGCCACAGGAAGCGCCGCAGGAAGTGACCGACGAGGAATGGTCCAGGAGCTTCTCGCGCGATCAGCGATAACCAGCGGGGGAGCCGGTCGGAGGTAAGTATCACATGCAGGGATATCGCTAGCAATATCGCTACAACATCACAAAATCGGTGACTTTACAGCGATATTGCTAGCGATATCGCAGTGTGTAACGGGGGCTTTACTAATAGGGAGCAGGCAGCATTGACTAAGCTTGAGAAAAACTGCAATATTATCATCAAATCTGCTGATAAAGGCGGTGGTATTGTAATACAGGACAGGAAAGACTATGTAAAGGAATCCTACAGGATTTCATCTGACACCAATTTTTATGAAAAACTCCCCCACAATCCCATCCCTTCTGCCACCATTGCTTATAACCTTTTAATCAATCAAGCTTTTACTGAAGGAACCATCAATGATCAAGAGAGGAAATTTCTGGTCAATAAAAATCCATCCACTCCCTTCATTTATCATCTTCCTAAAATACATAAATCTACAACCAACCCCCCAGGTAGACCCATAATTTCTGGCATAGGGTCCCTTATAAGTAACTTGTCCTTTTTTATTGACCGAATAATGCAACATCATGTTCTCTTGTTACCCAGCCACCTGAAGGACTCCACTGAATTGATTAATCTGGTTCATGATTTGTTATGGAAAGACTCTTATTATTTTATTTCATTTGATGTATCTGCTTTATATACAAACATTGAACATGAGTTGGGTCTTGAATGTTTTAACAGGTTCCTTTTATCAGACACTCGTTTATCTGTTGCACAAAAAGCTTTTATCTACAAAGGGATGGATTTTATTTTGCATAATAACTGTTTTACTTTTCTGGGGGAATTTTATCACCAGACACGTGGGACCGCTATGGGATCACGAGTAGCACCTACGTTTGCAAATCTTTTTATGGGGGTCTTTGAACAATATTTTATCACTAATGAGACTTATAATAAAGGCATCATTTTATACAGAAGATACATTGATGACCTGTTCTTAATCTGGGACAATGACGTTTTAGATGTGGGTGCTCTTATTTGTTCCATCCAGAATAATCCATGGGGCTTGACTTTTACCCCACATGTTAATAATCAGTCCATGGATTTTTTTAGACATCACATTTTTCATCAGGGATTCCAAGATTTGCAGTAAAACGTTTTTTAAAGAGGTGGATTCTAATAGTTATGTACATTTTAAGAGTGGACACTGCAAAAAATGGCTTTTTAATATTCCTCACAATCAGTTCCAAAGGATAAGAAAGAACTGCACTAATGATGAGGATTTTAACACACAATCCGAGGTCCCGAGGGAAAAGTTCCTTGCTCAGAGGTATCCCAAAAAACTCATTAGTTCTACATGTGATAATTAGAGTTGAGCGATACCGTCCGATACTTCAAAGTATCGTATCGGATGGTATCGGCCGATCTTTAAAAAAAGTATCGGTATCGCCGATTCCGATACCGTAAGTCCCATTCAAGTCTATGGGACTTCCGGTATCGGAATAAGAAAAACCCTTTCCTGCCCTTGTACAGCCTCTCTGGGGTCTGTACGGGCCTTTCGGGGGGCTGTGCCGGCCTGCCAGGGGGTCTGTGCAGGCTCCGGTGGTCTGTGCCGGCCTGCCGGTGGTCTGTGCAGGCTCCGGGGGGCTGTGCCGGCCTGCCGGGGGGCTGTGCCGGCCTGCCGGGGAGCTGTGCAGGCTCCGGGGGGCTGTGCCGGCCTGCCGGTGGTCTGTGCAGGCTCCGGGGGTCTGTGCAGGCATCGTCCGATGGGACTACAAGTCCCATCGGGCGATGCCTGCTACCATGACAGTGATTGACACATTAGCCAATGATGGGACAGTAGTAGTCCCATCATCCGGCTAATGTGTTAAATGTAAAAAAAAAAAAAAAAAAAAAAATTACATGCTACATACATACAACATGCATACTACATACATGCTACATTCATACTACATACTACATACATGCTACATTCATACTACATACATACTACATACATGCTACATACATACTGCATGCTACATACATACTACATGCATACTACATGCATGCTACATACATACTACATGCTACATACATACTATATATACTACATACATACTACATACATACTACATGCTACATACATACTACATATATACTACATGCTACATACATACTACATACATACTACATGCTACATACATACTACATGCTACATACATACTATATATACTACATACATACTACATACATACTACATGCTACATACATACTACATGCTACATACATACCATATACATACTACATGCATGCTACATACATACTACATGCTACATACATACTACATATATACTACATGCATGCTACATACATACTACATGCTACATACATACTACATATATACTACATGCATACAATACATTCATACAATACATACATAGACATACAGTACATATAACATAGAGTAACATACTTACCAATACTTGTCACATTGTTCCCCGAAGCCATTGTCTTTCCGGAATAAATATTAACATAACAAACCACAAAAATACTCACCCACGATCCGAAGCAGTCCACGAGTGTGTCCCACGACGATCTTGGGTAGAGAACTGCAGCATCAGATGATGCTGCCGTTCTCTACGGGCTGCAGGAATCCAATGACGGAAGGTAGGTATCCTTCCGCACTGTATTCCTCCGCCACTTAAAAAAAAAAAAAGTCCCTAGTCTCACTTTATGCCATTGCTGTGTGGGAATTTCCCACACAGCAATGGCATAAAGTGAGACTAGGGACTTTTTTTTTTTTTAAGTGGCGGAGGAATACAGTGCGGAAGGATACCTACCTTCCGTCATTGGATTCCTGCAGCCCGTAGAGAACGGCAGCATCATCTGATGCTGCAGTTCTCTACCCAAGATCGTCGTGGGACACACTCGTGGACTGCTTCGGATCGTGGGTGAGTATTTTTGTGGTTTGTTATGTTAATATTTATTCCGGAAAGACAATGGCTTCGGGGAACAATGTGACAAGTATTGGTAAGTATGTTACTCTATGTTATATGTACTGTATGTCTATGTATGTATTGTATGTATGTAGTATATATGTGGTATGTATGTAGTATGTATGTAGCATGCATGTAGTATATATGTAGTATGTATGTAGCATGCATGTAGTATATATGTAGCATGTATGTAGTATGTATGTGGTATGTATGTAGCATGTAGTATGTATGTAGCATGCATGTAGCATGCATGTAACATGCATGTAGTATGTATGTAGTATGTATGTAGCATGCAGTATGTATGTAGCATGTATGTAGTATGCATGTAGCATGTATGTAGTATGTATGTAGCATGTATGTAGTATGTATGTAGTATGTATGTAGCATGCATGTAGTATGTATGTAGCATGTAGTATATATGTAGTATGTATGTAGCATGTATGTAGTATGTATGTAGTATATATGTAGTATGTATGTAGCATGTAGTATGTATGTAGCATGCATGTAGTATGTATGTAGTATTTTTTTTTTTTTTTTTTTTTTTAACATTTAACACATTAGCCGGATGATGGGACTACTACTGTCCCATCATTGGCTAATGTGTCAATCACTGTCATGGTAGCAGGCATCGCCCGATGGGACTTGTAGTCCCATCGGACGATGCTTGCACAGACCCCCGGACATCAGCACAGCCCCCCGGCAGGCCGGCACAGCCCCCCGGCAGGCCGGTACAGACCCCCACAGGGTGCACAGACCACCGGCAGGCCGGCACAGCCCCCCGGCAGGCCGGCAGAGACCCCGGGCAGTCCACACAGCCCCCCGGCAGGCCGGCACAGCCCCCCGGCAGGCCGGCAGAGACCCCCGGAAGGCCCGAAATGACGGCGCATCATGATGCGCACACACCGCGCATCATGATGACGTCAGGCCGTCAATCAACTGAACTTCCGATTCCGATGCCGAATTCCGATATTGAAAAAATATCGGAAGTCGGTATCGGAATTCCGATACAGCAAGTATCGGCCGATACCCGATACTTGCGGTATCGGAATGCTCAACACTAGTGATAATGTTTTTAAAAATTTTAACCAGAATATTCTCCTCAGCAAATCTCTGACTAAACAAAAGAAAGATGATGCTGAACTCTTTAGAACAAATTTTATTACAACATTCAGTTCACAACAGAACAGGATAAGAAATGTTCTAAATAATTTATGGCCCATCATTAAGAAGGACCCCATACTTAATGGGGTCCTTCCAGACAAACCTGCTATCACCTTCCGAAAGGCCAGGTCATTAAAGAATATTCTGGATCCAAGTAGACTTCTACCCCAGAAGCCTACTACCCATACCATTTCATCACCAGGGATTTATAAGTGTCACCGTCCTAATTGTGTTTGCTGTCATACCATTTCACACTGCACGTCTATGTTTGTCCACCCCATTACACTTGAAAAATTTCCCCTCAAATTCCACCTCACTTGTCATTCCTCTCATGTTATATATGTCATTTCCTGACCTTGTCCAGATTGTATGTAGGTCGCACTACACAAGCACTACATTGTCACATGAATTCACACCGTCACAATATCAAAATAGGCTTCAAAAAACATGGACTTTCATGACACTTTGACACCACACATTCCAGAGATTTCAGTAAAGCCACCATTTATCCCATTGATCACACAACAGACCACATCCCCAATAGGTTTCAATCACTATGCAGAAAGGAAGTTTTTTGGATCTACAAACTCAAATCTATTGAGCCCAATGGTCTTAATATCATCAATGATGGTTTTTATTGATTTTATTTTGACCCTGTGTTTTAATATCTTATCCTTTCAATTCCTTTATATCATCATCTTCGTTTTTTAAAGAAAAAATTTTTTATGTATTTTTTTTTCACCCATGAATTTTTTTTTTTTTTAATTTTTTTTTTATTTTTATTTTCGTTAATTTTTATTAAGTCTTAGCACTCAATTTTTAACCATTTTTATATCACCTATTCCAGAGTTTCTTCTTGTTGTTCTTCTCTTTTCTCCACCTAGAAAAAGATATTACTAGTTTTAGCTATTTACACATGATTTTAACCATTTTCTCCTTACTTTCCAGCTTCACATGTAGAATAGTGGACTAATACCATGAGTTATATCCTCTGAGGCAAGTTCTAATCCACCCCAGGACTCCAGAGCCATTTTTTTAATCTTTTACCTCGTGATCCCCCGGTGTCTTTTTATTTTTTAATCATGTTTTTTATACCAACACTCTTTTTTATGGCATTTTAAACATCGTTTTTAATATGGTTGTAATAAAGTTTTATTATTTTGTATGATTCATGTATATGTATCCATGCTGACATGTCACCCCACTATTCTTGGTGCCTCCCCCTTTTTTTCTTTTTTTATGTATATATACCCCTGCAATGATCTTCTGTAACATGCCCTGATGAAGTGAGCTGGGACTGGCTCAGGAAACGCATTGGCATTAAAGATATTTTGAATTCTACCACAGCAGCGCAGTCTCTTATTGCACTACCAGCCTTCTCTTTGAAATCCAAAGACATAATAGGACAAAGTGAAATTATTAGTCTTATAGTGACTTATAATGTTTGATTAACATTTTCAAATAAAGTATTATATGCAGCTGATTGGTCATTAACAATTTTGCACTTATTGGATTAAATTGTCTTTGATTGGTAATCGTGACACCATTAGGAACATTCTTTCGTTTATTTATTGAGCATTTATTAGTGGATAGTTGGATGACTATTAAAAGGATTAGGGCGACAAACTGTTTTTGATTTCACAATTGATTTTACAGAGCTCAATGTCCAAAGATATTAATTTGGGGAAGGGCAAGAGGCAAGGTTGTCCTCTGTCGTCACTTCTCTTTAACCTAGCATTGCAACCTCTTTTGGGTTAAGATACAGAGAGTGGCAGAGATAGAGGGCATCAGAATAAAATAAGTATTTTCCCAACTAGAAAATAGCTGAACTTTCCTCCCACCTATCATCTAACTTGCTCTTTGACAATCTACAATCTGGTTTCCGCCCCCATAACAGCCCTGACCAAAATTACTAACGACCTACTTACAGCCAAAGCAAAAGGACAATACTCTATACTCCTGCTTCTAGACCTGCATTTGACACAGTTGACCACTGCCTCCTACTACAGATCCTCTCCTCCTTCGGCATCAAAGGCCTCATACCTTTCCAACCGCACATTCGGCGTCTCCCACTCCCACACCACCTCCTCATCCCATCCTCTTTCTGTTGGAGTCCCCCAAGGCTCTGTTTTAAGACCCCTACTCTTCTCAATCTATACACTTGATCTGGGGCAACTCATAAAGTCCCACGGATTCCACTACCACCTTTATGCTGATGACACTCAGGTCTACCTCTCTGGCCCAGACATCACCTCTCTGCTGTCCAGAATCCCAGTGTGTCTATCAGCCATATCTTCCTTCTTCTCCTCTCGCTTCCTCAAACTCAATGTAGACATATCTGAACTCATCATCTTTCCTCCATCTCACAGATCTTCCTTACCCGTCCTAGCTATAACAATTAATGACATCACGCTTTCCCCAGTACCGGAAGTCCACTGCCTCGGAGTAACCTTTGACTCTGCCCTGTCTTTCAAACCGCACATCCAAGCTCTTTCTACCTCCTGTCGCCTCCAGCTCAAAAATATTTCCAGAATCCATCCTTTCCTCACCCTCAATCTACTAAAATGCTTGTGCACGCCCTCATCTCCCGCCTCGACTACTGCAACATCCTTTTCTGTGGTCTCCCTGCTAACACCCTCGTACCTCTCCAGTCCATCCTTAAATCTGCCGCCTGACTAATTCATCTCTCTCCTCGCTACTCCTCCGCTTCTCCCCTCTGCAGATCTCTTCACTGGCTCCCATTTCCTCATTGTATCCAGTTCAAATTACTAATACTGACCTACAAGGCCATCTATAACCTGTCTCCCCCATATGTCTCTGATCTAATCTCCTGATACCTTCCCTCACGTAATCTCCGGTCCTCCCAAGACCTCCTTCTCTCCTCCACACTTATTCGCTCCTCACCCAACCGCCTCCAAGACTTCTCCCGAATAGCCCCTATTCTCTGGAATTCTTTGCCCCAACAAGTCCGACTATCAACCACATTTGGATCCTTCAGACAGAACCTGAAAACCCACCTCTTCAAGAAAGCCTACAGCCTGCAATGACCCCGCTACCTCCTTCTCTCTCACCACTACCGCTGATATCACCTCAACCAACAACGGAACTGCTGCAACCTACTGTCTTCTTCCCCACCATCCTGTAGCATGTAAGCCCGAAAGGGCAGGGTCCTCTCTCCCCTCTGTATCAGTCTGTCATTGTTAGTTTGTACTGTAAGTGATATCTGTAATTTGTATGTAACCCCTTCTCATGTACTGCACCATGGAATCAATGGTGCTATATAAATAAATAATAATAAAATTTTTCAGTTTTGGATAGAATTTCCTTTTCTCCGGTACCATGTATAAGTAAATCCTAGTTTTATAGAAGGTCATAGACTGCACCTTTTCAAGAGATTTCTATGCAGCCCTGGCATCATTTATCATTTAGATATATCTAATGATATATTATGTCAATCTATTGTCCACGTCCACACTACATAAGCAAAATACAAACCAATAAAATGTGTTTTAGAAATTTCAATAGAAAATTGCTGACCCATAAACTTGATAAAGTTCATTGATTATATGGTGATGGCAGAAAGAGATGGTTTGACAAGAGACCACCAATTATCTATGTTAGGTCTTTGAGAAAGCACAAATAGCTTGACAATTATATAAAAGATGTTACACAAAGAAAAGAAGAAAAGGTCCACCGCCATGAATAGTGGTCTTCAGAAATGCAGACAAAAGATGAATAGATACCAATGGAGAGGATAAAGAAGATACAAATGGTTGACCTTAGAGATACTAGAGGAAGCCATAGTGCTAATTTAACCAGCAGATTTATTTCACAATTTTCAGAAGATTGATATCAAGAATTATGTAGACTACCAATGGGCACCATATGCAACCATAAACCAACATAAGCAAATGGGAGTTGGGTGATATATCAAATACCAGTTTACCTTGGTTGTTATTAAGCACTTCGCTACACAATCTATTATATGTTGTTTTACATATGACTGTAAATTTTAGGCCAACTCTACAAAAGTACCAATGTATTACTCAGTAAGCTCTTGCTCACGTATTATATATAGTTCCTTTAAAAAGTATTCATACCCCATGAACCATTCAATATTTTTTCATTTTACACCCACAAATTTAAATGTATTTTATTGAGTTTTAATATAATATACCAACACAAAGTAGCAAGTATTTGTGAAGTGTAGAGGAAAAGATAAATGGTTTTCCAATTATTTTAAAAATATATATCTGAAAATTGTGACTTGCATTTATATTAAGCCCCCTCATAGTCTTCTACCCCTAAATAAAATCGTGAGTGACCAATTGCCTCCAGACGTCAGATAATTAGTAAATTAAGTCCTCCTGTGTGTAATTTATTCTCAGTATAATTACAGCTGTTCTGTGAAAGCCTCAGAGGTTGGTTTGAGAACATTAGGTACTGTAAAGTTCAGGTTTCATACCAAACACCTACTGTTTGGTCACAGATCACGAACACCGACTTCTCCAGAAAGTCTCTGTTACCTTTTAGGTTCAGCACCCTGAATACTGGGTGTTTCCCATGTTGTCATCTGTATGACAGAGTGAGAAACACCGGTGGCTCTGATTGGTATGAGAACATTAGGAATAAAAGAGCATCATGAAGACCAATGAATAATGATGGACGAATCTAAACTGTAAAGTTCAGGTTCCATACCAAACACCTACTGTTCGGGCACAGACCACGAACACCGACTTCTCCATGAAGTCTCTGTTACTGTTCAGGTTCAGCACCCTGAACATTGTGTGTTTCCCATGTTGTCATCTGTATGACAGCACGAGAAACACCGGTGGCTCTGATGCCAGCAGCTGTGACCGGCAGTAAGAAGTTTACGCACATCAGCCTACGCCTGCTGTCACTAATAACAGCAAGAACAAGTGCCAGTGATAGGAGTATTCATCAGCTGGCACCTGAGCTATAAATAAATAAATTTAAAAGTAATGACATGGGATCTGTTCCATCCATTTTTTATAAAAAGCATGGCAAAACTGACAGCTGCGGGCTACAACCTTCAGCTGTCAACTTTATCATGGCTTAAAGGGCCAATAGTTGGGAGGCGTCAAGTATTTAAGTCATGCTCCCCTACTGGGAGGTGCCTGAGCAACACTTCCCCTTTGGTTAGCTCGTGCTGATTCAACTAGGTCCCTGTTCTAGTTAACCAGGTTGTCTAATCCAGAACATGTTACCCATATTGTCTGAACCTGAACCTCTCCAGTTGTACCTGAACCTGAAACCACTCCTGCATACCTGAACCTGAAACTGCTTCAGTGTTACCTGGACCTGAAACCACTCTGGTGGTACCTGAACCTCAAACCTAACTTCACTATCAGGAACTCTAGGAAAAAACAGGTAACTGCTTAGTTATGCCCCTCCAGGATAAACCCGACCAGTGGCACAGTGGGTTCACGATCAACGTGCATGACAGTTTGCTCAGGCAATGGAGGCCGCTAATCTCAAGACCCCTTTGCTCCCTGAGAGTTATTACCATTAGATGACTCATCAACAAGATCAACAAGATAACATTCTGTCTTATCTATTGACAGTGAATACCCAAGTTGCATCAATCTTAGCAGTGAGCTACTGTATTAGCCTGCAACTTATACTTCTGCAGCTAGTCCTAGTCTGTCTTCCCCAACACATTACAATGGGGATCCCAAGCAGGGCCATGGGTTTCTTAACCAGTGCATGCTGCACTATTAAATGTTGGCAAATCCGTTTCCCTCTGACTGGGCTAAAGTGGGATGTCTAACTTAACAGAAGAGGACCTCAAAATCTTGTGGGAGAGAGGGGATCCTGTGACCTTGGATTTGCAGACCTTCCTGGGAGCATTGCATATGTTCTTTGATGAGACAAGTCCTGTGTCTTCTGCTGCATCTTCTGTTTTCAGACTGCTTCAGGGAGGTCTGACTGTAGGCCACTATGCCATCAGGTTCTGCACCGTCTTCCGAACTGGATGACGAGGATCTGGTAGCCTCCTTTTTTGAGGGATTGTACGGAAGGATTAAGGGAGAACTGGCTAGTCAATACATTCCTGCTACCCTAGGCAACCTGATTTCCCTACCAATCCGGATCGACCTCAAGTTACACAAGAGGTCCAGAGAGCTGGTGTGTGTGAGGTAACCATCGCATCTGGATCCGTCCTTACAAATCCTTCCAGAGACTACTTGTTCCACAGACTCCTGAGACAACTGTCTTTTCTGAACCTATCCAAGTTGACCTTCTTAAGCTGGCTGAGCAGCAGCAGGAACACTGTTGTGTCAAGAGATTGTGTTAATACTGCGGTAGCAAGGTACGTCTTATCCATGTTTGTCTACAGAAGTTGGAAAAACTCCAAAGCCTAGGGCCTGTAGGAGAATCTACTCTGGGTGAGAGTAATTCCTCTCCACCATTGACTCTGAATGTACCTGCATCATGTGGAACCCGCTTGGTTGAGACGGCTGACCTTGACTCCAGTTCAGCGGGAAATTTTTTGCAGCAAGCCATGGTGGATCGGTATCATATTCCCATCATAACACCTGAGTTGCACCAGAAAGACCAAGATGATATCTTGGTTCCTCCATTAGTACAGGAAGTCGTCCATGCAAAGTTTATTTTCCTAGTTTTGTCTCCTTAACTGAAAACAACATTAAAAAAGTATAAAATTAACCATTTGTATATCTATCTGGAGATTGCACTATGCAGAGCATGATCACTTCTAGGTCCATACTCCACAGAAATGCAAACAGGAATAGAGCATATACATATTGTTTCTGTAGACTCAATAATTGTTCATCATGATATAAGGTTAAGCAAGAATGAGGGATCGCAAAACCAGGGATTGGAGAAGCAGGAAGCTCATCTGCATGTTTCCGGTGCATTCTAGGAAGAGGAAAAGAGTCGCCTTAAGCTGATCGATCGCTGGGACTTGCCGGGTCTCACTGTTTGAGGACATCGCAAAACCAGGGATTGGAGAAGCAGGAAGCTCATCTGCATATTTCCAGTGCATTCTGGGAAGAGGAGAAGAGTCGCCTTAAGCTGCTCGATTGCTGGGACTTGCCAGGCCTCACTGTTTGAGGACATCGCAAAACCAGGGATTGGAGAAGCAGGAAGCTCATCTGCATATTTCCGGTGCATTCTGGGAAGAGGAGAAGAGTCGCCTTAAGCTGATCGATCGCTGGGACTTGCCGGGTATCGCTGTTTGAGGACATCGCAAAACCAGGGATTGGAGAAGCAGGAAGCTCATCTGCATATTTCCGGTGCATTCTGGGAAGAGGAGAAGAGTCGCCTTAAGCTGATCGATCGCTGGGACTTGTCGGGTCTCGCTGTTTGAGGACATAGCAAAACCGCGCGCCCACCCATCATAGCCTGCATCAGCAATATGGAAGAGAAGAAAATCCACATGGTCACCTGCAACACATGCTACATGTTTACGGATCTTCCGGCCCAAAAACTCAACTTTACCTGTCAGAAGTGCAAACTTGTTGCCCTCTTAGAGGAAAAGGTGCAGGGACTGGAAGAAAGAATAGCAACATTGAAGATAATTAGGACATGAGGACTTCCTGGATGAAGCAGAAGCAACCATTCAGGATTTGAAAAGTGAGAAAAGCTTCAGAGCACATACAGAGGATGAAAAGTGGAGCCATGTGACGGAAAGAAGCAAACGGATCAAGTGGTCATCACCACCCACACAGCTTAGCAACCAATATGAAGATATGAAGCACTCATGCTGGAGAACGGAAATGGCACAGCTCAGGATGATACCGTATCTACAGGAGAAGACACACTATCAACAAAAGTTACTCTGTCAACAAAAGCGGAAACAAATGACACTCAGAAACACTCACGAGCAACAAGCAGTGCATCCGGAAAGAAAAGAAGAGTGGTAGTTGTGGGCGACTCACAACTAAGAGGCACGAAGGCAACTATCTGCAGGCCGGACATAACCGCACGAGAAGTATGCTGCCTCCCAGGAGCAAAAATCAAAGATGTGGCCAACAGGATACCAACTATCCTCAAATCCAAGGACGACTACCCTTTCCTACTGATACATGTAGGCACAAACGACACAGCAAGAAATGACCTACCAACTATCTGAGAAGACTTTGAAATTCTGGGGAAGAAAATAAAGGAACGGAACGTACAGGTTGTTTTCTCATTAATCCTCCCAGTCGATGGCCATGGCATCAGAAGATGGAATAGGATACTAGAGGTGAACAACTGGCTATGACGGTGGTGCAGGCAGCAAGGATTTGGATTCTTGGACCATGGCGTGAATTACCTCTACGATGGACTTCTCGCAAGAGATGGGATACATCTCACAAAACCTGGGAAACACACATTCACCAGAAGACTTGCCACACTCATCAGGAGGGCTTTAAACTAGAAGAAGAGGGGATGGGAGGAAAAACAGCAGACAAGAACATGCAGCAGAAGGACAAATTAATCAAGAATACAAGATGTGGTAAAGAGGACCGAAGACAGGGTACTCAGAAGGAAGCTAAGAAAAATGAAGCAAAACTTCTTTCCTGCATGCTGACCAACGCAAGAAGCCTGACCAATAAGATTGAAGATCTGGAGTTGGTAATGTATGAGGAAAAATACAACATAGTAGGAATAACTGAGACATGGTTAGATGACAGCTATGACTGGGCGGCTAACTTGCAAGGATATGATTTGTTTAGGAGGGATCGTAAATAAAGGAAAGGGGGTGGAGTCTGTCTATAAATAAAGTCCACGTTAAAGCCCACACTAAGAGAAGATATACAAGAGGGAAATGAAGAGGTGGAGTCTCTATGGGTGGAGATACAAGGAGAGAAAAGTAATAAAATCCTCATAGAGGTTTGTTATAAGCCACCAAATATAACAGAAACCACTGAAAATGTATTATTGAAACAAATGGACAAAGCAGCAAATCACAATGAGGTGATTATTATGGGGGACTTCAACTACCCCAACATAGACTGGGAAACTGAAACCTGCGTGTCTCAGAAAGGAAACCAATTTCTGTCAGTGACCAAGGATAATTATCTGTCACAACTTGTGCAGGGCCCAACTAGAGGGACAGCCCTTCTGGACTTAATTTTAAGCAACAGGCCAGATAGAATAACAGAAGTACGAGTCGATGGGCACCTAGGGAACAGTGACCACAATATAATACAATTCAACTTGTCCTTCAGTAAGGTGCCCTGGAAGGGGGTTACGAAAACGCTGAATTTCAGGAAAGCAAAGTTTGATCAGCTTAGAGAGGACCTTCGCCGAATTGATTGGGACAATGTCCTCAAAAATAGGAGCACAGAAAATAAATGGGAAATATTTAAATCAGTTTTACACACCCACTGCGAGCTAGTCATACCGTACAGAAATAAAAGGGCTAGGAACAGGAGAACACCAATGTGGCTAAATAAGGATGTAAAAAGGGCAATAAATAACAAGAACAAGGCATTTAGGAAGCTAAAACAAGAAGGCAATGAAGAGGCATTAAAAAGTTATTGAGATAAAAATAAAATGTGTAAAAAACAAATACATTTAGCAAAAGTGGAAACTGAGAGACTCATTGCTAAGGCAAGTAAAACAAACCCCAAACTATTCTTTAATTATATAAACAGTAAAAAGATTAAAATTGATGGTGTTGGCCCTTTAAAGAACAATGAGGGTGAAATCATAGAGAGTGATGTGGGAAAAACAAATGTTTTAAATACTTTTTTCTCAACAGTGTTCACACAGGAAAAGGATTTGCCAGGGGAAATGCAGAGTGATAATATAAACTCCCCATTAAGTATTACCTGCCTAACCCAGGAAGAAGTGCAGAACCGCCTTAGTAAGATTAAAATTGACAAATCACCAGGCCCTGATGGCATTCACCCTCAGGTATTAAGGGAGTTAAGTAATGTGACAGACAGGCCTCTATTCCTTATATTTAAAGACTCTATAGAAACAGGGTCTGTTCCTTTTGATTGACGGCAAGCAAAAGTGGTACCAATATTCAAAAAGGGGTGTAAAAGGGAACCTGGAAACTATAGGCCGGTAAGCTTAACATCTGTTGTGGGTAAAATTTTTGAAGGGTTTCTAAGGGATACCATTATGGAATATCTCAATGTTAATAAATGTTTAACTCCATATCAACATGGATTTATGAAGGATCGCTCCTGTCAAACTAACCTGATCAGCTTCTATGAGGATGTAAGCTCTCAAATGGACCAAGGAGAATCATTGGATGTCATTTATCTCGACTTCTCTAAAGCATTTGACACTGCCCCACATAAAAGATTGGTAAGTAAGATGAGAAATCTTGGGCTGGGGAAAATGTGTGTAGATGGGTAGGTAGCTGGCTTAGTGATAGAAAACAAAGAGTGGTTATTAATGGTGCATACTCAGATTGGGCCAGGGTTACTAGTGGGGTACCACAGGGTTCTGTATTGGGCCCCCTACTATTTAATATATTTATTAAAGATCTAGTGGATGGCTTACACAGTAAAAAATATCAGTATTTGCAGATGATACAAAGCTATGTAATCTAGTTAACACAAAGGAGGACAGTTTGCAACTACAGACAGATTTGAGTAAATTGGAGAATTGGGCTGAAAAATGGCAAATGAGGTTTAACACAGATAAGTGTAAGGTTATGCACATGGGAAGGAGAAACAGATGCTATAATTACTTACAAAATGGGAAACTGCTGGGGAAATCAGACATGGAAAAAAGACTTAGGCTTCTTAGTCAATAAGAAGCTAAATTGGAGTGCCCAGTGTCAGGCAGCTGCCACCAAAGCAAATAGGGTCATAGGATGCATTAGAAGAGGTCTGGGGACACGAGATGAAAACATAATTTTCCCTCTGTACAAATCACTCGTCAGACCACACTTGGAGTATTGTGTGCAATTTTGGACGCCAGTGCTCAAGAAAGACATTACTGAACTTGAAAATGTTCAAAGGTGGGCTACTAAAATGATAAATGGAGTTGGTTCACTACAATACCCAGAAAGGTTATCAAAATTAGGTCTATTTACTCTAGGAAAGAGAAGACTTAGAGGAGACTTAATATATATGTACAAGTATATCAGAGGGCAATACAGAGATCTCTCCAATGAACTGTTTGTACCAAGGACTGTGACAAGAACAATGGGGCATTCTCTTCGTTTGGAGGAAAGACAATTTCTGCACCAGCATAGAAGAGGGCTCTTCACAGTAAGAGCAGTGAGGCTCTGGAATTCTCTTCCTGAGGCAGTGGTGATGGCCAACTCACTGAATGAATTTAAGAACGGAATGCATGCTTTTCTTGTGAGTAACAGTATAGAAGGTTACGAATAACAGAATATTATAGGTAGATGGTTGACCAAGCTTGGGGGAAGGAATTTTTTTCCCTATGGAGAAAATTGGCTTCTACTCTGTGGGTTTTTTGCCTTCCCCAGGATCAACAATGCAGAACAGCTGCACTAAAAGTAGGCTGAACTAGATGGACATAAGGTCTTCCTTCAACCTTCAAAACTATGTTACTATGTTACTATGTTACTATGCAGTGAGGAGCAGGAGGCAGATCAAGAGTTAACCGGTGTTTATTACAGGGACTACTCCACGCAGGGAGAGAATAAGGAAGGTATGGGGAGTTAAGGTTCAGGAAGAGAATAAAGGTTCAAATAACGAGTAAACTTATCAGTCTGCTGTTTCCAGAGGATGGAGGTTTGGAGATCCCACGGTGGCGCCGTAGGAGACACAAGAAGTCTCTGACCTGTGTTAGCGTGGCTGGTCTGGAGCAGGAATCTCCAGGAGTGGACCCTCTGGGCCGTGGCACCGAGGGGCCCTGGGCGAGCTGCCAGGTGGAACCGACCCCTATACAGGGACCGTTAGGAGCAGGCCCAGGGGTTCGAGTACCACGGTAGCCGGTACCGAGAGGGGCGGCTCAGGATGGACTGGAGTAGGACTGTGGGACTGAAGTGTAGATGACAGAACAAAGCTGGAACACAGGAGACAGGAGTGGAGTAAGACAGTAGACTGGAACATGGAGGGACTGAAGTGTAGATGACAGGACAGAACTGGAACACAGGAGACAGGAATGGAGTAAGAGAGTAGACTAAAACGTGGAGGGATGGCTGGAGCAGTAACACAGGAGACAGGATTAGAGGAGGACGGAAGGACTGCAGCAGGATGGAATTGGAACACCGGATGCAAGACTGGAGTAAGACGGCAGGACTGGAGCAGGATGGAACAGGAACACCGGAGGCAGGACTGGAGTAGGACGGCAGGACTGGAGCAGGATGGAACAGGAACACCGGAGGCAGGACTGGAGTAGGATTGCAGGAATGGAGCAGGATGGAACAGGAACACCGGAGGCAGGACTGGAGTACAGCAGGGGACACGGATAGCAGGACTGCGAGGCTGCTGCAGGGAGCACACAAGAACGGGACTGTGAGACTGCAGAGAGCACACAAAGAAGCAAGGCATAGTGTACTAGGAAACGCAACGATCAGGCGCCGGTGCAGAAGGATGGAGGTCAGCGGTGGGGATCGGGAATGTCTTGGCAGTCTCTGTGTGGTTACTCTGGTCCGTCCCACAGCGCGCACCGTGAACTGACAGTGACACGGTCCAGGACGTCTCCTCAGCGTCGGAGGTGTGAGGGCCCAAAGTTACACACTGCTTGAAGTCTGGCTGCGTGTGTGTCGTCCATCGAAAAACGGCCTGGTCTCCTGGCATTGCGATGTGGAAAGTGAGTAAACCTTATTCTGCTACGCACGCTGTCTTCCCGCCAAAGACCCTATTTTGGTGCGCTCCATCCCTTTTATCATGGACCCCACCCCTGTAGTCACATGCAAAGGTCCGTCCAGGTCAGAAAGTCCTCTCCCCGGCAACAATGGTGACAGCCCCATTAGTTACAGCCCTGATAAGAGAGGCACCACTAGCCTGGTCTATCTCCCTACAATGACATAACATAGAATAAATACAGGACACTCCGCCAAAACATATGCAAAATATGAAGTAATTTATTTATTTTAAGACAAACACTATATTTTAAGTGGACAATCAAGTTAAAAACATGGGGTTCTGCTTAGCAGAAGGTGAGCCAATCCAAGCAAAGGAGGCGTGACAATGTAAGTGCAAAATATATATGTCTACTATTAAACGGAATATGTCAGCAGGTTTTTCTGTGAAATCTGAGAGCAGCATGATATAGTGGCAGAGAGCCTAATTCCACCTGTGTCACTTTCTAAACTGCTTATTGCAGTTTTGATAAAAGCTGCTTTCTTTGCTGTAGATGTAGCAGTGCTATGAATTCTGAGCTCTGTAATGCATTATATTTAGAGATGAGTGAAACAGGTCAGTCAGATTCAAAAGTCGCCAACTTTCGTCAAAGTCGGGTTTCATGAAACTTCAGTGTGAAGTCGGCCATGCAGTCGGCGACCCAAGCGTCAAAGTCGGGTTTCACCAAATGCTTGCACGTGACTTTTTTCAGCCAATGAGAGAAGCGGAGCGGAGCGGGAGCGTAGCAGGAGTTTAGCTGGGGTGGGAGAGGGAGAGAGAGAGAGGAGAGAGAGAGATTTCATTGCCTCTAGGGTTAAAATTCATGCCAGGTGTGTTTACAGTCCTCCTCTCACTGCCGACTTTTCTCCCCATTGACTTGCATTGGGTTTAATGCTTCACGACTTTTCCCTATAGTTGGCCGATTTCGTTCAACTGGACTTTTGAGAAAGTCGAGTTTCATGAAACCCGACTCGACCCTAAAAAAGGCTAAGTCGCTCCTCTCTAATTATATTGTATTATATTTGCATATACTGGATTTCTAGGTCATTGAATGAAATTTTCTTCGCCAAAGGTGGCATCCTTCTGGGGCTGCATTCACAGATCCATTTCAATTTTTACACCTGTCAAAAACATCTTGTCACTGTTTGCCTATTTTACATCTATCTTTCTCTCATCACTGGGATATGCCATCACTTTTTGATTCGTAGGGTGCCGATCTCTAGGATCCCCACTAATCATAAGAATGAGGGGATGCAGTGCTAATAATGCTGCACTCTACTTTTTTTTTCCCGTACCGAGAACACCTGGCCACCCGGCTATGCAGGGAACTTTAGTCCTACTTAATTGAGTGATTCCAGCATCAGTCTCTTGCACAAACGGCTTCCCATTTCACCGATAAAAAAACAGAAGGTGCATCACATAACTTTTACTGGAGATCAGACTGATTCTCAGATGCTGAATTTCCACTGATCAGAAAGTGATGACTTATCCTAAGAATATTCCTTCTCTTTATGAGACGGGAATACCTCTATATGACTAATTGCATTTCCTTTTGACGAACTTTGACTCTCATTAACTGTATCTTATACCAAACTGTTTTTATTTGTAAACTGCTAACATTGTCAGTGACAATACTGAAAATGCTGGGCTGATTCCTAGCATAAGCAAAGAAAGGTTTTTGTATACGTCTGAAACGTTTGATGTATTCATAATCATAACTCAACCTTTAGTTTGGGTAATAGTGTGTGGTGTACAAACCAATCCAGTAGAACGTGTGTTTCCTATTCTGTGGTTGCATACATGTGGTTTTCCAGATAAATATATGGTAATATAGCGTGACAGGACAAGTGGGAGATCACAATGATTCATAAAGTCTCTGAAGTTGATCAAATCATAAAATGGGATGTTCTAAATCAATATAAACCATAGCAGAAGAAGGTTTCTCAATGCCAATTCCAGGAAACACCGAAGGTTCTACTTGGGACTCTAGGGTCTCACTAAGATGAAAACGGACAACTGTAAAAGAATAGTACATGTATATACAGTATATATACAGTCGAAACCAGAAGTTTACATACACTATACAAAAAGACACATATGCATGTTTTTTTTCCCAATATCTGACATGAAATCAGAATAAACCTTTCCCATTTTAGGTCAATTAGCATTACCATAATAATTAATATTTGCCAAATGCCAGAATAATGAGAGAGAGAGTGTGTGTGTTAAAGGGAATCTGTCACCCCTTTTTTTGACTATCAGCTGCCGGTACCGCCATCAGGGGCTTATCTACAGCATTCTGTAATGCGGTAGATAAGCCCCCGATGTAACCTGAAAGATAAGAAAAAAGTTAGATTATACTCACCCCGGCGTTCGGTTCAGTCCGGTGGGTGTCGTGGTCTGATTTGGCGTCTCCCATCTTCATACGATACCGCCCTCTTCTTTGCTGCCTGTCATGGCTCTGGCGCAGGCGCACTGCTCTGCCCTGTTGAGTCCTGCAGTGCGCAGCGCAGCATTACAGAATGCTGTAGATAAGCCCCTGATGGCGGTGCCGGCTGCTCATAGTCGAAAAAAGGGGTGACAGATTCCCTTTAAGGCTTTTTTATTATGTACTGTAAAGTCAAAAGTTTACATACACTAAGATTACTATGCCTTTAAACAATTTTGGACTGGCCATATGATGAAGTCATGTGTTTGGAAGCTTCTGTTTTTTGACAACATTTGAGTTAATTAGAGACACACGTGGATGTATTTTAATGCACAAGTGAAACACACTGCTTCTTCATGTAGCATCATGGGAAAGTCTAAAGAAATTAGCTAATATATCAGGAAGAGAACTGTGGACTTGCACAAGTCTGGCTCACCCTTGGGTACAATTTCGAGATACCTGAAGGTGCCTTGTTCATCTATACAAACAATTATACGCAAGTACAAACAAGATGGGAATGTCCAGCCATCATACCGCTCAGGAAGGGGACTGGTTCTGTGTCCCAGAGATGAACACGCTTTGGTCTGACATGTTAATTTTTGGAGGATCTCTAAATCCTCTATTTGTGCTATATTTGCTTAGTGCTAGGACTTGTAAGCGTGGGGACCCTTGACGTGGGTTACGAGCTTGGGTATTTTGGCCAAAATAGTAACTAATACCTCACATATTTTTATATGTGTTTTTTTGCACTTTTTTCAGGGTGCAGTTGGGCCCATTTGGTTTTGTAAACTGTGGTGTCTGTTCACATGGGATGCATTTGGATAGTGCTGGGCAGCCCGCCTAATCTAATAGAAGGGCGTCATTAATTGGCTGTTAACCTGGATGCTGTGCATTTCCACTGTGTGAAAAGCACCACATACAAGTCTTTTTTGTGCAGTAATATACCAAGGAGCCACACCCTCCATTGGGATTGGTAGATTGTGAGTGGTTGCCTCATCGATATTTCTGCACCTGTGTTGCCGCCATCTTAACTGCATAGGTACACTGCATCCTGATAGTGCATTTGTTTGGAGGCCTGGGCAGGTAAGCATCTCTGCCTTTTTGCTAGTATTTTCTGACATGTGCATATCAACCCTAAGACAAAAGCAAAAGACCTTGCGAAGATGATGGCAGAAGCTGGTAAGATTGTGTCACTATCCACAGTGAAACATGGGCTGAAAGGCCACTCTGCGAGGAAGAAGCCATTATTCCAAAAGATACATAAAAAGCCATATTAATGTTGGCAAATGCACACAGGAACAAAGACCTAAATTTTGTATACATGTCCTGTAGTCCGATGAAACTAAAAATGAACTTTTTGGGCATAATGACCATTGTTATGTTTGGAAGAAAAAGGGAGATGTTGGTAGCCTAAGAACACCATCCCAACTGTGAAACATGGGAGGAGGCAGTATCATGTTGTGGGGATGTTTTGCTGCAGGAAGGACTGGTGCACTTTACAAAATAGATGGCATCATGAGAAAAAGAAGATTATGTGGCAATATTGTGGCGCCCCGGAGGGTTCAGTCACCACAGAGGTACTGCACCTCCTCCTGAGGTGTGATACCCCATCATCCAGGTAAGGTGGAGACACCTGACCACACTCCAACACCTGCACCCCACACCACAAAGTAGTGTAGCAAAGCACCTTCGGTGGCTCCCTGCTTGGAGTGTAGCATAGCACCCCTTCATAGCTCCCTGCTTGGAACACAAAACATGCTGGGAGGTGGGTGGAGTTTAGTTCACATAAAAGAGCGGGAATAGTTGAGTCAGTCAGTCAGTCAGTCTTTCATTCAGACAGTGAGGATGTAGAAGGACAGAGAGTGAGAAAGAGAAGATCCGCGGGAGAGGGATGGAAGAAGGAAGTGCTGCAGCAGGCCACAGTGATCTGGGTCTGCTGACACAGGAAAGAGACAGAGAAAGGAAGCTTGATTCTCAATTGGAAAGAAGGATTAGTATGGAACGTGAGGAGAATAAGAGAACAAGGATCAGGGTTAGAGGAGAACCCTTCCCAAGTTCTAAGCGCAAGGCCGGGGCCTGGTCCCCGAGGTTGAATGGATACTAATGGTCCTGCAGCAGACACCGGAGGAATAGAAGTAGTGACCACTTTATTCCCACACACGACTTGGGGGCACAACAGCAACGATAGTGAGCCGGACTAGGTAGTAAGGAGTCCCCGAAGCAGGCTACCGCTGTCTGCCGTACAAGTAGAGTTCATAGGAACATCTGACAGGAGGAACTCCAGTGTAACTCAGTACTGTGAGTACTTCACTCAAAGGCGCTATAAGAGGAGACGTTCAGAAAAGGCACATATGTTGGCGGAGTGTTGGAAGGGAGTACTTCATCTTGCCTGGAAGTTGGCTGAGCTCCTGATCCGGAGGACACGGCACGGATGCGGGTACCTGTGTGCACAACAGACTGTGAGTAAAGCTTTGGAACTACATGCCCTGGTGTACTCCACTTATTCCTGCGCCAACACGCCAGCACGGCTACATCCCTTGCGCCCGACACTACACCCTACACCTCGTACACACGGCTCCGCTCCGTACACCTCGTACACGCGCGGCTCCGCTCCGTACACCTCGTACACGCGCAGCTCCGCTCCGTACACGCGCGGCTCTTCTCCGTGCACCTCGTACACGCGCGGCTCCTCTCTGTACACCTTGTACATGCGCGGCTCCTCTCCGTACACCTCGTACACACTGCTCCGCTCCGTACACCTCGTACACACTGCTCCGCTCCGTACACCTCGTACACACTGCTCCGCTCCGTACACCTCGTACACACATGGCTCCGCTCCGTACACCTCGTACACACACGGCTCCGCTCCGTACACCTCGTACACACACAGCTCTGCTACATCTACACTGTAAATCCTGACCCCACACATACTTACCTCAACCAGCACCATGACAACAGCAAAGCAGAGTCTTGCAGACGGTAGAGGCAAGGCTGAGCGCACAGGACCTGTGATGAGGTCACAGGAGGGGCGGAGTCAGGGGTGACATGATCGGGGGTCTGGACAATGGCTCCTGATCATGTGACCCCCTGACTCCTCCCCTCCTGTGACCTCATCACAGGTCCTGCGAACAGAGCGAGCAGGCAAGCAAGTGCGACGCTGTGAGTGGCAGCGGGGGGAGGGGGTGCGTGGGGAGGGGGCGTGGCGGCTTATCTCCCTGCAGTGCGGGAGGAACTTGAAACTATCACCGCCATGCCCGCAGAGGGCCGGCGGCAGGAGCAACAGTGGCCGCAGCAGCTGGCAAGCGGCCAGATGATCGGGCGCTGCCGCCCGCAGCCCACGTGACAGCGGCCCAGCGGGAAAATGCCCGGTTGGTTATATTGCCAATCCGGGCCTGCAGCTGATGTACTCTGATGAACTCTCATGGCAGCTTAGTCATACACTGCGGGAGCAATTACTTTCTGTTAGTGTATCGCCGGTGGGCGGGTGACATCAACGTGGGACACTCAGTATTAAATGAACTATAGCAGACAGGGAGTATATGTTGGTTTATTATTTTTGATTGATTGCAGGAGATGCGGGCGTCGGGGATTAGGTGTTCGATGAGTATGTATATTTTATGTGATTATGTAAATGTTTTGATTTTTTTTTTGCAACTGAACTCAGGTGACGGATGATGAGACTATTCTCCCATCATAGGCTCATGCTGTCTCTGTACGTAGCCAGATGGAAGTAGTAGCCCCATCAAACAACGCCTAAGTACAATCACTATGGGCTCTTCGTCGCATGGGTACACACACACGCAGACACCCACAGACACACACAGACAGACACGCACATATTTTCCGCTCACACATATTCTCCGCCCACATACTCTCCCTCCGTCTGACATCCTTTCCTTTGACAATTCTGCAGCGTTTTTGGCAGCAAACACGGACAGAAATTTATGGATCATGTGCACAACACTTAAGGATTGTCATTGCATTACCTTGCTTTAGTTTTCCATTACATTTTTGGAGCATTTCCCTACATAAAATGTCAGCAATAACGCATAAAGAATGCATCGTGTGCACATAGCCTTTAACATTCTCTCTTGTTCATTACTCTGCATTTGTCAAAAATTAATAATTATGGTAATCCTAAGTGACATAAAATGGGAAAGGTTTATTCTGATTTCATGTCAGATATTGAGAAAAATATGCATATGTGACTTTTTATATAGCGCATGTAAACTTCTGAGTTCAACTACCGTATATACAGCTCTGGCAAAAATTAAGAGACCACTTCCAAATGTTCAGTTTGTCTGATTTTTCTCTTTATAGGTATATTTTTGAATAAAATGTAAATTGTTCTTTTAGTCTACAAACTTCTGACAACATGTCTCTGAATTTCCAAGCAATAAATTTTGTATTTTTTTTCTGAAAAGGAGAAATGGTCAAAATAAAAAAAAAACAGTGCTTTCAGACCTCAAACAAGACAAAGAAAACAAGTTCATAATCATTGACAAACAACAATACTAATGTTTTAACTCCGGAAGAGTTCACGAATCAATATGTTGTGGAATAACCATGATTTTTAATCATAGCTTTCATTCATCTTGGCGTGCTTGCTACCAGTCTTTCACACTGCTCCTAGCACAAAAATGTAAGCAGTTCTTCTTTGTTTGATGGCTTGTGACTATCCATCATCCTCTTGATTACATTCCAGATGTTTTCAATGTGGTTCAGGTATGGAGATTGGGCTGCCCATGACAGGGTTTTGATGTGGTGTGCTCTTAATTTTTCCCAGAGCTGTATATAAATATCTATGTTGGAATAGGTTTTGTGCAATAACTTCATTCCTGTCTATGAGTGCTTAGTTGCTAGATTTGTATACAGTTTATAAAGTTAGAACAAAAAAAAACTCCCAGAGGCTCACACAGGGAGTGTGTTTGACTGTATTTCCTGTTTTCCTGTGTCTGTGTATGAGAGAAGCAGCCTGCTGTAGATGCTGCACAGATAGAGACACACAAATTATTTATTCCTGATCTATTAAGCTTATCATATATTGTTCCTGATTGTTCCTGAATAAAGAAGCTCTGCTGTCACACGCTTTTAGAGTATACTGGTACAATCCGCTGCCAACAGGTTATGGGCCCAGAGTGACACAGAACCCCAGAGTAACACAGCAACAGAAGCACAGATCAAAAGTGGCACAGAGCAACAGAGATGATATCCACTAGCAGCAATCCTGTCAAGCTCTCAGTGCCAAGCCTCACTAACCAGAACTACCAGTCCTGGAAATTCAAGGTGAAAATGCTGCTCATAAGAGAAAGTACGTGGAAATATACTCAGGAACAAGTGCCTCATCCATTACCTTATGATTGGTTAGAGAAGGATCAGATATCATAAAGCACGATCACCCTCAGTGTAGGTAATAACCAGATTGTGCATATATGCAAGTGTGTAACTGGAAAGGAGATGTGGGATGAGTTTGTTAAAGAAAGTGCATGAAAGATCAAATCTCAGCAATAAGCTTTACCTCATGAGAAAGCTGTATCAGTCTAAGCTAAGTGATGGACAGAATATGCAGGACTATATAAAAAACACCCTAAAGATTGTGGATCATCTCAGGAATATTGGAGAAGAATTTAAAGATTTTCATATTGCTGCACTTCTATTAAGTGGTGTTCCAGAGAGTTATGACACACTAGTGACTGCACTAGATGCATCGCTAGATGATGAGCTGACATTAGAGTATGTTACAGGCAAACTTGTGAATGAACTCAAGAGAAAAATGCAGCATGTATGCAGCAGTAATGAATCCAGTGTAGAAACAGCATTAAAGACACAGGAGTTCCCAAAATATAAGAGCAGTCTAAGAGAAACTCGTGAATGTTTTGTCTGTAAAAAGCCCGGCCACCTTAAAGCAGGCTGCAGAATTTGGAAAGCAAGAATGGGTCAGCTTAAAAAGCAGAACAGTCATCAAAGGGTTAAAACAGCTGTAAAGGAAGATTCTGCATGTGCTGAAGCTGCATTTAATGACAGTACAAACCCATCTGCAAAGCATATATGGTGTATAGATTCTGGTGCAAGCAGCCATATGACAAATAACAAGGATTTCTTCACTGACCTTAATGAAAGCAAGTCAGAAAAGATCATCTTAGCTAATGGTCACTATATGACTTCAGAAGTAGTAGGAGACACTACCTCCACTGTCCAGTTTCCTCAGCACAAAGCAGAAAGATCCCAGTAAAGGATGTTCTCTATGTCCCCAGCCTGGAAAGTAATCTTCTGTCAGTAAAGAAGCTCACACAAAATGAGAATGGAGTTACTTTTAGAGATAACAGCTGCATTATCTCATTATCTCAAAGAAGGGTCACACTGTCGCAGAAGGAAAAATCCAAGATGAACTTTATCAGCTAAAATGAAGAGTGTACAGTGCTAGACAAGATCTACATAACAAATGTATCCATGTATGGCACAGATGTCTTGGGCACAGAGACCCAGAAGCAGTAAGGAAGCTAGCTCAATTTGCAAATGGTATTGAAATCAACCAGTGTAGTCAAATGATGAAGTGCACTAGCTGTCTTAAAGGGAAAATGTCCAGAAAATTCTTTCCTAAAATAAGCACCACTAGATCTGCACAGCCACTGGATCTGATACATACAGATGTACGCAGTCCAATGAGTGTTCAAACTCCTAGCAAGAAGAGATATTTTCTCTCATTTACTGATGACTACTCCAGATATACAGTCGCCTACCTGCTTCACAGTAAGGATGAAGTTCCACAGAAACTTGAATATCTTGCTGTAGTGTTTAACAAATTTAACAAATTTGGAAGAATGTCAAAAGCCCTGCGTGCAGATAATGGAACCGAATATACAAGTGGTAAGGTGCAATCCATTTTGAAAAAGGATGGAATCGTGTTCCAGACTACCACTCCATACAACCCAGAACAATATGGCATTGCAGAGAGAAAGAACCGTACTCTCTGTGAAAGTGGAAAAATTATGTTGTTTGACGCGAATCTAATTACAACGTATTGGGTAGAAGCCATTATGTCAGCTTGCTATCTTCAAAACAGAGTGCCAGGTAAAGCCACAAATAAAACTCCATATGAGATATGGAACAGCGAGAAGCCTAACCTGAAGCACCACAGGAAGCAAAACATTTATGTATTTTCCCAAAGAAAAACGTTCCAAGTGGGAATCACACTCAAAGCAAGGAGTCCTGGTGGGCTATAGCGAAACTCAAAAGGGATACAGAATGCTGCACACAGAGATCAACACAGTAAAAATCAGCAGAGATGTAGTGATTGATGAAAACTTTGTATTGCTCAAATTCCATGAAGTTACACCGGTTATTCAACCTAAGAAGCAAGAACAAGAATCTCCATCACTAAACCCAGACACCAAAAAGGAAAATACTAAAGTGTGGATAAGCTCTGAAACCACCAAGGAAGATACAGAAGAAACAAGTCAACCTCCAATCAGGAGATCAGAAAGGCCAAACAAAGGTATCCAGCTAGACGCCTTTCTTATATGGTCAGAACACTTCCTGAACCAGAGCCACAGTCATGGCAAGAGATACAAAGACTGCCTGTCCATGAGAAGCAGAAGTGGATAAATGCTGCTAATGAGGAGATGGAGTCCCTTCACAAACTCCAGACATGGGAGCTTACTGAGCTACCTCAAGGAAAAAGAGCTATCGGATGTAAGTGGGTCTTCAAATACAAATATGACTCAGAAGGTAAAGTTCACAGGTTTAAGGCAAGATTGTTCGCAAAAGGGTACTCACAAAAGTATGGTGAAGATTATGATGCTATATTTTCTCCAGTTGTGAAGCAAACCACATTCAGAACTTTAATGTCCATAGCTGCAGTTCAACAGATGACAGTGAGGCATTTTGACATCAAAACAGCCTTCCTACATGGTGACATTGAAGAAGAGTTGTACATGAGCTAACCTGAGGGATATATTAAAAAGGGTGAAGAGCACCTTGTTTGTAAAATGCAAAACTCTCTCTATGGACTTAAGCAATCGGCAAGAGCTTGGAACTCGAAAATGAACAAAGTTTTGATTGATGAAGGATTTAAAAGATCTCAAGCTGATCCATATTTGTGTACGAAAAATGTAACGAAGGAGTGGATGTATGTTCTCCTATATGTAGACAATGTAATCATATCTCATTAAGATGAAAAGGAAATTGCAAAGCTATGTGAAATTCTCAACCAGCAGTTAGAAACTAAGGACCTTGGAAATGTGACATATTATTTGGGAATCCAAATCCAGAGAGAGGAAGATGGGAGGTTTTTTCTCAACAAAAGTTCTAAAATTTCCGCAATACTAAATCTCTTTGGAATGTCAGAAGCCAAAGGTGCATCAACACTATTGGATCCGTCCTACTTAAATTTGGAAGGAAAACAAGATCTGCTACCCAGCAATGAGAGTTACAGACAAGCAGTGGGGCTGCTTCTGTACATAGCAACCACAACTCGTCCGGATATCACAGCCAGAGTCGGAATTCTCTGCCGATGTGTAAGAAAGCCACGCCAAAGAGACTGGAATGCAATTAAGAGAATTCTTCAAAATCTTAAAGAAACTCAAATGCTAAATCTTAAGATATCTGCATCAGGAGATCTCACTCTTAGAGGTTATGTGGATGCAGATTGGGCTGGAGATTCAACTTATCGGAAATCAACAAGTGGTTACTTGTTCAAGTTAGGAGAAAATTAAATTTCTTGGTTCAGCAGAAAACAAGTGTCAGTCGCATTATCTTCTACAAAATCAGAATATGCTGTATGTTGCCTGCTTATGAAAGTCAAGAAGTAATTTGGTTGAAACAACTTTTGGAAGATTTTGAGAAGCCATTAGCTCAGCCAATAGTTATCTATGAGGACAACCAAGGATGCATCAATCTTGCCAGCAGTGAGAAGATTAGTGCAAGGACTAAGCACATTAATGTAAAACATCACCACTTACTTACTGGAACGTGGTGTACTCGAGTTTGTTTATTGCGAGTCTGGCAAGATGATAGCTAATGGCAAAGCCATTATCAAGAGCCAAGTTTGTGAACTTCAGAACCGCAATGGGACTAACAGGATAAGTAGTTTTTGAGTGGAGGTGTTGGAATATGTTTGGTGCAACAACTCCATTTCAGTCTGAGTGTTTAGTTGCTAGATTTGTATGTTGTTTATAAAGTTAGAGCACTTGCATCAATACCTACCACCACCATAACTCAAACTAATAAACTGATCTATGCTACTGCCTCATCAATCATGGAAATGCTTGGCTATACAGCCAGCAAGAACAACAGAATTACATGTCCCCCTTGGAAAAGAAGCCTGGAGACAAAGATCAAGGTGATACAAAGGGAAGTCAGCCAACTAACAGAAATACAGAAGGCTGTAAATATCAAGAATAAGACCAAGCTTGACAAGAATAAAGGCATGACCCCAACTGAAGCCCTAGAGACTGCTAAACAAAGGCTCACAGCGCTCACTACAAGACTAGGGAGATACACTAGAGAAGCTGAGGCCATGAAGATAAATGCTCTGTTCTCCAAATAACCATCCAAGGTGTACTCCCAATGACAGAGTAACAGCACAAAGGCAGCAACACTACCAATAGCAGAGACTGAACAATACTGGAGGAACATATGGGAGAAGGAAAAAACGCACAACACCAGTGCAATGTGGCTGCAAGATCTGAGAATGAAACACAGCAACCACCTTGAGCAAGAACCAGTCACCATTACAGAAGCAGACATCCAACAGCAGGTCAAGAACATGAACTTCACCTGGCCAAGACATGATCCACACCTACTGGCTAAAGAAATTATCAGAGGTACATGAACGCATGGCAAAAAGATGAACCAACTGCTAGAAGCAGGCCACTACTCAGCTTGGCCAGCACAATGAAGAACAGTACTGATCATGAAGGATTCTCACAAAATAACAGTTCCATCCAACTACCACCCAATAACCTGCCTTACATCAACATGGAAACGCCTTTCAGGCATCATAGTCACCAAGCTACAGAGCCATATGAACCAGTACTTGAATCCAGCTCAGAAAGGCATTGGGACCAACACCAGAGGCTCTAAGCACCAGCTCCTACTAGATAGAGCAGTCACTCAAGACTCAAGATCCAAACAGACCAATCTCAGCACAGCCTGGATTGACTACAGGAAAGCCTATGACTCAATGCCACACATATGGATCTGTGAATTCTTGGCACTCTACAATATCAACAGGAAATTAAGAACATTCCTCAGAAACTCAATGGGCTATAGAGAACCACAGTGGAATTGAACTCAAGATAACTAGCACAAGTGACCATCAAATGTGGCATATACCAAGGTGATGCACTGTCCCCATTGCTGTTCTGCATAGGCTTCAACCCTCTCAGTCAGATTATTACAGAGTCTGGCTATTGGTACAAGTTCAAGAGTGGAAGCACCATCAGCCACATCCTCTACATGGATGACATCAAGCTGTATGCAAAAAACGTACGAGACATCAATTCACTCATCCATCTGTTGATAATAAAGAAAGGCAAGGTAGTCAAGACTGATGGAGTGGAATTACCAGCAGGGTACATAGCAGATGTACAGACATGCTACAAGTACCTCGGCATCCCACAGGGATACAGTAACCATGATGAGGAGGCAAGGAAAGCAGCAACATCCAAATACCACCAAAGAGTAAGACAGGTCCGAAGAGCCAGCTCAATGGGAAGAATAAATAAAATCAACGCCATCAATACATATGCCCTGCAGTTACCAGATACCCTGCTGGCATTGTGTGCTGGCCAAAAGAAGAGATGGAAGCTGCAGATATGAAGACTCCTCACAATGTATGGAGGTCTCCACACTAAGTCTAACACCCAAAGATTGTATACCAACAGAAAGGAGGGTGGATCTGGCTTGATAAGCATCCAAGCCACCATCACCAATGAAACAAGGAGTATCCAGGACTAAATCAGAAAAATGGCACAAAAAGATGAGATGCTAAGAAAATGCCTAAGGCAGCAACAACAACAGATTTGGAAGGAACAACAGGAACAGGAAGCGCCATGGCAAGACAAGCCGCTGCATGAGATGTACCATCGATGGATAATGGAAGTGGCTGACATGGAGAAATCCTACCAATGGCTGGAGAAAGCTGGACACCAAGACAGCACAGAGGCACTAATCATAGTGGCACAAGAGCAAGCACTAAGTACAAGATCCATAGAAGCAGGAATCTACCACATAAGACAAGACCCAAGGTGCAGACTATGCAAAGAAACTTCAGAAACAGTCCAACACATAGTAGCAGGATGCAAAATGTAAGCAGGAACAGCATACACCAAATGCAACAACCAAGTAGCGGGAACTGTATACAGGATCATCTGCACAGCATATGGGCTAAGTCCAGGTGGAAGACCCCAGAGAAAGTGGTGGAGAATGAAAGGGCTAAAATCCTGTGGGACTTCAAGATCCAGATAGATAAGCAACCAGACATTGTCATAGTAGACAAGGATCAGAAGACAGCAATGATAATAGATGTGGCAGTGCCAAGTGACAGCAACATCAGACAGAAGGAATATGAGAAGCTGGAGAAATACCAGGACCTCAAAGGAGAACTGGAGAAGATGGGGAAGGTGAAGGCAACAGTGATTCCAGTGGTGATAGGAGCACTTGGAGCAGTGACCCCTAAGTTGGAACAATGGCTACAACAGATCCCAAGAGTAACATCTGAACTCTCTGTCCAGAAAATCGCAATGCTGGCAACATCTAAGATACTGTGCAGAACCCTCAAACTCCCAGGCCTCTGGTTGAGGACCTGAGAATGAAAAAGGACCACCCCCACTGGGGGGCCAGAAGGAAGTTGTATATATTGAGAAGGTCACTGGAAAAATACTGGAGGGCAGATATGTGTCACTTGGCATGTTAGCCTCAGAGATATGAACCTGGAAAAGTACAAGGGTTGGGTTTTTATGATCAGAGTGGGTGGGAGGCTACGATGTGGTCTCATTATTCTGGCATTTGACAAATATTAATGATTATAGTAATCTCAATTGATACACAATATTATTATTATTTATTACTATAGCGCCATTTATTCCATAACACTTTACATGTGAGGAGGGGTATACATAATATATACAAGAACAGTAATCTTAAACAATACAAGCCATGACTGGTACAGGATGAGAGAGGACCCTGCCCATGAAGACTCACAATCTACAAGGGATAGGTGAGGATACAGTAGGCGAGAGTAGAGCTGGTCATGCAGCAGTTTGGTGGATCAGTGGTTACTTCAGATTGTAGGCTTGTCAGAAAAGGTAGGCCTTCAGGTTCTTTTTGAAGGTTTCCATGGTAGGCGAGAGTCTGATATGTTGTGGTAAAGAGTTCCAGAGTAGGGAAGATGCCAGGGAGAAATCTTGTATGCGATTGTGGAAAGAGGAGATAAGAGGGGAGTACAGAAGGAGATCTTGTGAGGATCAGAGGTTTCGTGCAGGTAAGTATCGGGAGATGAGGTCACAGATGCATGGAGGACTCAGGTTGTGGATGGCTTTGTATGTCATGGTTAGGGTTTTGAACTGGAGTCTTTGGGTAATGGGAAGCCAGTGCAGGGATTGACAGAGGGGAGAGGCCAGGGAATAGCGGGGGGACACGTGGATTAGTCAGGCAGCAAAGTTTAGAATAGATTGGAGGGGTGCGAGAGTGTTAGAGGGGAGGCCACAGAGCAGGAGGTTGCAGTAGTCAAGGAGGGAGATGATGAGGGCATGGACTAGCGTTTTTGCAGATTCTTGGTTGAGGAATGAACGGTTCCGTGAAATATTTTTGAGTTTAAGTCGGCAGGAAGTGGAAAGGGCTTGGCTATGTGGTTTGAAAGAGAGATCAGTGTCAAGGATAACCACGAGGAAGCAAGCTTGTGGGACTGGAGAGAGTGGGCAGCCGTTTACTTTAATGGATAGGTCCATTGGGGGTGTCACGTGAGATGGGGGAAAGATGATTAATTCTGTTTTGTCCATATTAAGTTTTAGAAATCTAGCGGAGAAGAAGGATTTAATAGCAGACAGACATTGAGGGATTCTGTTTAACAGGGAGGTGATATCTGGTCCAGAGATGTAGATCTGTGTGTCATCAGCATAGAGGTGATACTGAAAGCCATGAGATTCTATGAGCTGTCTGAGGCCGAAGGTGTAAATGGAGAAGAGCAGGGGCCCTAGGACTGAATCTTGCGGGACTCCGACAGATAGGGTGCACAGTGAGGAGGTGGTGTGCGAGTGGGAGATGCTGAATGTCCGGTCTGTTAGGTATGACGCAATCCAAGATAGGGCCAAGTCTGTGATACCAAGAGAGGGTCTGTAGTAATAGGGAATGGTCCACTCACTGTGTCAAAGGCAGAGGACAGGTCGAGGGGGAGGAGGACAGAGTAGTGTTGCTTGGCCTTGGTGGCTAGTAGGTCATTGGTGACCTTAGTTAGGGCAGTTTCAGTGGAGTGGTGTGGCCGGAAGCCAGTTTGCAATGGGTCAAGGAGGGAGCAAGAAGAGAGTTTGGAGGACAGTTCAAGATGGATGTGTTGTTTCAGTAGTTTTGAGGCATAGGGGAGAAGTGATATAGGGCGATAGCTAGATACAGAGGTTGGTCAAGAGAGGGTTTTTTAAGGATAGGTGTGATTGAGGCATTTTTAATGCTTGAAGGGAAAACACCAGTTGTTAGTGATGGGTTGAAGAGGTGGGTTAGGGTTGGGATGAAGACTATGGTGAGGTTTGGGATGAAGTGGGATGGGAACGGGTCTAGTGCACAGGTAGTGAGATGTGATCTTGAGAGTATAGTGGAGAGTTGATCTTCTGTAATGGTGGAGAAGTTGGTTTTGGAGAAGGAGGGCAGGACAGTTAAGAGGAAGGGCACTGGGGGGTTGTTGACCAAAACTGTATCTGATGTTATCAATCTTCTCCTTGAAAAATGAGGCAAAGTCTTCAGCTGAGATGAGTGGGGGAGGGAGGAGGTGCTTGGGGGGCGGAGGAGAGAATTGAAGGTGTTGAATAACTGTTTAGGGTTGTGAGACAGAGAGGATATGAGAGATGAGACGTAGGTTTGTTGTGCTGCGAGTGTGGCCTTCAAAGTAGTGAGGGACTGTTTGAATGCGATGAAGTCCTCATTGGAGTGAGATCTTTTCCATCTCTGCTCAGCAGCCCTGGAAGCCCACCTCAATTCTTTGGTCAGACTGGTGTGCCAGGGCTGTCTGTTGATTTTCTGAGCTTTGGTACGTTGGAGAGGGGCAACTGATTCCAAAGCTACAGCTATTGTGGTATTATATAGAGTGGCAGCGGTATCCGCATGGTGTAGGGAACTTATGTCTGTAAGAGGGAGGAGGGATTCAGACAGTGAGTGTAGATCGAGGTGTGGAAGATTTCTGCGAGGGTGTGCAAGTTTTTGAGGTGGGGATTGTGAACCTGAGGAAGAGAGGGAAGAGAATGTAAGAAGGTTGTGGTCAGAGAGAGGAAGAGGTGAGTTAGAGAGGCTAGATAGGGAGCAGAGGCGGGTGAAGATGAGGTCTAGTGTGTGGCTGTCTTTGTGAGTGGCTGCAGAAGACCATTAAGTGAGACCGAAGGAGGAAGTGAGAGAAGGAAGTTTAGTGGCAGCTGAGAGGAAAATGTCAATGGAGATGTTGAAGTCGCCCAAGATGATAGTGGGGATATCAGTGGAAAGGAAATGTAGTAGCCAGGTGGTGAAGTGGTCAAAGAAGGTGGTGGCTGGCCCTGGAGGGCGGTATATGACAGCTAGTTGGAGGTTGGAGGGGAGTAGATGCGCACAGAGTGCACCTCAAAGGAAGGGAGGGTAACAGAGGGTGGCAGTGGGATTGGGGTGAAGGAGCAGTTTTCTGACAGGAGAAAACCAACTCCTCCACCATGCTTGCTGCTGGGGCAGGGGGTATGGGGAAGGTGGAATCCACCATACGAGAGTGCAGGAGAAGAGGCTGTGTCAGAGGGGGTGAGCCAGGTTTCAGTGAAGGCGAGGAAGGAAAGTTTGTTAGTAATAAGAAGATCATGGATGAAGGAAAGTTTGTTGCAGAAAAAGCAAGCGTTCCACAGAGCTCTTGTTAGTGGGACTGGGGAAGCTGGGGCCTGTGCATAAGGTTGGAGTGATATCCAAGAAGTATCATTTCTCCTTGCGGAGAATGACATGCTAAGCATGTCGAGATGAGGAGACTTAAAGCCGCAATGCTCCTCTGGGAAATATGCTAATTATGCAAATTGTCTCTTCAGAGAGGAAGAGGACTAGAACTCTAGTGCCACCTATTGGAAGTAGCAATCCTAAAAGTCAATGTCGACCCTTATTACATGACTTAGGATAAAAGCCAAGCCAGAATCTCAATTTGCAGACACTGTGTTTTGAGGTACTGCCCCTCATCAATGCAAAGTGTGAGATCTGGTTTGGCTGTGAGAGAGGCGTCTGACCAATATCCAAGAAGTATCATTTCTCCTTGCGGAGAATGACATGCTAAGCATGTTGACATGAGGAGACTTAAAGCTGCAATGCTCCTCTGGGAAATATGCTAATTATGCAAATTGTCTCTTCAGAGAGGAAGAGGACTAGAACTCTAATGCCACCTATTGGAAGTAACAATCCTAAAAGTCAATGTCCACCCTTTAACGAGCCTTATTACATGACTTAGAATAAAAGCCAAGCCAGACTCTGAAGAGACAATT